>NC_053037.3:511281043-511584073 GCF_002575655.3 Aegilops tauschii subsp. strangulata | reverse complement strand
AAATGATCTTTCATAAATATGGAGCCTGTTTTGCACTGCAACCATTTGACAGATGCATCTAAAATTTCCACCAAAATTTGGGGATGTCATGTGATGTTTCCACATCACTTTTATGCAAAAATATCTTTTGGTTATTGGAGATTTTGAGCTCTACATCAACTTTTCAAATCTGGTCCAGTAGGCACTTTTGCACTACAACCTATTTAAATATTTCTTTAAAAATTCTTCCAAGTGTTTGGAGATGTCAGTAGATGCATATAATTCAACTTCATGCAAAAACCCAGTGTTGTTCTTTGAAAAATTTGAGTGAATCAACCTCTTTTTCATTCTGGTTCAGTTTGATGATTTGTACTGCAACCCTATTTTATTTTGCTCTAGTGCCCATGAACTTTTTCCTGCTTGTAGCCCTCCCTACAAAACCCTTAAGTCCAGGAGAGTGGACCCATTGGAGGATTTTAAGTGCATGCAATGAGACCTCTTTCTTTCTGCCCAAAACTGTAGTTTTGCAAAACTTGCACTAGCAAGTTTCTGGTTTTGCCCAAATGACCTTGCCATCATCACTTACATCCAGGGAGACCCTGATCTGGAGATTTTGGCCACTCCAAGAGTTGCCTAAATGCACTTAGCATTCTGTCGAACACTTGGTGTGCACAGTCAGTTTTGGCATGTTTTCTAGTTTGTATTATGGATTTGATCCACTGACCAAGCAACCTTGTCCACTAAGCTCCTAGCTACTCCTAACCTAGTCCTGTTAATTGCCAGCCTCTCTCCAGCATTCTAGGCTGCCCTGGCATTTCGTCGAGCATGCCCCGTGCGTGCTCTGGGCGCGCCCAAAGCGCACGTTTTGCACGCGCGCGCACCGAGTCGCCGCGTCGCACTGCCGCCCTCGCCGCGTCCCACCCCTGGCCCTTGCTCGCCTGCAGAGCCGCGCACTAACCTCGCCCACTCTCCACGCCACCTCTGGCGCCCTACAGCGCCGCCGTCACGGCTTTTGGCGGCACGCCGGCGTCGGCAGTGAGCGCCTGCCATGGACGGCGCCACCCAAGCCACGCGCGCGCGCCAGCTGCCCTTGTGAACAGCTCGAGCTTATCCTGAAGCTCGTCGGCACGCGCTCGTCGCCGCCACGTCGCCCTGCAGCTACAGCGCGACGGTCGCCGGCGTTCTTATCCACGGCCGCCGCGGGACCGCCCCGGTCTGGCGGGTCCATCCCTGCCCTCAGGTGCCCTCGAGGAGCCACCGTTCGTCGACGGCGATCGCCGAAGACCCGCCCCGTTCGGGCAGAAGAAGAGGAGGGAGAGGGGGAATAGTCAAACCTGACCAGTGGGCCCTCTGGACCTACTGTCAGTGACCCCCGCGCCACCCGCGCTGGCTTAAGTGGAAGCGTATTTCCGCGAGTACGTATCCCCTACCCCGAAAGCGTATTCTGTATCGAAGCGTTTTCCTTTTTCTGGTTTTATTTAAAACAGAACTTTGACCAAACTTTGACTGGCTATATCTTTTAAAATAAAACTCCAAATGAGTTGATTCTTTTTCCTACCTCTCTCAAATTTCCTCTAGTTTATTTTAAGATTTATTTCAAAAATATTGGAGACAACTTTTTGTACTGTGTTTGAAATGCGTGTTATTTGATTATTTCTCAAAATAGGATTTTGGAGAGAGAAGAAAACTTTCAAAAGTGCACCCCCCTTGCATACTCTTGAAGGCAAGCATTCTGAACTCTGGCATAATATTTTTGTGTGGTGTTTTGATACGGTTACAACACCACTTGACTTGGAGCATACGTTATTTTTTTATGTGACGATAAAAATCATTCGCATGAATGCACAATGGAGATTCTTTGCTGGTAGTAATGGTCATGCTGATGATGGTAGTCATCCTCGTGAGCTTCTCATGCATACCGGAAGGAAGCCGGGAAAGTCGTGGTCTTGGGTAGACACGAGCTTGTCCCTAGTTCCTCGTCGAGACGAGTATGTCCGGTATGGCATGGTGAGGCTTGATGAGTGGTGAGTTTGTCTGTTATTGGTAATATTGTTGGAGAATTCTTGGACCTCCTGAGTTGGTCGTAGGTCGAGTCTTGTTCAGTGACTTCCCCTACTTGTTTTGTACTACCACTTGTCCCTGCCGCAGGTAGGGTATGGTTCAGTAAGTTGTCAACCCCTTACCAAAGCACACACCGTACAGAGAGGCCATGGTGGAAGATACCGGATGCATCCGGTAGGCATGCCACCTGGTCCGGGGGCATGGGTGTTTCCGGTTGGGACCGAGAGAGGGGCACCCCTTAGAGCGCGCGATATAAATTTGATCCCATGCCACGTCGAGGTTGTAGCCTCCCCACTTAGAGTTTTGCTTGACGGGTGTCGTGGGTGATTCCAGACACCGGTAAGTTAAGCTGGTGTGCGCAGGTCAGGCGTGTTTTCAATTAAAAGGCGGTAGGCGGAATTAGTCCCGATGGACTAAATAAATACGTTACTCGTGGGTAAAGAGTGCACCCTCTGCAGAGGTTATGTCTATTTCGGATGGCCACGTCCATGGGTAAGAACTACAATCTGAGATGAGTCTAGTGACGGTTTTCGGATGGAGACACGGTTAAACTGGATCATAGTAACAGTATTCGGATGGAGAAACGGCTAAACTAGAATCTAGTGACGGTCTTCGGATGGAGAAACGGCTAGACTAGATCATTGGATTATGATTATGTTGGTGACGGTCTTCGGATGGAGAAACGGCTAAACTAGATTTTGTTTATGACCTGTGACATATGAGGATTATGTTTGTTATTATCATGGACTAACCATTTACATTATTTGAATTATTGAGTATCCCTGGGACGGTTCTACCTCCTGGATATTCACTGTGATTATTCTTATATAAGCCCTTTATGTGGTGTCGCTCAGACGCCCGACTGTGGCATGTTTGTTATTTATTTATTCTTTATAAGCCCTTTATGTGGTGTCGCTCAGACGCCCGACTGCGGCATGTTTGTTATTTATTCATTCTTTATAAGCCCTTTATGTGGTGTCGCTCAGACGCCCGACTGCAGCATTATTAATTCTTTTACCCTCTTTCGAGGAGTCATTTCAGACACTCGATCAGTGAATCCTATTTTCTACTCCCGTATTGCATGTTCACATTTTACCTGCATGCGTGCATCACGGATTTCGTTTATTCATGACAGACGCTATGATCATGAGTATTTCGGAGCATGATTATCCCTTGTTATATTACACCCGTATTCTTAATGTTTGCGAGTACATTCAAACGTACTCACTGGCTTGTCCCTGGCTATTGTCTTGGCCAGATTTCTTGCGTGGAGAAGAGCGTTACGACGTCAGCCCCGAAACCTACGCAATGACGATAGCAGCCTCGCGAAGATAGGAGTTATCCTGGTCAGCTGTTCATGTGGGAAATGGAGTCCCATAGACGCAGATGTACCGCAATCCGCTTCCGCCATCAACCACTAGAAACCAAGTGTTGTACTCCTAGGCCACAATGGTCTTGTACTGCATATTTTGTACTTTGCTTGGAATTCTTGTATCAAGTTGGTGCCTCATCAGCTAACAGTAATCCTGGGGCTGGTGAGCACAAAGGCCGCTTTCTGGGATATCAATATCCCAAAAAGCCGGTCGCGACAGACTTGGTATCAGGGCCTGGCTGACCATTGGCTAATCCTATCTTAGCCAGGTCAATAAACCTAGGTTAACCAAACCACCAGACCTTAACCTAATCCCGGCCAAGCTTCTCGCGTAAGATAGCCCCACAGTGACCCGACGCCTTTCGGCGGATGGTGCCCAACATGTCAGCCTAGCCCGTCGATCACGCGCCAGTGACCGACACCGAACACGTCTCATTCGCAAGCGTGCGAAGGAAGACTCCGTCCCCTTTTTCTATAAAAAGGGCACGCTAGCCTCAACACAGCACAGCCCAGCCTCTTTCCCCAAACCAAGCCACGATGCCTGGCCCCATTGTTCACAATGAGACCACAGCAACCAACCTTGGAGGTTTTGTGACCGTGCTCGCAAACCTCACCCGCCGTGCCTGCATTAGAAGAGCCTCCTGAATATGTTGTGTACCAAGGACCCATGTACGGTGAGAGCCGTCAGTACTGGGCCACTGTGCACATCTATGGTAGGGGTCTGTCGCCAGAACGCCCCTACAGGTTCACTGGAAGGACAACTTCGTTTGAGCCACAAGCCATCCAGCTAGCAGCCCGAGAAGCTATAGTTCAACTCCGGCACTCGTCGCCCAGAGTTAACTGTCGCTCGTTCTACTACTACCCCAGTCGTGACGGGTATGGTAGGCCGCCCCAGGTCGCCAACGGAGATCACGAGACAGATCCTGCACTGTTGCATCTGGTGCGCTATGTAAGTGCACTAGAGCAACTGTTCGATCAAATCACCCTTGATCTGATCGCAGCTCGTGGAGAACTGGTTCGCCGAGCCCCGGCGAGAGGAGAAATGGAGCCCGACGCCGGCAACCCAGTCGTGCTGTTCGGACACCCGATTGATCCCTTGAGGTCTGCCCCAACCATCAACCAGAGTGCTTTGGTGTCCCCAGAAGCGCTTCGTCTCCTTTTGGGAACCCGTTCCAACGGGATTGTGGCCAGCAACCCCCGCGATGGTCACCACCACTACCCCGACCCTGCAGCCCCTCAACCTCAACCAGCAAATCCCGACGGTGAGAACCATGGAGAAACCCCGGCGTCTACCAGGCCAGCCCACTTAGACATTAACGAAGTAGACTAGACGCTCGAGTTGTATCAAGCCTTAGTTTCCCTACGCTTTGTAATGGTGTGATCTTGTATCGCTTTTATTAAATGCTGTCTGCTTGTGCGCCCCTATTTTTGGAGTAGCAGCTATGCATATGTACGTTGGCGTACAGTTGCATTTTTTTTAAATATCGGGCGCAGCTACCAAGACCAACCCCGACGGCACCCACAGTATTGCGTCACCTTTATGAGATAGGTATATCTGTGGCTTTGACCCTAGAATAGGATCGACAACCAGTTACCCTTCACCACGGTAGATAACCCAGCCCCAATGCTATATAAAGGCCACCTCGTGACCTTGCCGAGTACCCCTCACCTTGTGCGCAACTCTCACAGCCATTCCTTCGCCATGCCGACCCCTAGTATTTATCTGAGAACCCCGGACGCAACCCCGGGTAGTTTTGTTAAATTATTGTGGGACTTTACCTGCAATACCATGAGTGCCATCCATCCACCCCAGTACGAGTTGCTCAAATCGAGGATCACTCCATCCACCTCGAAATATTGGGCAGTGGTGCACATCCCTCCCGCAAACCCAAACCAAGACCCAACGGAAGTTTCCTTCGTGGGGAAATCCATGCCGACTCCGCATATGGCCATAGAAGTTGCTGCGTACGAAGCACTCGCTCGTCTTCGATTCGCGGTACCCTATGCCAGCGAACGAGGATATTATTATTTTCCGAGTCGTGCAGCACCCGGAGAAGTTGCATCTTTTCCCGGTGGACGAATTGAGAGGGATCCAGTACTGGCCAACCTTGCCCAGTACGTTATCTCTCAGGAGCGTTTGACTCAGCGGGTAATGGGTTATCTCCAGAGCCTCGCTGATTTAAATCCTCGGATCGCTATTGGCAGACCACTGAGGCCTGACCAGGAGAGGCGCATTCATCGACTTGTCAACCCGCTTCCCCCGATAGAAGAGGAGTGTGCCCCAGTACCAGAGGCGTTTTCTCAGGACCCTGTCCTTTTGCCGTTTACATTGTAAACGTCACCGCTATATTTATTATCCCAGTATTTATTTATGTGTTGTAACTTGTGCGTGGTATCCAAAAATTTGTGCGATGGATCCGATTTTTTGGTTTCATTTATGTGAGCAGTTTTACTGTTGTTAATTTTGTTTTAACTAATTTTCACTCGCGATAAACTTTTGTAATGAGATTTCTTTCCCCGAGTTGCTGCAGCGTATATATCTTCACGGCATAGATTTTTATTCATGCAGCACCGTAACAGCAGACTCACAACCGCAACCACTCGACCGCGTGCGCTAATTACAAATTCTCGTGCATGTTTTTGCGCCTAACTGATCACACCCGAGGACACCACAGTCTCAGTAAGAGAGATTTGTGAGTAACCATTCGGGTGCAAGTTGCCCCAGCGCACCGACAGCAGTTAGCCCTCGATGCCGCGCCTAATCCTCGTGATCGCCGCCACCGCGAAGAGCTAGCACTCGAGCGGCAGCATCACGACGTTCATCCAGGATCATCGCGCACAAGAGCACGGATAACCCCAGCAGCGTCGCCAAACCTCCACACACCAGGACCACGTACCAATCCGGCATCGCCTCCGCCATTAGAGCCTCGCCTCGAGCCCCTACTAACAGCAATGGAGGAAAAGGAAGGAGAAGTAGAAGCGAGGCCAGGTGTGAGGAAGAAGAGAGGAGCACCGCGATCGTTTTATAGCTCGAGATCGGTGTACGGTGGACGAGGTCCACCAGCGCCACTCGTCGCTCGATCGCCGGTGTTCAGAGGCGAGTCCGCGAGCAGTGCCGACAGTGCACTGGCCCGCGAGGTGAGTGCACGCTGCACCGGCAGCTAGCACGCCGCGCACTACCGCAGTACGGCCTAGATGCCCTACGCGCTAGGCGTCGCCGGTGGAGGAAGCGCGGGAGAGCACGCGAGAGAGAAGAGAGAGCCAGAGGTAGAAGAAGAGGCCGACAGTGGGCCCTGGGTCCACCTGTCAGCCAGAGAGAGCACTGTGCTCTCGGGTACGACCAGCGTGTTTTAGTAATTTAGAATTTATTCTGAATTACTGTATCCACGTAGAAATATCTCGTTTTTCCCCGACCATGGATTTTTCCACACTATGCCAGTGTACCACACTGTGGTATTACACCACTTATTGCCCTCTCACTGTAGCCACTTTTTTTATTGCACAGTAGAATGTTTTCTTTTGATAAAAGCAATGTTTGTTCAAAAAGGCTTTTAACAAATCTCGAGGACGAGATTTTTCTTAAGGGGGGTAGTGTTGTGACACCCCAAAATTTTGACCTTGTTTTATTCATTAAAATTTTGCCAGGAAATAAAACTTTTCCATTTGTCTAGATTTACCCTTTTGATATTATGGGTTTTTACCTCAAGTGAAAACTTTCCAAAGATATTATTGGACTTGTATGCTCTCTCTATGGAACAATTCTTGATCAGTGGATTTAATTGCAAGGTTTGCTTTTTCTTGAGCTTTACTCTTTTAAAATGATCTTTCATAAATATGGAGCCTGTTTTGCACTGCAACCATTTGACAGATGCATCTAAAATTTCCACCAAAATTTGGGGATGTCATGTGATGTTTCCACATCACTTTTATGCAAAAATATCTTTTGGTTATTGGAGATTTTGAGCTCTACATCAACTTTTCAAATCTGGTCCAGTAGGCACTTTTGCACTACAACCTATTTAAATATTTCTTTAAAAATTCTTCCAAGTGTTTGGAGATGTCAGTAGATGCATATAATTCAACTTCATGCAAAAACCCAGTGTTGTTCTTTGAAAAATTTGAGTGAATCAACCTCTTTTTCATTCTGGTTCAGTTTGATGATTTGTACTGCAACCCTATTTTATTTTGCTCTAGTGCCCATGAACTTTTTCCTGCTTGTAGCCCTCCCTACAAAACCCTTAAGTCCAGGAGAGTGGACCCATTGGAGGATTTTAAGTGCATGCAATGAGACCTCTTTCTTTCTGCCCAAAACTGTAGTTTTGCAAAACTTGCACTAGCAAGTTTCTGGTTTTGCCCAAATGACCTTGCCATCATCACTTACATCCAGGGAGACCCTG
Source organism: Aegilops tauschii subsp. strangulata (assembly GCF_002575655.3). Classification (NCBI taxonomy): domain Eukaryota; kingdom Viridiplantae; phylum Streptophyta; class Magnoliopsida; order Poales; family Poaceae; genus Aegilops; species Aegilops tauschii. The sequence goes on along the minus strand of NC_053037.3, from coordinate 511,576,264 downwards.
ATCTGGAGATTTTGGCCACTCCAAGAGTTGCCTAAATGCACTTAGCATTCTGTCGAACACTTGGTGTGCACAGTCAGTTTTGGCATGTTTTCTAGTTTGTATTATGGATTTGATCCACTGACCAAGCAACCTTGTCCACTAAGCTCCTAGCTACTCCTAACCTAGTCCTGTTAATTGCCAGCCTCTCTCCAGCATTCTAGGCTGCCCTGGCATTTCGTCGAGCATGCCCCGTGCGTGCTCTGGGCGCGCCCAAAGCGCACGTTTTGCACGCGCGCGCACCGAGTCGCCGCGTCGCACTGCCGCCCTCGCCGCGTCCCACCCCTGGCCCTTGCTCGCCTGCAGAGCCGCGCACTAACCTCGCCCACTCTCCACGCCACCTCTGGCGCCCTACAGCGCCGCCGTCATGGCTTTTGGCGGCACGCCGGCGTCGGCGTGAGCGCCTGCCATGGACGGCGCCGCCCAAGCCACGCGCGCGCGCCAGCTGCCCTTGTGACCAGCTCGAGCTTATCCTGAAGCTCGTCGGCACGCGCTCGTCGCCGCCACGTCGCCCTGCAGCTACAGCGCGACGGTCGCCGGCGTTCTTATCCACGGCCGCCGCGGGACCAGCCTCAAACACCTATAAAAGGAGACCCCGAGCCCCTCCGAGCTCTCAGGCGACCTCAGGCTGTCCCCCTAGTGCTCCCCTAACAGTGGATTGACCGGACAAGGCCATCTTCCCCACCTCCGGCCGGTTCGGCCGCCGCTGCCTTCCGGTGCCATTCGTCGCAACCAGGCACTCCCTCGCCCATCCAGCGCCACCACTCGCTTCCCCTTGTTCTTGCGGAGCTGCCCAGCGCCTCAGCCTCGATCGGAAACCACCGGAGCCCAAAACCCACTTCACTCCCGTAGCCCTCTCCGCCGCGGAGCTCGCCGCCGGCGACTCCTCCCACCACCGTCGACCCAGCGGCCACCGAGAGGACCGCCCCGGTCTGGCGGGTCCATCCCTGCCCTCAGGTGCCCTCGAGGAGCCGCCGTTCGTCGACGGCGATCGCCGAAGACCCGCCCCGTTCGGGCAGAAGAAGAGGAGGGAGAGGGGGAATAGTCAAACCTGACCAGTGGGCCCTCTGGACCCACTGTCAGTGACCCCCGCGCCACCCGCGCTGGCTTAAGTGGAAGCGTATTTCCGCGAGTACGTATCCCCTACCCCGAAAGCGTATTCTGTATCGAAGCGTTTTCCTTTTTCTGGTTTTATTTAAAACAGAACTTTGACCAAACTTTGACTGGCTATATCTTTTAAAATAAAACTCCAAATGAGTTGATTCTTTTTCCTACCTCTCTCAAATTTCCTCTAGTTTATTTTAAGATTTATTTCAAAAATATTGGAGACAACTTTTTGTACTGTGTTTGAAATGCGTGTTATTTGATTATTTCTCAAAATAGGATTTTGGAGAGAGAAGAAAACTTTCAAAAGTGCACCCCCCTTGCATACTCTTGAAGGCAAGCATTCTGAACTCTGGCATAATATTTTTGTGTGGTGTTTTGATACGGTTACAACACCACTTGACTTGGAGCATACGTTATTTTTTTATGTGACGATAAAAATCATTCGCATGAATGCACAATGGAGATTCTTTGCTGGTAGTAATGGTCATGCTGATGATGGTAGTCATCCTCGTGAGCTTCTCATGCATACCGGAAGGAAGCCGGGAAAGTCGTGGTCTTGGGTAGACACGAGCTTGTCCCTAGTTCCTCGTCGAGACGAGTATGTCCGGTATGGCATGGTGAGGCTTGATGAGTGGTGAGTTTGTCTGTTATTGGTAATATTGTTGGAGAATTCTTGGACCTCCTGAGTTGGTCGTAGGTCGAGTCTTGTTCAGTGACTTCCCCTACTTGTTTTGTACTACCACTTGTCCCTGCCGCAGGTAGGGTATGGTTCAGTAAGTTGTCAACCCCTTACCAAAGCACACACCGTACAGAGAGGCCATGGTGGAAGATACCGGATGCATCCGGTAGGCATGCCACCTGGTCCGGGGGCATGGGTGTTTCCGGTTGGGACCGAGAGAGGGGCACCCCTTAGAGCGCGCGATATAAATTTGATCCCATGCCACGTCGAGGTTGTAGCCTCCCCACTTAGAGTTTTGCTTGACGGGTGTCGTGGGTGATTCCAGACACCGGTAAGTTAAGCTGGTGTGCGCAGGTCAGGCGTGTTTTCAATTAAAAGGCGGTAGGCGGAATTAGTCCCGATGGACTAAATAAATACGTTACTCGTGGGTAAAGAGTGCACCCTCTGCAGAGGTTATGTCTATTTCGGATGGCCACGTCCATGGGTAAGAACTACAATCTGAGATGAGTCTAGTGACGGTTTTCGGATGGAGACACGGTTAAACTGGATCATAGTAACAGTATTCGGATGGAGAAACGGCTAAACTAGAATCTAGTGACGGTCTTCGGATGGAGAAACGGCTAGACTAGATCATTGGATTATGATTATGTTGGTGACGGTCTTCGGATGGAGAAACGGCTAAACTAGATTTTGTTTATGACCTGTGACATATGAGGATTATGTTTGTTATTATCATGGACTAACCATTTACATTATTTGAATTATTGAGTATCCCTGGGATGGTTCTACCTCCTGGATATTCACTGTGATTATTCTTATATAAGCCCTTTATGTGGTGTCGCTCAGACGCCCGACTGTGGCATGTTTGTTATTTATTTATTCTTTATAAGCCCTTCATGTGGCGTCGCTCAGACGCCCGACTGCGGCATGTTTGTTATTTATTCATTCTTTATAAGCCCTTTATGTGGTGTCGCTCAGACGCCCGACTGCGGCATTATTAATTCTTTTACCCTCTTTCGAAGAGTCATTTCAGACACTCGATCAGTGCATCCTATTTTCTACTCCCGTATTGCATGTTCACATTTTACCTGCATGCGTGCATCACGGATTTCGTTTATTCGTGACAGACGCTATGATCATGAGTATTTCGGAGCATGATTATCCCTTGTTATATTACACCCGTATTCTTAATGTTTGCGAGTACATTCAAACGTACTCACTGGCTTGTCCCTGGCTATTGTCTTGGCCAGATTTCTTGCGTGGAGAAGAGCGTTACGACGTCAGCCCCGAAACCTACGCAATGACGATAGCAGCCTCGCGAAGATAGGAGTTATCCTGGTCAGCTGTTCATGTGGGAAATGGAGTCCCATAGACGCAGATGTACCGCAATCCGCTTCCGCCATCAACCACTAGAAACCAAGTGTTGTACTCCTAGGCCACAATGGTCTTGTACTGCATATTTTGTACTTTGCTTGGAATTCTTGTATCAAGTTGGTGCCTCATCAGCTAACAGTAATCCCGGGGCTGGTGAGCACAAAGGCCGCTTTCTGGGATAATAATATCCTGAAAAGCCGGTCGCGACAATATGGCTCCTGCCAGTTGCCGATAACTCGGTTACAAAACATGATCATCTCATACAATAAAATATAGCATCATGTCTTGACCATATCACATCACAACATGCCCTGCAAAAACAAGTTAGACGTCCTCTACTTTGTTGCTGCAAGTTTTACGTGGCTGCTACGGGCTTAGCAAGAACCGTTCTTACCTACGCATCAAAACCACAACGATAGTTTGTCAAGTTGGTGCTGTTTTAACCTTCGCAAGGACCGGGCGTAGCCACACTCGGTTCAACTAAAGTGAGAGAGATAGACACCCGCCAGTCACCTTTAAGCAACGAGTGCTCGCAACGGTGAAACCAGTCTCGCGTAAGCGTACGCGTAATGTCGGTTCGGGCCGCTTCATCTCACAATACCGCCGAACCAAAGTATGACATGCTGGTAAGCAGTATGACTTATATCGCCCACAACTCACTTGTGTTCTACTCGTGCATAGCATCAACGCATAAAACCAGGCTCTAATACCACTGTTGGGAACGTAGTAATTTCAAAAATATTCCTACACACACGCAAGATCATGGTGATGCATAGCAACGAGAGGGGAGAGTGTTGTCCACGTACCCTCGTAGACCGAAAGCGGAAGCGTTAACACAACACGGTTGATGTAGTCGTATGTCTTCACGATCCGACCGATCAAGTACCGAACGCACGGCACCTCCGAGTTCAGCACACGTTCAGCCACATCCGCATTGAGCGCGGCCGCATCCGCCGAGAGGGCATCTGCGGCAGCCGAGACGGCTGTAGCAGCTGCTGCAACAGCGGCTGCAAACACCGAGAGCGCTCGAGCTGCCATCCGTGCCACCGATGTCGCCCTGGCCCCGGTCGAGGCCATCCTCGCCAAGATCAAGGACGCACACGCCAAGATATTCCAGGCCACCTTGGAATCCAGAATGCAACCCACGTCCGAAAAGGCGGTGGTGGCCATGGTGTTGGGAACGTAGTAATTTCAAAAATATTCCTACGCACACGCAAGATCATGGTGATGCATAGCAACGAGAGGGGAGAGTGTTGTCCACGTACCCTCGTAGACCGAAAGCGGAAGCGTTAACACAACGCGGTTGATGTAGTCGTACGTCTTCACGATCCGACCGATCAAGTACCAAACGCACGGCACCTCCGAGTTCAGCACACGTTCAGCTCGATGACGTCCCTCGAACTCCAATCCAGCCGAGTGTTGAGGGAGAGTTTCGTCAGCACGACAGCGTGGTGACGATGATGATGTTCTACCGACGCAGGGCTTCGCCTAAGCACTGCTACGATATTATCGAGGTGTAATATGGTGGAGGGGGGCACCGCACACGGCTAAGAGATCAATAGATCAATTGTTGTGTCTATGGGGTGCCCCCTGCCCCCGTATATAAAGGAGCAAGGGGGAGGCCGCCGGCCTAGGAGGTGTGGCGCGCCAGGAGGAGTCCTACTCCTACCGGGAGTAGGACTCCCCCCCTTTCCTTGTTCGACTAGGAGTGAAAGAAGGGAAGAGGTGGAGGGGAGCAAGGAAGGGGGCGCCCCCCCCCCTCTCCTTGTCCTATTCGGACTGGGGGGAAGGGGGGCGCGGCCCTGCCCTAGCCTCCTCTCCTCTCTTCCACCTAGGCCCACTAAGGCCCATTAAGTTACCGGGGGGTTCCGGTAACCTCCCGGTACTCCGGAAAAATCCCGATTTCACCCGGAACACTTCCGATGTCCAAACATAGGCTTCCAATATATCAATCTTTATGTCTCGACCATTTCGAGACTCCTCGTCATGTCCGTGATCACATCCGGGACTCCGAACAACCTTCGGTACATCAAAACATATAAACTCATAATATAACTGTCATCGTAACTTTAAGCGTGCGGACCCTACGGGTTCGAGAACTATGTAGACATGACCGAGACACCTCTCCGGTCAATAACCAATAGCGGAACCTAGATGCTCATATTGGTTCCCACATATTCTACGAAGATCTTTATCGGTCAGACCGCATAACAACATACGTTGTTCCTTTTGTCATCGGTATGTTACTTGCCCGAGATTCGATCGTCGGTATCTCGATACCTAGTTCAATCTTGTTACCGGCAAGTCTCTTTACTCGTTCCGTAATACATCATCCCGCAACTAACTCATTAGTCACAATGCTTGCAAGGCTTATAGTGATGTGTATTACTGAGTGGGCCCAGAGATACCTCTCCGACACTCAGAGTGACAAATCCTAATCTTGAAATACGCCAACCCAACAAGTACCTTTGGAGACACCTGCAGAGCACCTTTATAATCACCCAGTTACATTGTGACGTTTGGTAGCACACAAAGTGTTCCTCCGGTAAACGGGAGTTGCATAATCTCATAGTCATAGGAACATGTATAAGTCATGAAGAAAGCAATAGCAACATACTAAACGATCGAGTGCTAAGCTAACGGAATGGGTCAAGTCAATCACGTCATTCTCCTAATGAGGTGATCCCGTTAATCAAATGACAACTCATGTCTATGGCTAGGAAACATAACCATCTTTGATTAACGAGCTAGTCAAGTAGAGGCATACTAGTGACACTCTGTTTGTCTATGTATTCACACATGTATTATGTTTCCGTTTAATACAATTCTAGCATGAATAATAAACATTTATCATGATATAAGGAAATAAATAATAACTTTATTATTGCCTCTAGGGCATATTTCCTTCAGTCTCCCACTTGCACTAGAGTCAATAATCTAGTTCACATCGCCATGTGATTTAACATCAATAATTCACATCACCATGTGATTAACACCCATAGTTCACATTGTCATGTGACCAACACCCAAAGGGTTTACTAGAGTCAATAATCTAGTTCACATCCCTATGTGATTAACACCCAAAGAGTACTAAGGTGTGATCATGTTTTGATTGTGAGATAATTTTAGTCAACGGGTCTGTCACATTCAGATCCGTAAGTATTTTGCAAATTTCTATGTCTATAATGCTATGCACGGAGCTACTCTAGCTAATTGCTCCCACTTTCAATATGTATCTAGACCGAGACTTAGAGTCATCTAGATTAGTGTCAAAACTTGCATCGACGTAACCCCTTACGACGAACCTTTTTTCACTTCCATAATCGAGAAACATATCCTTATTCCACTAAGGATAATTTTGACCGCTGTCCAGTGATCTACTCCTAGATCACTATTGTACTCCCGTGCCAAAATCAGTGTAGGGTATACAATACATCTGGTACACAGCATGGCATACTTTATAGAACCTATGGCCAAGGCATAGGGAATGACTTTCATTCTCTTTCTATCTTCTGCCGTGGTCGGGCTTTAAGTCTTACTCAATTTCACACCTTGTAACACAGGCAAGAACTCTTTCTTTTGACTGTTTTATTTTGAACTACTTCAAAATCTTGTTAAGGTATGTACTCATTGAAAAAACTTATCAAGCATCTTGATCTATCTCTATAGATCTTGATGCTCAATACGTAAGCAGCTTCACCTGAGGTCTTTCTTTGAAAAACTCCTTTCAAACACTCCTTTATGCTTTGCAGAATAATTCTACATTATTTCCGATCAACAATATGTCATTCACATATACTTATCGGAAATGTTGTAGTGCTCCCACTCACTTTCTTGTAAATACAGGCTTCACCGCAAGTCTGTATAAAACTATATCCTTTGATCAACTTATCAAAGCGTATATTCCAACTCCGAGATGCTTGCACCAGTCCATAGATGGATCGCTGGAACTTGCATATTTTGTTAGCACTTTTAGGAAAAACCTCCTGGTTGCATCATATACAACTCTTCTTTAATAAATCCATTAAGGAATGCAGTTTTGTTTATCCATTTGCCATATTTCATAAAATGCGGCAATTGCTAACATGATTCAGACAGATTTAAGCATAGATACGAGTGAGAAACTCTCATCGTAGTCAACACTTTGAACTTGTCGAAAACCTTTTTGCGACAATTCTAGCTTTGTAGACAGTAACACTACTATCACTGTCTGTCTTCCTCTTGAAGATCCATTTAATCTCAATGGCTCGCCGATCATTGGGCAAGTCAATCAAAGTCCATACTTTGTTCTCATATATGGATCTCATCTCAGATTTCATGGCCTCAAGCCATTTCGCGGAATCTGGGCTCATCATCGCTTCCTCATAGTTCGTAGGTTCGTCATGGTCAAATAACATGACCTGCAGAATAGGATTACCGTACCACTCTGGTGTGGATCTCACTCTGGTTTACCTACGAGGTTTGGTAGTAACTTGATCTGAAGTTACATGATCATCATCATTATCTTCCTCACTAATTGGTGTAGGAGTCACAGGAACAGATTTCTGTGATGAACTACTTTCCAATAAGGGAGCAGGTACAGTTACCTCATCAAGTTCTACTTTCCTCCCACTCACTTCTTTCAAGAGAAACTCCTTCTCTAGAAAGGATCCATTCTTAGCAACCAATGTCTTGCCTTCGGATCTGTGATAGAAGGTGTACCCAACTGTCTCCTTTCGGTATCCTATGAAGACACATTTCTCCGATTTGGGTTTGAGCTTATCAGGATGAAACCTTTTCACATAAGCTTCGCAACCCCAAACTTTAAGAAACGACAACTTTGGTTTCTTGCCAAACCACAGTTCATAAGATGTCGTCTCAACGGATTTAGATGGTACCCTATTTAACGTGAATGCAGCTGTCTCTAATGCATAATCCCAAAACGATAGTGGTAGATCGGTAAGAGACATCGTATATCGCACCATATCTAATAAAGTACGGTTACGATGTTCGGACACACCATTACACTGTGGTGTTCCAGGTGGCGTGAGTAGTGAAACTATTTCACATTGTTTTAACTGAAGGCCAAACTCGTAACTCAAATACTCTTCTCCATGATCAGATCGTAGAAACTTTATTTTCTTGTTACGATGATTTTCCGCTTCACTCTGAAATTATATGAACTTTTCAAATATTTCAGACTTCTGTTCCATTAAGTAGATATACCCATATCTGCTCAAATCATCTGTGAAGGTTAGAAAATAATGATACCTGCTACGAGCCTCAATATTCATCGGACCACATACATCTGTATGTATGATTTCCAACAAATCTGTTGCTCTCTCCATAGTTCCGGAGAACGGCGTTTTAGTCATCTTTCCCATGTGGCACGGTTCGCAAGCATCAAGTGATTCATAATCAAGTGATTCCAAAATCCCATCAGTATGGAGTTTCTTCATGCGCTTTACACCAATATGACCTAAACGGCAGTGCCACAAATAAGTTGCACTATCATTATTAACTTTGCATCTTTTGGCTTCATTATTATGAATATGTGTATCACTACGATCGAGATCCAACAAACCACTTTATTGGGTGTATGACCATAGAAGGTTTTATTCATGTAAACATAACAACAATTATTCTCTTATTTAAATGAATAACCGTATTGCAACAAACATGATCAAATCATATTCATGCTCAACGCAAACACCAAATAACACTTATTTAGTTTCAACACTAATCCCGAAAGTATAGGGAGTGTGCGATGATGATCATATCAATCTTGGAACTACTTCCAACACACATCGTCACCTCGCCTTTTACTAGTCTCTGTTTATTCTGCAACTCCCGTTTCGAGTTACTACTTTAGCAACTGAACCAGTATCAAATACCGAGGGGTTGCTATAAACACTAGTAAAGTACACATCAATAACATGTATATCCAATATACCTTTGTTCACTTTGCCATCCTTCTTATCCACCAAATAGTTGGGGTAGTTCTGCTTCCAGTGACCAGTCCCTTTGCAGTAGAAGCACTTAGTCTCAGGCTTAGGAACAGACTTAGGCTTCTTCACTTGAGCAGCAACTTGCTTGCCGTTCTTCTTGAAGTTCCCCTTCTTCCCTTTGCTCTTTTCTTGAAACTAGTGGTCTCGTCAACAATCAACACTTGATGTTTTTCTTGATTTCTACCTTCGTCGATTTCAGCATCACGAAGAGCTCGGGAATTACTTTCGTCATCCCTTGCATACTATAGTTCATCACGAAGTTCTACTAACTTGGTGATGGTGACTAGAGAATTCTGTCAATCACTATTTTATCTGGAAGATTAACTCCCACTTGATTCAAGCGATTGTAGTACCCAGACAATCTGAGCACATGCTCACTGCTTGAGCTATTCTCCTCCATCTTTTAGCTATAGAACTTGTTGGAGACTTCATATCTCTCAACTCGGGTATTTGCTTGAAATATTAACTTCAACTCCTGGAACATCTCATATGGTCCATGACGTTCAAAACATCTTTGAAGTCCCGATTCTAAGCCGTTAAGCATGGTGCACTAAACTATCAAGTAGTCATCATATTGAGCTAGCCAAACGTTCATAACGTCTGCATCTGCTCCTGCAATAGGTCTGTCACCTAGCGGTGCATCAAGGACATAATTCTTCTGTGCAGCAATGAGGATAATCCTCAGATCACGGATCCAATCCGCATCTTTGCTACTAACATCTTTCAACATAATTTTCTCTAGGAACATATCAAAAATAAACACAGGGAAGCAACAACGCGAGCTATTGATCTACAACATAATTTGCAAAAAATACTATCAGGACTAAGTTCATGATAAATTTAAGTTCAATTAATCATATTACTTAAGAACTCCCACTTAGATAGACATCCCTCTAATCCTCTAAGTGATCACGTGATCCATATCAACTAAACCATGTCCGATCATCACGTGAGATGGAGTAGTTTCAACGGTGAACATCACTATGTTGATCATATCTACTATATGATTCACGCTCGACCTTTCGGTCTCCGTGTTCTGAGGCCATATCTGCATATGCTAGGCTCGTCAAGTTTAACCTGAGTATTCCGCGTGTGCAACTGTTTTGCACCCATTGTATTTGAACGTAGAGCCTATCACACCCGATCATCACGTGGTGTCTCAGCACGAAGAACTTTCGCAACGGTGCATACTCAGGGAGAACACTTTGATCTTGAAATTTTAGTGAGAGATCATCTTATAATGCTACCGTCAATCAAAGCAAGATAAGATGCATAAAAGATAAACATCACATGCAATCAATATAAGTGATATGATATGGCCATCATCATCTTGTGCTTGTGATCTCCATCTCCGAAGCACCGTCATGATCACCATCGTCACCGGCGCGACACCTTGATCTCCATCGTAGTATCGTTGTCGTCTCGCCAACTATTGCTTTTACGACTATCGCCACCGCTTAGTGATAAAGTAAAACAATTACATGGCGATTGCATTGCATACAATAAAGCGACAACCATATGGCTCCTGCCAGTTGCCGATAACTCGGTTACAAAACATGATCATCTCATACAATAAAATATAGCATCATGTCTTGACCATATCACATCACAAGATGCCCTGCAAAAACAAGTTAGACGTCCTCTACTTTGTTGTTGCAAGTTTTACGTGGCTGCTACGGGCTTAGCAAGAACCATTCTTACCTACGCATCAAAACCACAACGATAGTTTGTCAAGTTGGTGCTGTTTTAACCTTCGCAAGGACCGGGCGTATCCACACTCGGTTCAACTAAAGTGAGAGAGACAGACACCCGCCAGTCACCTTTAAGCAACGAGTGCTCGCAACGGTGAAACCAGTCTCGCGTAAGCGTACGCGTAATGTCGGTCCGGGCCGCTTCATCTCACAATACCGCCGAACCAAAGTATGACATGCTGGTAAGTAGTATGACTTATATCACCCACAACTCACTTGTGTTCTACTCGTGCATAGCATCAACGAATAAAACCAGGCTCTAATACCACTGTTGGGAACGTAGTAATTTCAAAAATATTCCTACGCACACGCAAGATCATGGTGATGCATAGCAACGAGAGGGGAGAGTGTTGTCCATGTACCCTCGTAGACCGAAAGCGGAAGCGTTAACACAACGCGGTTGATGTAGTCGTACGTCTTCACGATCCGACCGATCAAGTACCGAACGCACGGCACCTCCGAGTTCAGCACACGTTCAGCTCGATGACGTCCCTCGAACTCCGATCCAGCCAAGTGTTGAGGGAGAGTTTCGTCACCACGACAGCGTGGTGACGATGATGATGTTCTACCGACGCAGGGCTTCACCTAAGCACTGCTACGATATTATCGAGGTGTAATATGGTGGAGGGCGCACCGCACACGGCTAAGAGATCAATAGATCAATTGTTGTGTCTATGGGGTGCCCCCCTGCCCCCGTATATAAAGGAGCAAGGGGGAGGCCGCCGGTCTAGGAGGTGTGGCGCGCCAGGAGGAGTCCTACTCCTATCGGGAGTAGGACTCCCCCCCTTTCCTTGTTGGACTAGGAGTGGAAGAAGGGAAGAGGTGGAGGGGAGGAAGGCGCCGCCCCCCTCTCCTTGTCCTATTCGGACTGGGGGGGAAGGGGGGCGCGGCCCTGCCCTAGCCTCCTCTCCTCTCTTCCACCTAGGCCCACTAAGGCCCATTAAGTTACCGGGGGGTTCCGGTAACCTCCCGGTACTCCGGAAAAATCCCGATTTCACCCGGAACACTTCCGATGTCCAAACATAGGCTTCCAATATATCAATCTTTATGTCTTGACCATTTCGAGACTCCTCGTCATGTCCGTGATCACATCCGGGACTCCGAACAACCTTCGGTACATCAAAACATATAAACTCATAATATAACTATCATCGTAACTTTAAGCGTGCGGACCCTACGGGTTCGAGAACTATGTAGACATGACCGAGACACCTCTCCGGTCAATAACCAATAGCGGAACCTGGATGCTCATATTGGTTCCCACATATTCTACGAAGATCTTTATCGGTCAGACCGCATAACAACATATGTTGTTCCTTTTGTCATCGGTATGTTACTTGCCCGAGATTCGATCGTCGGTATCTCGATACCTAGTTCAATCTCGTTACCGGCAAGTCTCTTTACTCGTTCCGTAATACATCATCCCGCAACTAACTCATTAGTCACAATGCTTGCAAGGCTTATAGTGATGTGTATTACTGAGTGGGCCCAGAGATACCTCTCCGACACTCGGAGTGACAAATCCTAATCTCGAAATACGCCAACCCAACAAGTACCTTTGGAGACACCTGCAGAGCACCTTTATAATCACCCAGTTACGTTGTGACGTTTGGTAGCACACAAAGTGTTCCTCCGGTAAACGGGAGTTGCATAATCTCATAGTCATAGGAACATGTATAAGTCATGAAGAAAGCAATAGCAACATACTAAACGATCGAGTGCTAAGCTAACGGAATGGGTCAAGTCAATCACGACATTCTCCTAATTAGGTGATCCCGTTAATCAAATGACAACTCATGTCTATGGCTAGGAAACATAACCATCTTTGATTAACAAGCTAGTCAAGTAGAGGCATACTAGTGACACTCTGTTTGTCTATGTATTCACACATGTATTATGTTTCCGTTTAATACAATTCTAGCATGAATAATAAACATTTATCATGATATAAGGAAATAAATAATACTTTATTATTGCCTCTAGGGCATATTCCCTTCACATGGAGCACCCGCTTCCTCATGAGAGCACCGAGCGGGAGCTGGAGATGCAGTAGGCGGCAGAGATCGAGGAGCGTCGGGAGGAGGAGTTGCACGTGGCCAAGGTCGAGGTAGAGAAGAGTCTATCTGTCGAGGAATCAGCGGTGGAGTACCAACGCGAGCTCTGGCGCAGCCACTACTACGAGTACTACAACCTTGAGGGCAGCGCCGAGGACGAGGACGAGGACGCGGTCGACTTCGGCAGGGGGACACGGAGTCCACCAACGGCGGCATGTCGCCAGGACAAGTCATCAACGTCTCATCTGACATCAACGATGCATAGGCCGGCATAGCGGCGGCTTTGTTAAAATTATGCGTACTTAGGCTTTGTTTTTAATGTTGGTCTCTTATTAGAGCAATGTTTAGGTCAACTGGCTCTGTTTAATTAGTAAAATTGCTCGATTTAGTAAGTGTGGTCTGTGTGTTGTACGCTCTTTCGTGTGCCCAAATGTCGTGGGAAACCACGGCCATCTATGGGGCCATGAGCCCCTTGTGGTTCGGCAGGGGGATGAGCGCTTTGCACAAAGAGCGGAAAACGCCGCGCAGCACGGCAGAGATCACACGGGCAGTTTTTACCTAGGTTCAGGCCACCGCGAGGCGTAAAACCCTACTCCTGCTTTGGTGGATTGATGGTAGATAGTGGTGGAAACGCAGTGCTCTGGCCCAACAAGGTTGCCTTGGGGCGAGGGCAGCTACGCGCGTATGAGTGTACAGCGGTCCGAATCCTTTCTATGGTTGCCACGGGCCTCCTTTTATAGATCAAGGGGTCACCACAATGGCAAATCGGTCATTATGCACTGATTAGATAGCAAACAGTGCTATCATACCTAACTCTGCAGACAGGGCAGAGCGCATTAAATGTGCCGCTTAGTGCCACATCATGGAGTGCCCGGCATCTGCCACCTTCTTGTCTGTCTGCTTGATACTCCGCTGGACGGGTGTCATTTGGAGGTGATTTCCATAGGAAGTTGCTGCCATGTGGCAAAAAACAGCCACTTAGTCACTTGGGGGCTTGACACCACACCGATCGATGACTTGCGTCACCACAAGGTGGAGCGGTGGAGCCTTGGCGGGGTATTTTGCCTTCGTTGTGCCCGACAGGCCTGCACGGACTGTCTTGATGCTTACTCTTGAAGCCACCTTGACCTCACCAGGCTCGCCTGCCCGGCAAGGGAGGTTTTCCCTTAGTGGTGTCTTGCTCCTTTGGCTTGATTTGGTCTTCTTGATCTGCCCTCTGATTTTCTCAAAGAGATGATCTCTTCAGCTTGGCCATGTCTTGGATATTGCAACCTTGCTGGCCCGATGAACTGCCATCCGTGCACAAGTTAGGGGAAAACATACACCCCTGTTTGTGTACCCCGACAGAAGCCCCCGGTCCTGAGCCATACGTGCCGCTGGGCACGTTGGGTTAGGCCCCAAACAGTGCACAGACACGTGGCAAGGTAAGGTTGCGCGTGCAGTGGTTTGTCATGATGACCAGTCAATCCAACGTCCACTTCGCGTAATTACCGGAGGTCGTGGGGTCATGGGACTGCAGCAGTTAATGTAAAACGGTAACTTTCTGAAGAGTCGCGTCCTCCCCCACATTCTTCCCCTTAAGAGAGAAAAAACGTGGAAGGGTACTGCTCATTCACCGTCTGCCTTGCCCCTCCTCCATCTTCTTTGGCAAGCCAAGCGATCGCTCTTCCTTCTCGCCCGTATCCGCCAGTGGCTTCCATCCAACTTCCTTCCCCCATCCCACCGCAACTCAAAGAGATGGGGAAGAAAACCGCTGCTCTAACGGGGAAGCGGACGACTGACGCAAAGGAGGTGGCCGCTGAAGGGAGTAAGTGGGCCGCGGATTTGGACAGGAGCAAAGGGGAGATGTCGTCTTCTTCCCGTCGAATCTAGATGTGGATATGCTGGAAGCAAGGTATGGATATCTGTGGGGGAGGGAAGTCCCGAAAGGGCACGAAGCACCCAAGGTCTTGGCGGAGGGGCAAGAGGATCCGCGAGATTCGTATCGATTCTTTTGCGCATACTTTATCTGCGTTCTCTGCCCTCCTTTTTCTGATTTCTTCGAAGCAATGATGGTGATCTATGGATTCCATCTTCTGGATTTTATGCCGAATGCAATGGCGTGTATGGCAATTTTTTCCCATGTGTGCAAGAATTTCATTGGGGTTGCCCCCAATGTCGACTTGTTCAGGTACTATTTTGTCTCGTGGGTGGAGAACAAGGCTCACCGTTCCAGGAACATAAGCTGGATGTCGCGGGTAGTGAGGGAGAAATGGGATTGCCTCCCTGGTCAGCACCGTGGCAGATGGGAAGAGTGGAGAGCAGATTGGTGCTGGATCCAGGACGAGAAAGCCCCAGACTTCTGCCAAGCGTGGGCAGAGTGCGCTAAACGCGGCAGCGATTGGAGGGAGGTCGGCCTTTCTGATGACAGGCTCCGCCTAGCAATAAAAAGAATCACCCGCCTAAAGGCTGTCGGGCTAACCATCGAGCATGTGGGGGCCGACTTCCTTCTCCGTCGTATCGCGCCACTGTAGAAGAGGGACCAGTTTGCCTGGTTGTATGGAGATGTTGCAGATAGGATGAGACTGCTCCCAGGCTTGACCAACAACCTGTCAGTCTGCGGCCGTTCTTGGTTGTGTGAACAACTGTTCGGCAGCCTTGGGCCGTTCAAGTTGCCGGAAACTGTCATCCCGCTGAACATCAACTCTGCCAGGGACCAGATTCTGAAATGGATGCCAGACTGCCATGCCCATGGAGTATCGGGCGATTGGCGACTGTCCATGTTCGACAAGGAGCTCGCGTGGTCCTCCACCCTGGTGGAAAGGGCCACCAAGGTGGAGACCAACATGTACAAGGCCACCTCCAAGGTGGAGGCGGCGTTCATCAAGAAGTGGCTCAAGGAGGATAGGGCACCCCGGGCTGCCGCAAAGGTGAAGGCCGGAAAGGCAGCGGGGGGAAGGGGGAGGTGGAAGACAAAGGCCCCTCCAGTGGCAGAAGCGAAGCGCAAGCCACGAAAGAGGCTACCGGGGACGAGCCTTCCAGAATTGAGGCTCTAGCTGCCGCAGCAGCAGATGTCCAGGAGGAAGGGAGGGTTGAGGAGGTGGAGCAACCTAAAGAGGAGTGGCTCGCGACAGGCCCTCAAGCCCCCGAGCCGGTCCTAGATCCGAGTCCTCGCAGGCGGGCTGCCACCCGCGGAGTAGCGGTTCCTGATCCTGCGCTCGTGGCCAAGAAGGTGAAGAAGATTACCTCCCAGGGCAACACACTGGACACGGTGCGCCGGCAGTCCTCCCGTCTTGCCGGAGTTAAAACCCCTCCCGCCAAGCAATCGGTGGCCGCAGGAGTTGACTCCAGCTCCCAGTCTGGCTCGAGTTACTCGCAGAGCTCGTCCTCGTCGGAGCCTCCTACGCCCCACCAAGGCTCAAAGCTGACGGGAAGCTCCGTCCCCCCGTCTCAGAAGAGAGCCAGGGCGCCCTCGCCGCCAATGGAGTTTGAGCTGAGCTCCATGCTCATTGACGAAGAGTGAGGAAGACCATTCCACTTTCCTTGCAGTAGTTTCAGTATGCTTGTTTCCTCTTGTTGACTAATCTTGCTTGCTGCCGTCGTCAGGGAGGAGGAGGAGATCGAGACTCTCATCCACCGGTCCAAACGGCTCAAGCGTGCGGATCCGCCGAAGGCTGCAGAGGACACAAGCCTGGCGGGGAGTAGGATGAATGACCCGTCGCCAAGCCCCCAGTCCAGCCCCCGGCATGAGAGCACAAGCTTGGTCCCTCCCGTGGAGAGTGATGCAGGAGAGCTCCCAGCCTCCTTGGCTGGAGGAGGGAGAGAGATGACTCAGGGCGAGCCCCTCCAAGAGGGGCTTATCCCACCCGCCGGTCAAGTCGAGGAGCCCCTGATGACGGATCCTACGGGAGGACTTGCCCAGGACGACGTCGTGGTCGTCACGGAAGGGGACGGAGATCTTGGCCTGGCAGCTGAAGTTGCCGGGGAGACTGAAGTTTCCGCCCGGCAGACCTCCCCAGGTAACTAATTTGCTCCTTCTCCTTGCTTCTTTCTTTTATCATCTCGCCCCATGCTTCTGGCTCTCTAAAACTTATGCTTATTTTATTATTGCTTGTTGTCTTCGCTTGCAGTCCCTCAGGCTGAAGAGCCTGAACTACTGGAAGAAGTGGCCAGCATAGGGAGAGATGCCGCGGATGAATCCGCCAAGATTGCTGCCGCGGAGGGGCAGGGACATGCTGCCGGGAGCGTCCATGAGCCCTCAATGGAAACGAAGCAGATCCTCGACGACGCGCCAGGGGCGGGGGCGACAGTCGAGGAGAAGGTCCCCCTTCAAACCATGGGCCCCCTCCCCTCATTTGGAACCATGACGGAGGCCTCACCACCAGCTTTGGGCTGCCTGGCCTCGGAGCCCTGGGCTCATCAGTGGCGACGGGCGCAGAGCTTGATGGAGAACTTCAGCGCATTCTAGTGTCGCTGTACAAAGGGGTCGACGAGGCTGATGACTCTGTTGATGTCGCGATGGACTTGTCCTTCCTGGAATTCATGGCGGTGGGCATTAAGGAGATGCAAGGGCGGCACAACCAGAAGTGGCAGGTGCTCAAGGAGCAGCGCAATTCCGCCTACAAGGTGGACCAGCAACTGAGGGACAAAGGTAACGAGCTGCACAACTGGCACGGTGAGCAGTTCCAGGTCCTAATGAAACAGTAGGAGACCATCTCGATGGCGAGGGAGTATGTCATTGCCTGGGAGGCCTGCATAGCGGAGCGCAAGGCGCTTCTGGACGCCAGAGAGCAGGACATCTCTTCCCAGGAGGAGAAACTCGAAGCCACCCTCCGCGCCAAGGATAACGATTTGGAAGCCCTCGTGCAGCAGTGCACCAAGGAGCTAGAGGACAAGCACAAGGCTGCTCTGGATGCTCTCGCTGCTGATTCTGCTACCCAACTAAACAAGCTCGCTGATGACCTTGCCGTTGCATCCACTGCCAAGACTGACCTCGACCAACAGGTGGCCAAGCTAACTGAAGAGCTTGACGGGAGTGCCAAGGAGGTCATGACCCTCAAGGAGGAGGCACAGAAAGCAGAGACCCTTCTGAAGGATATATAGTCGCAGCTTTTCGCCAAGAGCCAAGGCCTTGAGACCGCCAACAACACCATTGAAGACCTGAAGGCCAGGATGGGCACCTTGGAGAGCTAGGTAGAATCCAGAGGGACTCGTGAGCAGCAGCTGACAAAGGACCTGGACACCACAAGGCGCCTTCGGAAAGATGCAGAGGACAAGCTGGCGAATCATTCCGAGCAGGTCGACCTCTGGATCAAGAGCTTGATCGACATTGCGGAGCGTCTCACCACCCAAACTGCAGCGATGGGCATGGAAGGGCCAGTCTTCTCAGCCAGCAAGTAGGAGATCCCCACCATCAAGTTAGGGATCTTCTTCAACGAGCTGATCGACAAGTTGAAGGCGCATGAGGAGGGAAGGGCCAGTCACTTCGTGACTGAATCCCGGAAGGTTGCCCGCAATGCCCTCTTCATGGTTTTGAGCAATATCGCCTGTCGCCATCTGTACCTCGACCTTGCCGACGGCTTCCGGAAGCCGCCGGAGGGCGAGGACGTTCCTGCTGCCGAGGAGAAAGCTGCCCCCCCTCGCCGCCAAGGTCCTTTCCGTTCCAACGGCTCCACGTGGTCGCCAGGCCCGGCACTGAACTATTCTTGCCACTGTGTCGTCCTGTAACAAAACATGGCGCATGTTCTGTATTTAGACACCGTTTTATTCATGCTTGCGCGGAACTGATGTTTTTGCTTAATCTTTGATTGCGTGTTTATCCCTTTTAAATCAGCCCATCAGTGTTCGTACTATTAGTCCCTATGCGTGTTCTAGTTGCCTGCCGGTATCATATTGCCGCGATAGTCGTAAGGGTCAGGCCCTTAGCATTCATCTTGGCGTGGATGCGTCCCGGCAGGTTTTTCCTTAGTAGTTTTCGACGCAGTCGCCCATTCTGCGAGCGGGGCTCGGAACAGAACGAGGGTGCAGACAGAGAACTAACAAGGTGCCATCACACGAAGGATTCCCTCGCACGAATACTTTGGTATTCAAGGGATAAACAAACGCGAAATCTTAAATTCATAAGGGAATAATGACTGCATGGGCTTAGCTTTTGTCCTCGCCTCCTACCGTTCCCTTCGGCTGTGAATGCTTGTCGCGCTCGCATGCTTCGGGAAGAATAGATGTCGCGCACGTAGTTCTCTAGCTCCCGGCAGGGGACGATGAGAAATCATATGTATCTTGCGGGCGGCAGGACGCGGTGCAAGGTACGACCGGTTTCTCTTTCCTTCCCTCCATATTTTCCAAACAATCTGGTGGCAGTTGGCGTAAGAGTCACGCTAATGCGGATGGCCTTGCCGGAGCGCACATGTCGGGGCATCGATCAACGGATTCGCACCAGTGCTCCACTCAGGATTTCCCTAGGTAGGGTAAATGCTAAACCAAGTTTCGCGTGGTACTCATCGACATTGATGATGCAAAAACCCAGAGTGGCTCGATCGTCGATAAATGAGAGTGGCGGAAAGAGAAACCTTGTACCTATACACTTCGATCCTTTCCCCTAGATGGGGCTCGCGTGGCGATTATGCCTCCCAAACCACAGGGGTCGGCTCGCCGCCAACGTTACTGGTTCTCGCCACCGCAGCGGCCACAGCTGAGGGAGGCGATGGAGATTTGAACAGGGCGTGAGGAAAGCGATATCGCTCCCCCTCTCCGTTCTCATCACCTCCTGCCTTTTCTTAGGTGTCACGGAGGATGAAGCCGTTGATGAAGAAATGACGGTGAAGATGACGCGCTGCGTATGCTTCTCGGGTTTGCGCAAGCGCTTCCCCCTACCTGGCGCGCCAAAGATGTCGTGGGAAACCACGACCACCTATGGGGCCATGAGACCCTTGTGGTTAGGCAGGGGGGATGAGTGTGTTGCACAAAGAGCGGAGAACGTCGCGCAGCACGGCAGAGATCACACGGGCAGTTTTTACCCAGGTTCAGGCTGCCGCAAGGCGTAAAACCCTACTCCTGCTTTGGTGGATTGATGGTGGATAGTGGTGGAAATGCGGTGCTTTGGCCCGGCAGGGTTGCCTTGGGGCGAGGGCAGCTACGCGCGTATGAGTGTACAGGGGTCCGAATCCTTTCTATGGTTGCCACGGGCCTCCTTTTATAGATCAAGGGGTCACCACAATGGCAAATCGGTCATTATGCACTGATTAGATAGCAAACAGTGCTATCATACCTAACTCTGCAGACAGGGCAGAGTGCATTAAATGCACCGCTTAGTGTCACATCATGGAGTGCCCGGCAAGCCTTGCTGGGCCGTTCTGCCACCTTCTTGTCTGTCTGCTTGACACGCCGCTGGACGGATGTCATTTGGAGGTGATTTCCATAGGAAGTTGCTGCCATGTGGCAAAAAACTGCCACTTAGTCACTTGGGGGCTTGACACCGCACCGATCGATGACTTGCGTCGCCGCGAGGTGGAGCGGTGGAGCCTTGACGGGGTAGTTTTCCTTCGTTGTGCCCAGCAGGCCTGCCGGGACGGTCTTGATGCTTACTCTTGAAGCCACCTTGACCTCGCCAGGCTCGCCTGCCCGGCAAGGGAGGTTTTCCCTTAGTGGTGTCTTGCTCCTTTGGCTTGACTTGGTCTTCTTGATCTGCCCTCTGATTTCTCAAAGAGCTGGTCTCTTCAGCTTGGCCTTGTCTTGGATATTGCAACCTTGCTGGCCCGACGAACTGCCGTCCGTGCACAAGTCAGGGGAAAACATACACCCCTATTTGTGTACCCCGACACCAAATTACCAAGCGATGTTAAATTATGCAATGAATTGGATGAGGACAGTACCCAGGAAAATTTCCACAAAATTTTGAATTATCAAACTCACCCCATGCGCGTAAAGAAGAATAATCGTTCACGATGCACACAATTGTTCAAATTGAATGGTGTCCAGCGGCACTGCGCGCAAAGTTTCCCTCCACATTTCGAAATTTTTGGCCTACCACCGAAATATCTACCCCACCCCCTTTTCTTCCCGACCACAAGTCACATTTCCCCCATTTCCTCCTTCCTTCCTTCCGAAGCTATAGCCGCTTCCTCACTTGCTTCCTCGCTCTCGCTGTCTCGCATCCTACCGCCGGGGTTGCCATGGTCTTCTTCAATGACCTCTCCAACGGTTCCTCCGACGACGACGACTCTTTCACCACCCAGGTATGCCTCTCTTCTCTCTCTCGGGTTATGACTTGGAATGAAGGATTTTAACCCGGCGGTCGATTTGAGTCATTTCTTCCTCTTGTAGCTCCCTAGGACAATTAGTTGCAACGAATGGAGCGGGGTGGCTGAAGATCTGCCTGCTCGTTGTCACCATCAATCTCCATGCGTGAAGTTAGTTGTGTTTGAATCTGTGGACAGTGGGAGGAAGTTTCTGGCATGTGCAGAGAATTTTAGCCCCACTTTCATCGTTACAAATCATTTGTTAGATGTGATTCAGACACTGTCACTGTGCTACGTTATTCTGGATGTTAAGACAGTGTCACAGTTTGTACCTAGTAACTAAAAATGTTGCCATCTCATCAGTGGTTCCGTTAGAAAATTATTTGGCGCCGCTTCAGTAGTTTGTGCATCCAACTTTGGTCTACACATCCAAGCAGTCAAGCAGTAAAATACTAAATCTTTATAGCACGAAGGAACTGGGCATCGAAGCAACTAGGTGCTCCGGAGTCCGGTTCCCTGGTATTTTTTCCGGTTGCATCGGCTCGCCAGTGCAGGTCACTGGTGCCAAATGTAGCAACAGTTGTCTTGACACCGGTTTTGGCATACATAGTGGACGACCTTAGTGCTATTAGTTCTATGTTACTAAATTTGTGCATGCACACACCTGTTAGGATCAATTTGATGTCATCCAAACACTGTCGCTATGTTGTTGCAGTTATATTTAGCTTCCTCATAAAATGTTCAATTTGTTATTTATAGTACATGACTAAGAACTTGTAGCGTTGTTGTAGTTAATTATAGCTTCTGGTGTTTCAGAATTTGGTTGTTGTCTCAGTAGCAATTAATTCATTTGCACATTGATCGTCTTGAGAAGATATGTCATAATTAACATGTTTCTTCAGTTTTTTAAAATACGTATTTGGTGATTTTCTATGTTGCTAGAAACCCATTTCCTCTACAATTGTTACTAATCTAGTTTTAAATATTATAGGATGAACGGAAGTGTTCTTACCTGGAGTGGGTTGATCAAGAGTGGCCACAATCTTTGAAGATGTGCCTAGCAAAGCTATAGAGCATGTATGAGGAAGAGAACAGAGGTAGGCTTAGAGAAAGTGTTGCCAATGCTGGAGAATATTTCAAGATGCGGGAAAAAAGAGGAAGATGGAGAATGAGTTCAGATTTTGAAATTAGACTTTGCTAGGATGATGTTGGCAAAGGAGGAGACACTTTCCCAGTTCGTCAGTGCAAAACAGGTTCTTACTGAACTGAAAGTAGAGGTGGATAAGACGAGTCTGGATGATCTCAATTAGGAAAATGAATATATTGTTCTGATATTGCTCTTATGAAGGTGAACTAGCTATATGTTGCACTGTGCTGTTTTCAGGTAGTTATCGTACTGTGATGTTAAAATATATTTATGTGCCTGATATGAAATCGGCAAACAACTGTTCGATATGAAATGTGAATTTGCGTAATATTGGAATTATTAATTGTAAACTAATAAACCTGCTAAATGGGTCATGGAACTTTGCAAACGGTTCTAGCAGTAAAAGCGGTTGTGATGGATAGCCCAATGCCATACAATTTTCTTCACCAAATCGTGTGTGATGTAGTTAAATAAAAGCAAACGGTTAACCGAGGCAGAGCGTGTGTGATAGTTACACCTATCACACACGAGGTTATATATAAAACTGTGTGGGATGTATATACGAACGGAAACGTTTTCTCTGGATTGACTGTGTGGGATGTACATACGAACGAAAACGTACTTCTTGGATTGACTGTGTGGAATGTACATAAGAACGGAAACGTATTCCTTGCATTGACTGTGTGGAATGTACATAACAAACGGAAACGTTTGTCTGCGACTGACTGTGCGGGGTGTACTTACGACCAGAACCGATTGGGCCTGTATAATTGTATTTGATCGCTCGTCCATCGCACACGTTCTCATTTTGCCCAGCGTGTGTGACCGAAGGGCCTATCCCCGACGGTTTCTGGGTCGTGTGGGAAGGACCCCCCTATCGCACACACTTACTTGTAACCTTAGATACCCTCACTGGCATGTATATAAGCCATAGGGTTTAGCCCGAAGAGGGAACATCAACACAAAATCATTCATCTAACCCTAGAGTTAGACCAAACATTATGATCTCGGGGTAGATCAACTCTGTACTCGATACGTCTCCATCAATATAAACAAGAGCAAAACGTAGGGTTTTACCTCCATCAAGAGGGCCCAAATCTAGGTAAATATCGTCTCCTCCGTTCCCGTTACCCTTGATCCGAGATCCACAGCTCGAGACCCCCTACCCCGAGGTCTGCCAGTTTTTACACCGACACTATGGTAATTCTTATAATAATAATAATAATAATAATAATAATAATAATAATAATAATAATAATAATAATAATAATAATAATAATAATAATAATAATAATAATAATAATAATAATAATAGGATGCCCTCTGATCTTGAAAGCAATATTAAAGAATTTATTAACGCGCAAAAAGTTTTCAACACTACAATAGAAAAAATTGAGTGCGTCGCCGACAGTTGTATCCGAAGATTTGCAGTAGATGTACCTATTTTTTTAGGGGTACTAGATGTAGCTAGTGGGCATGCAGAGCCTAGAGTGGGATCGAGCTATATCAGATTATAATTAATGACTGTCCATCTAGAACAACAGAAGATTGTGCTACTAATTGATATCCATGAAAATTTCTCAAATTCATGAATATTTTAAATTCACGAGCATTTTCTAAATTCGTGAATATTTTTAAATTAATATAATTTTTTTACATATTCATGAACTTTTCTCACATTTATGAGAATTTTAAAATCCATCAACATATTTTGAACTCGTAAACATTTTCAGATCAAGGAGTCGGTGCACGAGCGCTGCAGGAAAAGAATGCGAGGCAAGCACTGTAGTGGGCTCGGCCCATAGCGTGATTTAGTGGCAATTCGCCATAGTGGACGGGGACCACCTATTTCGTGTGTGGGTCGACGTGAGAGCCAAACCCTATTTGGCGCCTTCTGCGCCCGATATAGCGTTAATGGTGCAGGGCGCACACCCCCTTGTCCATGCTGGGCCGGCCCACAGTTCCTTTTTTCGGTTTTAAAGACGAAAAAAACAATACGTGTAGGACCGTGATTCAAACATCGAGCGCCTGGTTCAACCTTCGCTAACCTAACCAACCAGCCACATGCGCTTCAGGTGTTTAGTTACAGGTTTTTCCTTCTTTTCTTCTTTTCCTTTTTTACTGGAATGGTTTTGTTATTTTTTCTATTTTTATTCATTTCCATTTTACCTTTTTTAAGCTTTTTTTACAATACAGGAATATTCATTTCAAATTCGCGAACTTTATTCTAATTTGATGAACTTTGTTTTCAAACTCAATGAACTTTTTTGAATTCGATGAACTTTTTTAAAATCCAATGAACTTTTTTTCAAACCCGAAGAACTTTTTTCAAATTCGATGAACTTTTTTCAACAATGATTTTTTTTTCGAAATTTGATGAACTTTTTAAACTTGAATGAAATTTTTCAAACCCGATGCTCTTTTTTTCAAACCCGATGAACTTTTTAAACTTGAATGAACTTTTTCAAACCCGATGATCTTTTTTTCAAACCCGATGAACTTTTTTCCATATTCGATGAACTTTTTACGAATTCGATGAACTCTTTCCATATTCGACGATCTTTTTTTCGAATTCCATGAACTTTTTTTCAAATTTGATGAACTTTTTTTCAAATTCGATGAACTTTTTCCACTTTTGATGAACTTTTTTGAAATTTGATGAACTAATTTTCAAATTCAATGATTTTTTTTTCAAATTCGATGAACTTTTTGTAAAATTCAATGAACTGTTTTCGAAATCGATGAATTTTTCGTTACAACAAGAATACATACTGCAGCCAACTGATTGTTTTTTTTCTAAGAAAAATGAGTATGTACTGTAGCGATTTAGCTATAAAAACAATCGAGCGGGAGCCAGCTAGAGATTGAGTGAGCGAAGGCGTCAGCGAGTAGGGAGGCGAGCGAGCAAGCTGGCGAGGCGCGCTGGGCAGCGTTCCATGATTTGACCTGCGGGCACCACGATCAAACGAGAAAAAAAGTGTAGCTCGCGAGGGCGCTGAAGGCGCTCGTGAGGAGCTCTCTGACGTGAGACGCCCAAACGAGCACAACCCAACCCACTGCTCCCACGCAGGCGGTTTTGGGACGGCCCGTGTGTGGGGTGGGCGCCCGTGGTTTCTTTTTTTGCCTCTTTTAAAAATTTGAAAAAATATTTCAAATCTCAAACAATGTTCCAACTTTCAAAAAATGTTCTTGGATTACAAAATAAGAATTAAATTTTCCAAAAAGATTAAAAAAATGTTCCCTGACTTAAAAAGTGTAGCTCATGAATTTTTTAGAAAAATCATGAATTTGAAAAATAGTTGTGAATTAAAAAAATCAAGAATTCAATAAATGTTCGTAAATTTTAGAAATTGGACCCAAACTTCACAAAATGTTCTTTGATTAAAAAATTGTGGATTCAAAATATTTTCGTAAAATTAAAAAAGTATTTGCAAATTTCAGAATATGTTCATCGGTTAAAAAAAGTTCGCTGATACAAAAAATATTCACAAATTTTTAAAAATAGCCCAATAATTAAATAAATCCGTTAATTTGAAATATATTTCATGAATTTCAAAATACATTCCAAATTTTAAAATAAAAAATAAAAGGAAAAGAGAAAAGAAGAAGAAGAAAGAGGAAAGAAGTAACAGAATAATTAAAAAGAACGTACCAAATAGAAAACCTGGTTCGAGGAAGGTTCTAGAACCTTCCCAAAACAGACGCGAGAGGTCCCATATTTAAGCGAGCGGTCCTAGGAGGGTGTATATCTATCGACAATTTCAATTAACAATACCACCACATCGCCTTAAGCCGACCCATGTCTAGTTTGTGGTTGCGTTCTTTTCTTGTTGGTTTTACTAGTAGTTTGGGTACAGGATAAACGGCGGTTCGCCACACCGTTTTTATCATTTGTTGCTTAGCATTTTTGTGTGTGCTATTATGATTGGCTGGCTCGTTTTGGTTTTGCCTAGCCAGTTCAGGAGACGGTTGACCTGTGTTTTCCTTTATTTATGATCGTTCTGACTCGTCAGTTGATGCGGTGCAGTTACTCTGTGTATCCCTATGGTGCTTTTACACATCGTCTCTTTGTTGCCGATCAATGGCGGGCGCGCACATTCCTTTGTAGGCATGTGTGTGCTTTCTCTCATGTGCCGTTGCGTGAGTCGCTTGGTTTAAAGGAACACGACCTATACTACCGCCACACTGATATAGTACCCTCGTCAGGCAGCCGCACCCTTCCAACTAGGCATCATCAATGCCTTACAAAGCCACGAGCCACCACATGCTAGCAATTCTAGGAGCTTAGTAACATTGATATTTCCATGAAAAAAAAAAATCACCTCCACAATATATAAACTTTGCTTGGTATAACAGAAATAAGTGATCAAAGTTTTTATTTGAGACATCTAAAACGATAGTAAGTAAAAGTAAAACACGCTACAAAGGAAACAAGCATAGCGATTATCACATCTCGATGTCATCTAAATCAGGCATGGGAAAACGAAGAACCGCGGCTATCCCCGTGAGCTGCTCGAGCTGGTTGCCGGAGACATGCATGGACGAAAAGACCCGCACATTGCCACCGACCTTCTTCACCGATTCGGCCAAATCGACGCACTTGCGCCTAGCAGCAACGTCGGGGTTCCGGAACCAAGTGTCCGTCAGCAAGAGGGTCTGGATGGCGAGACGTTCATGCGCGACCTCGACGTGCTTGGGCCCGTAGCAAGCCCGCGCCGAGTCCTTGGCGATCATGGCATAGAACTCCTGCAGCGCCGGCACCTCCTGCGCGGCCCTCGTATCCTTTATCAGCGACATGACGCTCGGGGCGGCCAGGACGTCCTTGAGGCTGTGCGGGTAACCCGAGGGCGCGGGCGCGAGCACGAAGCGCGCCTTGTGCTCCGTGATCGCGCGCAGCTCCCCTCGCCGCGTGGCCTCCAGGAGCATGTAGTCGCGGAACTGGTCCTTGGTGAAGCCGGGGCTCGCGATCACCACGCACTGGACGAGGCCGAAGTCGACGTGGTGCACGAAGGCGGCGAGGACGCGCTGGAAGAAGTCCTTGAGGGCGGTGTCGTACGCGGCGACTGCGCCGGAGCCGTGCTTCCTGGGGATGGGCACCTCGACGCGCGCCCTGGTGGCGGTGACGCTCCGCCCGACGAGGAAGAGGTGGGCGAGGCCTTCCTGCATGAGGAGCACGGCGAGGTCGGCGTTGGCGGCGGTCTCGTCGCAGGACTTGCGGATGGTGTCGAGCGCCGGCCAGTCCCAGGCCTCCTTGCGGAGGAGGAAGGGCCTCCGCAGCTCGATCTCCAGGGTGTGGTACTGGCCGATCTGGACGTGCTCGTTCTTGGAGAGGTTCTTGCCGCGGACGCGCAGGACGGAGCCGTCCTTGTCGTAGTCCGTGGACTCGACCGCCACCTCCAGCGTCAGCTTGACGCGCTCCGAGTCGCGGCCTCCGGACCTCGTGATCTTCCGGACCGTGACGGCCTCGACGGAGTCGCCGGCGGCGATGAGGTTGTACGCGTCCCACAGGTCGTCATCCACCTCCGGCAGCAGCTTGACGGAGCCGGGCCCATCGCGGGCGAGGCTTTTTCCCACGAGCTTCATCGTCCAGCTGGATCAAAGTGCGCGGCGGTCTCGTTGTTGTCGAGGGAGACGGGAGACTGATCTTGACGGCGGCGGCGGCGAGCGATGGATGCGAGAGCGGGGACGGAAGCATAAACCGATCTGTGCTTGCTGTTGTCGTCGTGAGCTGCGAGCGGAGCGAACGTGTTGGATGGATCAATGGACGGACGGACGGACTATTTATAACGTTGGTTTCGGTGGAGACCCGATCGACTCCGAGTTCAGATGGAGCAGGTTTAGATCCGTAGACAGAGTTCGTTTCCGTAACCCAATGCTACATGCGCACGTAATTAGCGGCGACCCAGCTGGACACGGATCGCTGAAGGCGTAGCTCGACGCCCAACGAGCCTGGGGTGTCCATAGCAATTTGCCTCTAGTACAAGTCCGTTGAGACTCCAATATAACTTTAGCTCGTAGTACTTCCTTCTTTATCACTTTTGTTTATTTTTTTCACTTTTTTCCTTATATATATTGAAATGTTCAAAAGGTATCAATTTTTTAATATTAATTTTGTAAAATGTTAATCGTGTAATTATAAAACGTTCACTGTGTATTTAAAAAAACTTCATCGCATAGTTAAAAAAAAAAGATCAACATATAATTCACAAATATATGGCATGCATTACAGTTGTCTTATAATATATTAAAAGACATTCATCATGTATTTTCTTTATAAAACTTTTATACAAATTCCAATACGATGATCATTTAAAAAATGTTTATAATGTATTTAAAAATGTTCATCGGGTATTTAGAAAGGTTTGCCCATGACTTACAAGTTTTTCATGTAGAAAAAGAAATGGGAAAAGGAAAACGTGCAATACAAACCCGATAAAGAGTTCACGTATTTTTAAAGTAATGTTCACATTTTTTAAAAGCATTCCATGTTTAGATCCATTTCAATCATGCACATTAAAATTTCACCATGTTTAAAAGAAAATGTTCGCCCTCAATGTTCATCGTGTATCTAAAATATGTTCAACATGCATTCGCAAAAAGCAAATATGTTCAAGATGTATTTGACAAATGTTCATCATGCACATTAAAAACATTCAATGTTATTTGCAAAATGTTCATTATGTAAAAAAATAAAAATTCAACGTGAATGTAAAAAATCATCCTGGGGAAAAAATGTTCATGTAAATGATGAATTTGGGTATGACAGACTGCTGAAGGTCTAATCTACAACAAAGTTGTTTGCCGATCAGTAGACCTCTTCACCATTAAGGTGATAAATAATCAGCTCTTTTTAGTAAGTGATGAATAACAATTGCTTATCCTGGAGTAAGTTTCTTCCGTGATGGTAGACATAATAAATATGCCAAACAATACAAATTCACATGGAACTTTGAGAACAATCTTTGGGTTCAGGGCCTGTGACTAGCGACGGCGTTTATGATTCATTGTCACCCAAACATCGTACTGTTGGTAGGAAACGGTTGCCCTAATGGAAATGGAACCAACTTCCTTCCTTGCTTGCGTACCAACACGGCGGGATCCGGTTCGGACAAAACGCAGTCACGGTCTAGCACAGGCCTGTGACAGGCGACAGCGTTTTCTTCCTCGTCGACACCAGTGGTGGAAGAGGAACGAAGGAACAAGTAGACACACGTGAATCCCGAGGCAGATTTTGAGATGATGAAGATGGTGCCTCTTGCTGTGATACGATGTCCATGCTGATACTGATGGTGATGGTTGACTTTGCCAGGTTTTCCTTTCATTTTCAGAAGAGACCTTTTACGGTACATCAAGTCTATTTGGGTCGTCCATTTATGTGGTTGAAGGGCCCAGATGAGCCAATACTA
The DNA here is from genome assembly GCF_002575655.3 of Aegilops tauschii subsp. strangulata. NCBI lineage: Eukaryota > Viridiplantae > Streptophyta > Magnoliopsida > Poales > Poaceae > Aegilops > Aegilops tauschii. Next base: position 511,546,507 of record NC_053037.3, on the reverse strand, counting down.
CAATAGATTTTCGGTAGTATAGTAATTAGTTAGGGGCATTATAGGAACACTCAAATTCAGTTGATACTCAAATTGCAATGACATCTATTATTTGTATAGTTGGACTGTTCCCTTTTTTCTATGCAACAAAAATAGGACAGCTGTTATCTGATGGCATTTACAAGTGAAGCCACACACAGAGAGAAATTAATACTTCTTGTATACATTTACGACAACTGGATATACCTTCACACAATTCAATTAAGCTAGTTTAATTCAAGATTGGTCTTGTTCTAAAGATCAATGTGTTCAGGAATTTGATTATTTTAAAAAATTCAGTGATAGAGCGTTACTGTTGAAGATGTTGGGCATCTAAAATTTTAAACAAAGAGAAAATGCAAGGATATGGTGGAGAGAGATGTTGCATGCATGCATGGGTATCACTGTTGGAAATATGCCCTAGAGGCAATAATAAAATGGTTATTATTGTATTTCCTTGTTCATGATAATTGTCTATTGTTCATGCTATAATTGTATTAACTGCAAACCGTAATACATGTGTGAATACATAGACCACAACATGTCCCTAGTAAGCCTCTAGTTGACTAGCTCGTTGATCAATAGATGGTTATGGTTTCCTGACCATGGACATTGGATGTCATTGATAACGGGATCACATCATTAGGAGAATGATGTGATAGACAAGACCCAGTCCTAAGCATAGCACAAGATCGTGTAGTTCGTTTGCTAAGAGCTTTTCTAATGTCAAGTATCATTTCCTTAGACCATAAGATTGTGCAACTCCCGGATACCGTAGGAATGCTTTGGGTGTACCAAACGTCACAACATAACTGGGTGGCTATAAAGGTGCATTACAGGTATCTCCGAAAGTGTCTGTTGGGTTGGCACGAATCGAGACTGGGATTTGTCACTCCGTATGACGGAGAGGTATCTCTGGGCCCACTCGGTAATGCATCATCATAATGAGCTCAATGTGACTAAGGAGTTAGCCACGGGATCATGCGTTACGGAACGAGTAAAGAGACTTGCCGGTAACGAGATTGAACGAGGTATTGGGATACCGACGATCGAATCTCGGGCAAGTAACATACCGATGGACAAAGGGAATTGTATACGGGATTGATTGAATCCCCGACATCGTGGTTCATCCGATGAGATCATCGTGGAACATGTGGGAGCCAACATGGGTATCTAGATCCCGCTGTTGGTTATTGGCCATAGAACGTCTCGGTCATGTCTGCATGGTTCCTGAACCCGTAGGGTATACACACTTAAGGTCCGGTGACGCTAGAGTTGTTATGGGAAATAGTATGTGGTTACCTAAGGTTGTTCGGAGTCCCGGATGAGATCCCGGACATGACGAGGAGCTCCGGAATGGTCCGGAGGTGAAGATCGGTATATTGGACGAAGGGTATTGGAGTCCGGAATTGTTCCGGGGGTACCAGGCTATGGCCAGCATGTCCGAAAGGGTTTTCGGAGGCCCCGGCAAGCGTTTGGGGGCCTTATGGGCCAAGGGGAAGGGGCAAACCAGCCCACTAAGGGGCTCTGCGCCCCTCCCAACCCCTCTCCCCTAGGGCAGCCACCCCTCCTGGCTTTGGGGGCAAGTCTCCTAGGGGTGGGGGCGCCCAGAACCCATCTAGGGTTTCCCCTTGGCCGCCGCCCCTCCCCTAGGGCGCCTCCTCCACCCCCTTCCCCCTATATATAGTGAGGGAGAGAGAGGGAACCGAACCCCTTTGCCTGGTGCAGCCCTCTCCTCCTCCAACTCCTCCTCCTTCTCCGTAGTGCTTAGCGAAGCTCTGCCGGAGAACCACGAGCTCCATCGCCACCACGCCGTCGTGCTGCTGGAGTTCTCCCTCAACTTCTCCTCTCCCCTTGCTGGATCAAGAAGGAGGAGACGTCCCCGGGCTGTACGTGTGTTGAACGCGGAGGCGCCGTCCGTTCGGCGCCAGATCGGATCTTCCACGATTTGAATCACCGCGAGTACGACTCCATCAACCGCGTTCTTGTAACGCTTCCGCTTAGCGATCTTCAAGGGTATGAAGATGCACTCCCTCTCTCTCGTTGCTAGCATCTCCTAGATTGATCTTGGTGACACGTAGGAAAATTTTGAATTATCGCTACGTTCCCCAACAGTGGCATCATGAGCTAGGTCTATGCGTAGATTCTATGCACGAGTAGAACACAAAGTAGTTGTGGGCGATGATTTGTTCAATTTGCTTACCGTTACTAGTCTTATCTTGATTCGGCGGCATTGTGGGATGAAGCGGCCCGGACCGACCTTACACGTACTCTTACGTGAGACAGGTTCCACCGACTGACATGCACTTGATGCATAAGGTGGCTAGCGGGTGTCTGTCTCTCCCACTTTAGTCGGATGGGATTCAATGAAGAGGGTCCTTATGAAGGGTAAATAGCAATTGGCATATCACCGTTGTGGCTTTTGCGTAGGTAAGAAACGTTCTTGCTAGAAACCCATAGCAGCCACGTAAAACATGCAACAACAATTAGAGGATGTCTAACTTGTTTTTGCAAGGTATGCTATGTGATGTGATATGGCCAAAAGGATGTGATGAATTATATATATGTGATGTATGAGATTGATCATGTTCTTGTAATAGGAATCACGACTTGCATGTCGATGAGTATGACAACCGGCAGGAGCCATAGGAGTTGTCTTAATTTATTGAATGACCTGCGTGTCATTGAAAAACGCCATGTAATTACTTTACTTTATTGCTAATCGTTAGCCATAGTAGTAGAAGTAATAGTTGGCGAGACAACTTCATGAAGACACGATGATGGAGATCATGGTGTCATGCCGGTGACGAAGGTGATCATGCCGCGCCTCGAAGATGGAGATCAAAAGGCGCAAGATGATATTGGCCATATCATGTCACTTTATGATTTGCATGTGATGTTTGTCATGTTTACATCTTATTTGCTTAGAACGACGGTAGCATAAATAAGATGATCCCTCACTAAAATTTCAAGAGATGTGTTCCCCCTAACTGTGCACCGTTGCGAAGGTTCGTTGTTTCGAAGCACCACGTGATGATCGGGTGTGATAGATTCTAACGTTCGCATACAATGGGTGTAAGCCAGATTTACACATGCGAAACACTTAGGTTGACTTGACGAGCCTAGCATGTACAGACATGACCTCGGAACACAAGAGACCGAAAGGTCGAACATGAGTCGTATAGTAGATACGATCAACATGAAGATGTTCACCGATGATAACTAGTCCGTCTCACGTGATGATCGGACACGGCCTAGTTGACTCGGATCATGTATCACTTAGATGACTAGAGGGATGTCTATCTAAGTGGGAGTTCATTAAATAATCAGATGAACTTAATTGTCATGAACATAGTCAAAAGGTCTTTGCAAATTATGCCATAGCTTATGCTTTAGTTCTACTGTTTAAGATATGTTCCTAGAGAAAATTTAGTTGAAAGTTGACAGTAGCAATTATGCGGACTGGGTCCGTATACTGAGGATTGTCCTCATTCCTGCACAGAAGGCTTATGTCCTTAATGCACCGCTCGGTGTGCTGAACCTCGAGCGTCGTCTGTAGATGTTGCGAAACATCTGACATACACGTTTTGATGACTACGTGATAGTTCAGTGCGTAATGCTAACGGTTTAAAATTGTGGCACCAAAGACGTTTTTGAAACGTCGCAGAACATATGAGATGTTCCAAAGACTGAAATTGGATTTTAGACTAGTGCCCACGTCAAGAGGTATGAGACCTCTGACAAGTTTCTTAAGCCTGCAAACTAAGGGAGAAAAGCTCAATCGTTGAGCATGTGCTCAGATTGTCTGAGTACTACAATCGCTTGAATCGAGTGGGAGTTAATCTTCCAGATGAGATAGTGATGGTTCTCCATAGTCACTGCCACCAAGCTATTAGAGCTTCGTGATGAACTATAACATATCAGGGATAGACATGATGATCCTTGAGCAACTCGCGATGTTTGACACCGCGAAAGTAGAAATCAAGTAGGAGCATCAATTGTTGATGGTTAGTAAAACCACTAGTTTCAAGAAGGGCAAGGGAAAGAAGGGATACTTCATGAAACGGCAAATCAGTTGCTGCTCTAGTGAAAAAACCCAAGGTTGAACTCAAACCCGAGACTAAGTGCTTCTGAAATGAGGGGAACAGTCACTGAAGCAGAACTACCCTAGATACTTCGTAAATGAGAAGGCTGGCAAGGTCAACAGAAGTATATTGGATATACATTATATTAATGTGTACTTTACTAGTACTCCTAGTAGCACCAGGGTATTACATACCGGTTCGGTTGCTAAGTGTTAGTAACTCGAAATAAAAGCTACGGAATAAACGGAGACTAGCTAAAGGTGAGATGACGATATGTGTTGGAAGTGTTTCCAAGGTTGATGTAATCAAACATCGTACGCTCCCTCTACCATCGGGATTGGTATTAAACCTAAATAATTGTTATTTGGTGTTTGCGTTGAGCATAGACATGATTGGATTATGTTTATCGCAATACGATAATTCATTTAAGGAGAATAATGGTTACTCTGTTTATTTGAGTAATACCTTCAATGGTCTTGCACCTAAAATGAATGGTTTATTGAATCTCGATCGTAGTGATACACATGTTCATGCCAAAAGATATAAGATAGTAATGATAGTACCACATACTGGTGGCACTGCCATTTGAGTCATATTGGTATAAAACGCATGAAGAAGCTCCATGTTGATGAATCTTTGGACTCACTCATTTTTGAAAAGATTGAGACATGCGAACCATGTCTATTGGTAGATATGCATGAAGAAACTCCATACAGATGGATCGTTTGGACTCGCTTGATTTTGAATCACTTGAGACATGCAAATCATACCACATGGGCAAGATGACTGAAAGGCCTCGTTTTCAGTAAGATGGAACAAGAAAGCAACTTGTTGGAAGTAAAACATTTTGATGTGTGCAGTCCAATGAGTGCTGAGGCATGCAGTGGATATCGTTATGTTCTTACTTCACAGATGATTTGAGTAGATGCTGAGTATATTACTTGATGAAACACAAGTCTGAATTATTGAAAGGTTCAAGTAATTTCAGAGTGAAGTTGAAGATCGTCGTGACAAGAGGATAAAATTTCTGTGATATGATCATAGAGATGAATATCTGAGTTACGAGTTTGGCACACAATTAAGACATTGTGGAAATTGTTCACAACTAATACTGCCTGGAACACCATAGTGTGATGGTGTGTCCGAAGATCATAACTGCACCCTATTGGATATGGTGCATACCATGATGTCTCTTATCGAATTACACTATCGTTTATGGGTTAGGCATTAGAGACAACCGCATTCACTTTAAATAGGGCACCACACAATTCCGTTGAGACGACACCGTATGAACTATGGTTTAGAGAAACCTAAGCTGTCGTTTCTTAAAAGTTTGGGGCTGCGACGCTTATGTGAAAAAGTTTCAGGCTGATAAGCTCGAACCCAAAGCGGATAAATGCATCTTCATAGAATACCCAAAATAGTTGGGTATACCTCCTATTTCAGATCCGGAAGCAAAGTGATTGTTGCTAGAAACAGGTCCTTTCTCGAGGAAAAGTTTCTCTCGAAAGAATTGAGTGGGAGGATGGTGGAGACTTGATGAGGTTATTGAACCGTCACTTCAACTAGTGTGTAGCAGGGCACAAGAAGTTGTTCCTGTGGCACCTACACCAATTGAAGTGGAAGCTTATGATAGTGATCATGAAACTTCGGATCAAGTCACTACCAAACCTCATAGGACGACAAGGATGCGTACTACTTCAGAGTGGTACGTAATCCTGTCTTGAAAGTCATGTTGCTAGACAACAATGAACCTACGAGCTATGGAGAAGCGATGGTGGGCCCGGATTCCGACTAATGGCTCGAGGCCATAAAATCCGAGAGAGGATCCATGTATAAAAACAAAGTATGGACTTTGGAAGAACTACTTGATGGTCGTAAGGCTGTTGGGTGCAGATGGATTTTAAAAGGAAGACGGACAATGATGGTACGTGTCACCATTAAGAAAGCTCGACTTGTCGTTAAGATGTTTTCCGACAAGTTCAAGGAGTTGACTGCAATGAGACTTTCTCACTCGTAGCGATGCTAAGAGTCTGTTGGAATTATATTAGCAGTTACTGCATTATTTATGAAATCTTGCAGATAGGATGTCAAAAAAAACATTGTTTCCTCGACGATTTTCTTGAGGAAAGGTTGTATGTGATACAACCAGAAGGTTTTGTCAATCCTGAAAGATGTTAACAAGTATGCAAAGCTCCAGCAATCCTTCTAAGGACTGGAGTAAGCATCTCGGAGTTGGAATGTACGCTTTGATGAGATGATCAAAGATTTTGGGTTTTTACAAAGTTTATGAGAAACTTGTATTTCCAAAGAAGTGAGTGGGAGCACTATAGAATTTTTGATGAGTATATGTTGTTAACATATTGTTGATCAGAAATGATGTAGAATTTCTGGAAAGTATACAGGGTTATTTGAAAAGTGTTTTTCAATGGAAAACCTGGATTAAGCTACATGAACATTGAGCATCAAGATCTATAAGGATAGATCAAAAAACGCTTAATAGTACTTTCAAATGAATACATACCGTGAAAAGATTTTGAAAGAGTTCAAAATAGATCAGCAAAGAAGGAGTTCTTGGCTGTGTTACAAGGTGTGAGTATTGAGTAAGACTCAAGACCTGACCACGACAGAAGAGAGAGAAAGGACGAAGGTCGTCCCCTATGCTTTAGACGTAGGCTCTACAGTATGCTATGCTATGTACCGCACCTGAAGTGTGCCTTGCCATGAGTTAGTCAAGGGGTACAAGAGTGATCCAGGAATGGATCACGTGACATCGGTCGAACTTATCCTTAGTAACTAGTGGACCAAGGAATTTTCTTGATTATGGAGGTGGAAAAGGAGTTCGTCGTAAAGGGTTACGTCGATGCAAACTTTGACACTAATCCGGATGACTCTGAGTAGTAAACCGGATTCGTATAGTAGAGCAGTTATTTGGAATAGCTCCAAGGAGCGCGTGGTAGCTGCATCTACAAGATGACATAGAGATTTGTAAAGCACACACGGATCTGAATGTTGCAGACCCGTTGACTAAAACCTCTCACGTAAGCATAACATGATCAAACCCTAGAACTCATTGAGTGTTAATCACATGGTGATGTGAACTAGATTATTGACTCTAGTAAACTCTTGGGTATTAGTCACATGGCGATGTGAACTTTGAGTGTTAATCACATGGTGATGTGAACTAGATTATTGACTCTAGTGCAAGTGGGAGACTGTTGGAAATATGCCCTAGAGGCAATAATAAAATGGTTATTATTGTATTTCCTTGTTCATGATAATTGTCTATTGTTCATGCTATAATTGTATTAACTGCAAACCGTAATACATGTGTGAATACATAGACCACAACATGTCCCTAGTAAGCCTCTAGTTGACTAGCTCGTTGATCAATAGATGGTTATGGTTTCCTGACCATGGACATTGGATGTCATTGATAACGGGATCACATCATTAGGAGAATGATGTGATGGACAAGACCCAGTCCTAAGCATAGCACAAGATCGTGTAGTTCGTTTGCTAAGAGCTTTTCTAATGTCAAGTATCATTTTCTTAGACCATAAGATTGTGCAACTCCCGGATACCGTAGGAATGCTTTGGGTGTACCAAACGTCACAACATAACTGGGTGGCTATAAAGGTGCATTACAGGTATCTCCGAAAGTGTCTGTTGGGTTGGCACGAATCGAGACTGGGATTTGTCACTCCGTATGACGGAGAGGTATCTCTGGGCCCACTCGGTAATGCATCATCATAATGAGCTCCATGTGACTAAGGAGTTAGCCACGAGATCATGCGTTACGGAACGAGTAAAGAGACTTGCCGGTAACGAGATTGAACGAGGTATTGGGATACCGACGATCGAATCTCGGGCAAGTAACATACCGATGGACAAAGGGAATTGTATACGGGATTGATTGAATCCCCGACATCGTGGTTCATCCGATGAGATCATCGTGGAACATGTGGGAGCCAACATGGGTATCCAGATCCCGCTATTGGTTATTGGCCGGAGAACGTCTCGGTCATGTCTGCATGGTTCCCGAACCCGTAGGGTCTACACACTTAAGGTTCGGTGTCGCTAGAGTTGTTATGGGAAATAGTATGTGGTTACCGAAGGTTGTTCGGAGTCCCGGGTGAGATCCCGGACATGACGAGGAGCTCCGGAATGGTCCGGAGGTGAAGATCGGTATATTGGACGAAGGGTATTGGAGTCCGGAATTGTTCCGGGGGTACTAGGCTATGGCCAGCATGTCCGAAAGGGGTTTCGGAGGCCCCGGCAAGCGTTTGGGGGCCTTATGGGCCAAGGGGAAGGGGCAAACCAGCCCACTAAGGGGCTGTGCGCCCCTCCCAACCCCTCTCACGTAACCAGGAGAGATGGGGGCGCATCCCCTAGGGCAGCCGCCCCTCCTGGCTTTGGGGGCAAGTCTCCTAGTGGTGGGGGCGCCCAGAACCCATCTGGGGTTTCCCCTTGGCCGCCGCCCCTCCCCTAGGGCGCCTCCTCCACCCCCCTTCCCCCTATATATAGTGAGGGAGAGAGAGGGCAGCTGAACCCCTTTGCCTGGCGCAGCCCTCTCCTCCTCCAACTCCTCCTCCTTCTCCGTAGTGCTTAGCGAAGCTCTGCCGGAGAACCGCGAGCTCCATCGCCACCACGCCGTCGTGCTGCTGGAGTTCTCCCTCAACTTCTCCTCTCCCCTTACTGGATCAAGAAGGAGGAGACGTCCCCAGGCTGTACGTGTGTTGAACGCGGAGGCGCCGTCCGTTCGGCGCTAGATCGGATCTTCCACGATTTGAATCGCCGCGAGTACGACTCCATCAACCGCGTTCTTATAACGCTTCCGCTTAGCGATCTTCAAGGGTATGAAGATGCACTCCCTCTCTCTCGTTGCTTGCATCTCCTAAATTGATCTTGGTGACACGTAGGAAAATTTTGAATTATCGCTACGTTTCCCAACAATCACCTCTTTAAAAAGGTACTACACTATCCTGACATTGATTTGACTAAAATCAGAAATACAGTTATTTTGCAAGGAAACACTTTCATATATACATGCATATAATCCCACAACTTTACATATGTCAGTGGCCATCGCTAGATACCGAAACCAGTAAAAATGTAATGTGCATGTTGTGCGAACGGGGACGAGTCAATCAAGATTCGATGCATACTTTTGATACATTTTTTATTTGTTTTGTTGGACTAACATATTAATCTTGTGTTCGTTGCTTTCTACTGTTTTTTTTTTTATGTAACAGAATTTTGAAGGACAATAAAAATACACTGATCAGAGTGAAATATGGGCGTAAAAGAGAGCATGCTCTATCCTCGACGGCCGAAGAGCATGCTCATTGATAATGATGATCTTCTACGGGTAAGTTATAATTCTCAGTCAAAAACCGATACAAAAGAATGGAGAAAGTGCAATTCAAGAGACAAAAACGATTACAAAACTCTATGAAAATCCTTTAGCAACTCAAAAATAGGCATATCCAGCAATAGTACTTAACTGCGAAACCCTAAAAAGAAGTGCAACATATTAATGCCACACATTACACGAAATTATACGAGTTCAACCACAATATACTAACTCGACTATAGTACTGTAAATATTTCTATCCGATAAATATGAGACGCAAGTAGAAGTGCGCCAAACAAAAGTCTATGTCGAAGGTCGAAGACTGAGTGGCAAAACTTGGATCCACTGATTTTAGTATGCACCGCCACTGCTTCCGCCCTTCCTCCTCGAGGTCGCCGGCTGCTGCTGCTCCTGCTCACGTATTTGCCTCGACGCGCCAACCATCCTCTGCATCGCCGGCGTCGCGTACGCCCCAGCCGCGCCAAAACCAAGAATCGACGGCGCCGCGCCCGGAGCCGCCCCGCCCGGCTGGGGACAGCCGTACCCCTCGGCACCGGCCACGAAGGCCGACGCGGCGCGCTGCTGCGCGTGGGAGCTGTAGCCGGTCAGGATGCACGCGCGCCCCGACTTCTCGTACTCCCGCCGGCTGGCCACGCGGGTGCTGAGCTCCCGCAGCTCCTCCACCAGCGCCTTGCACCTCGCGTCGTCGGCCAGCGCGGGCACAAGCGCCTCCCGCCTGCGCTCCAGTATCCTCGCGGCCTCCGCGTACTCGCCGCGCTCCGCGGCCGCGCGCGCCGCCCCGATGTCCTCCGTCGCCTCCACGTGGAATTTTCCTGAGCCACGTCCATGGACGGCTGCTGGTCCTTGGCCAGCTCCACCGGCCTCTGCACCGCCACGTCCTCGCCGGCCACGTCCAGGACCTGCCCGGTCGCCGTGTCGCGGTAGGTGCAGGTCACCTTCACGAGCCGCGTCACGTCGTCCGCGGCGCCGGCCCTCGGCACATCCACCAGGAGCAGGAAGCGCCTTTCCTTGTCCGCGTAGAGCTCGCCGACGTCCACCGAGGCGGAGCGCCTGTACGCGTCGATGCTGGTGTTGTAGCGGCCGGACTTGACTGCACGGACGCGCACTGGGTGCACGCACTTGACGGTGATCAGCGCCTCCTGCACGACCACGGATAGGAGCCCGCCGATGCACTGCGCGAACGAGTCCTGCACCACCTTCTCGTCCTCGATGAAGGAGAACGTGCCGCCGGTCTCCTCGGCGATCGTGTGCATGGCTGACGAGTCGTGGTCGACGCCGAGGCCGAACGTGTGTATCGGCGTCGATCTGTGGCCGGCACCGCTTAGCAAGGAGCTTGGCACGAGACCACGGTAGTTATTTGTCTGGTATGAGCCGTAACCGTAACCTCCAAGATCGAGATTGTACGTGTCCTGGCCGTCCGAGAGAAGGATGATGCTGACCACGGCGTTCTTGTGCCGGCGGCCGTCGAGCACTTTGGCAGCCTCGGTGAGACCCTTGAGGATGTTCGTTCCACCTTCAGCCTCGAGTAACTGCACGGCGTCCTTGGCCTTGACCTTCCCGACGTCCGACATGCGCGTCAGCGGGATGACCCGATGCGCGGCCGTCGAGAACGCCACGACGCTGAGGCGGTCCGCAGGGCCGAGCTGGTCGACGACGAACTCCATAGCCTTCTTCAGCAGCGCGATCTTTTGGCCCGCCATGCTGCCGCTGACGTCGAGCACGGTTACCAGGTCGAGCGGCGCGCGTGTCTGCGCCGCCGCTGCGGTGACGGCGCCAGGGGCCTTGGCGTGGACCAGCACCACGAAGTTATCGTGCGGCTTGCCCCTGGCGACGGTCGGGTACTCACAGTGGGCGTCGAGGACGAGCTTGCCTCCGCCGTTGGCCGCGTCCTGGACGAGATCCCAGTCGCCCAGCGGCGCCCCCTGCACCGGAGGCTCCACCGGCTCGTCGTCGTCGTACACGGCGCGGTAAGGGAGATACATGTGCGATGGCTGGTCCATGAAGGGAGGGAACAGCGCCGGCCCCGGTGGCGGAGCGTAGTGGTGGAAAGTGGGGTACGAAGAGACCTGGTAAGGCCAGCGCGTGTTGCAGACCGGGCAGACGCTCCCCATGACGCACGAGAGGTGGAACGTGTGCTCGCACTCAGAGGTGAAGGTGGCGCCGGCGAAGGCGCCCTTGCAGACGGCGCACGTGGACCGCGACGGGGCGCCGTGGAAGGGCAGCGGCATCCGGCCGGGCTGCGGCTGCAGGGGAGAGTAGACGAGCGGGTGCGGCGTGAAGGTGGGCGTGGCGCGCCACGTCGCGTAGCAGGAGGGGCACGCGGGGACGCCGGAGGCGCAGCGAGGGTGGAAGACATGGGCGCACTCCGCCGTGAAGGTGCCATCCTGGCACGTCATGGTGTTGTAGCAGGCGGCGCACCGCTGGCCTGGGGTCGCCATGAGATCAGATCGTCGGTTTTGCTACGAGGCACTAGATTGTGGAAGTCGATCGTGGTGTAGCCCTATAGATTGGGTATTTATATACAGGGAGGGAGCCGAATAGGAGGAGGTGATCGTCGCGCAAGGAAATCGCCACCGACTCCATGCATATTTCCTTTTTGTTACTTTATACATACATGTCGATCGGTGTTCGTTTTGGTATAATATCTTTCTACTTTTAGGCTTCTCGCGAGAAAATTCTAGGACCCCGATAAGTGATACAGGAACCCATGGCAATTCCGAATGTTTTTTATGGCAAGTTTAGTGACGTGAGGATATCAACTTTAGTTGTAAGCGGGGCAACTTCTTTTCGGATGGCAAGTCTCAGGTCTTTTTTGTTTGTTTTTCTTTTCGAATGACAACTTTAGTTATAAAAAACGTCAAGGCCGGAAGCAGCTTCGTGCCACATGTGTGACACTTATCAGTTGAAAAAATTCTATACTTATGCACAAACTAGCAAAATTTGGTCATGTGTTGCAACACGAAAATGTGAGCCGCCTTAAATCATGGATGGCCGGGTGGAGGAACTATATCTCGAGATAAGGGCCGCTCATGGAAAAACCAGTGAACCGTTTGAGCTACAACTCTTTGGGACATGGAATATTATCCCGAGTTAATTCATCCGGATGAACATGATAACTTTGGATTATTAATTCATTTAGGAATTTAAAAGTAAAACAAAAAATAGCATTAGAGCATCTCCAATAGCTAGCCTATTTCAGGGCACAAAAAGAGGGTGTTGTAAAAAAAAGGGGCATGAATTATTATTTTTGGGCATGACAAAGCACCGTCTCCAACAGTTGTCCTAAAATAGGGCATCCAGATGGAGCTCGGGTGCAGAAATGGATTTTCGATTTAGAGTAGGGCGTTTTGGTGCTCAGGCTCATCTGCACCCGGTTAGAAAAAAAATCGTAACAAATTCAAAAAATTCCAAATAAATTTTTTGTGGTAGACAATTTGATGTGTGAGGCCCGCTCCAAATTTCAAGTCATTTGGACATATGAGCAGCTCTCAGCAAAAAAGACAAATCGGTCCAACACAGTACATAAACAGTAAACATTTTTACAGACTCTCAATTTGTCTTTTTTGCTGAGAGCTGCTCATATGTCCAAATGACTTGAGATTTGGAGTGGGCCTCACACATCAAATTGTCTACCACACAAATTTTATTTGGATTTTTTTGAATTTTTCTAGTATTTGTTTTGATTTTTTTTGTCAGCGCGGGTGCAGATGAGCTCGGGTGCAGAAATGGATTTTCGATCCAGATGAGCAAAACCAATTTTCTTTTCAAACGAACATTTGAACACTTCGACCATATTTAATACTTCATAACCACTTGGACCACATTCAAAGTTCATACATGTGACATTGTTCAACTACAAACTTAAAGTAGTACATGCAAACTGATGACTTAAACTATGACATGCCAACTTAACTACTAGGACATGCAAATTACAAACAAACTACAGATTATCACTGTCAATGTTTGTATGATCGGAGTATATCGACCACAGAGGAGGTGAATGGGAAATTTAAAATTTATTTCGAAACATAACTCTCAGTACAACACAATGGAAATAAATCTCAACAAATGCGGGGCTACGAGAGAAAACTACAATCAAAATAAAACTAAGTTAATGCTGGACCATGATAGACAACTACACCTAAAAGAAAACATGTCAAGATAGGTAGAATATGACCCTAAGAAAGAGAATTGCCAAAACTCAGATAAAAAACACGTAAACTATCAAGAGATGTTCACGAGAGCAAGACTTAGCTACATAATCAAGTAGCACCAGATGTAAATCAGATGAACATACAAACATACAATCCAACATCTTCACATACCGATTTGCATGAAAAGTTAGCAGCCAACCATCTCGGTTGGTGTGGGTGGCTATTTATAGCCGGAGTAATCCCGAGGGTAAATGACCAATAAGGGTCTATGGCCCAGCCAATGGTGAACCGACACGTTTCCAACAGTCGGATTTTAAACTCACTCGCTTGAGGAACAAGTAAATCTGATTGTGCTTTATGGTAACCAAGCCTAGTCATAAAAAAACTCAAACTTCTTGTACCACTGCCGAGGAGTTTGTTTCAAGCCACACAAGCTCTTATTGCAAACTAAGTGCTCTTTGCCTGCAACCATGAACCCCTTTGGCTGCTCCATCTCCATGTATATCTCATCCTCTAGTTCATCATGCAAGAATGCAGTCTTCACATCAAGTTGTTCAATTTCCAAGTCCATGGTGACAGCCATGCCAAGCACAACTCGGATCAAAGACATCTTGACCGCCGGAGAGAATATCTCATCATAATCGATACCCTTTTTCTGACTGAAACCTTTCACAACCAATCTGGCCTTGTACCTTGGATGTGAGGTATTTTCTTCAGTATTCACTCTGTACACCCACTTGTTCTTGAGTGCTTTCTTGCCCTTTGGCAGATTCACCAACTCAAAAGTATCATTCTCATACAGGGAATTCATCTCATCCTGCATGGCTTCTCTGACAATTCATTCTTGTTCTCATCAGACATTGCCTCCTGAGGGCTCACCTGCATCAGTCATCAACACATATTGATGTGCTGGATACTTAGAAGAAGGAATGTGACCTCTTTCACTTCTCCTTTTTGGCTGCACTGGTGGTGAATCAGGTGGATTTTCGTTGGCATCATCATTACCAACTTCATCATTATCATGACTTGATGGCTGCTCATCAATTTGACTTGTACTTCCTTGATCAGTTGCATCTTCACTGTCCCCAATGTCATCATCTCCCCCATGATTGTCATGCACGAGAGAAGGACGGATCGGGTCCATGTCAACCTGAGGTGAGTTGGTCGTTGGCTTCTCTGGTTTCTCAATATCTTTTATTGTTTCATCTTCAATGAACAACACAGCTCGGCTCCACGAAATCTTCCTATTGGATGGATCCCACAACCTGTAGTCAAACTCTTCACTTGGTTGGCCGAGGTAGATGCATATACTTTGTCTTGCTATCAAGCTTGGATCTCTCGTCCATTAGAACATGTACAAATGCCCTGCAACCAAAGACCTTCAAATGCTTGTATGATACCTCTTCCTCTGACCAAACTCCTTGTGAAATATCACCTGCAAAAGGAACTGAGGGAGATAGGTTAACCACATACATAGCATTCATCAATGCTTCAGCCCAAAAAGAATTAGGTAAAAGAGCATGAGAAAGCATAGCTATGACCCTCTCTGTGAGTGTCCTTTCATTCTCTCTGCAAGACCATTGAGCCGAGGTGTCTTTGGTGGACTCTTCTCAAGCCCGATGCCAAACTTCCTACAATACCTTTCAAAAGGACCTCGGTTTCACCATCATTTTCTAATCTCACGCACTTCAATTTCCTTCTAGTTCTCTCTCAACTTTAGCATGGAACTCCTTGAAGGCTTCAAGCGTCTGGTATTTGTGTTTCAGCACATACACAAAAACCTTTCTGGAATGGTCATCGATAAAACTCACAAAGTATAATGCTACACCATGGGGTTTTTTAGTGATGGAGCAAACATCAGTGTGCAAAATATCAAGAACATTTTCTGTATGATGTGGAGGGAGTGTACAAAATGCAACCCTATGTTGTTTGCCAGCAAAACAATGTGCACATGGTTTCAGGAATATCCCTTTCAACTCAAGGAGGTAATCCATGCGAGCAAGAGTGTGCATGCCCTTCTCACTCATATGCCCAAGCCTCTTGGGCCACAATTCAACTGAAGTGTCTTTTTCAACAATGTCCAACACCTCATTGCACAGCTTGGTTTTAGTCACATAGAGATTACCTTGCCTACTTCCTCGAGCCACAATCAGGGAGCCTTTGGTGAGCTTCCATTTTCCTTCACCAAAATAACTAGGATGTTTGATATCATCAAGCTTGCCCACTTAGAATAAATTCAGCCTTATGTTGGGAACATGCCTCACATCGCCGAGCACCAATCTTTAAGCTGTGTTTGTTTCAATGCATATAGAACCCTTGCCAACAATTATTGATGAACCACTATTTTCCATCCTTACTTGGCCAGTAACACCATTGGTGTAAGATATAAAATACTCCTTGTGTGATGTAATGTGGAAGCACACACCTGAATCAACAACCCAACTCATGGCGTCATCACGAACAACACTATACCATTCTTCATCTTCAATGACTAGATGGTCATCATCTGTTGCATTCATGGTTGAGCTGCTCTCAGCCTTTTGCTCGGTTTTCTTTGCAAGTTTCCCCTCTGCAAGCTCTCTTTTGTACTTCTACATTCGCTCTTTATGTGTCCCAGATTGCCACAATGAAAGCAAGTAATATCTTTTCTCTGTTTTGACTTTGATCTCCCCATGGATTTGCTTCTGCCTTGCTGAAATCTTGTATTGCTGCATCCACGGTTCTCAGTCTTCCCATGGGTTTCAGCCAGATACGCATCTGAAGAAGAGGCATCACCTTTTTCCTTCTTTCTGGCTTCTTCATTCAGTATACTGTTCTTCACCATCTCCAAAGTCAGCTTCCCATCCGGAGCTGAATTAATAAGCGACACAACAAGCGTATTCCAACTATCAAGCATGGAACTCAGCAGCAACAATACTTGCACCTCATCCTCAAAATTTATCTTCATGGCTGAAAGTTGATTTATATGGCACTGGAAGATATTCAAGTGCTTAATCACACATGTGCCATCTCGGTACTCAAGCTTTGCTAGTCTTTTGGTCGTCGAGGCCTTGTTCATTGATGTCTTCCTCTCATACATAGACTCCGACTTCTGCCACATCTCATACGCATTTGTATCATTTGCAATATGGTGGAATGTATTGTGCTTGATGTACAACCGAATCATACTTACTGCCTTTCTGTGCAACACTCTCCATTCTTCTTCCATGACACTGGTGGGTAACTTGTCTTTCGCAATTGGCTCATAAAAATCCTTGCAATAAAGGATGTCTTCCATCATGGGCTTCCATAATGAGTAATTGAAAGAATCAAGTTTTATCATGCCACTTGTAATAGCGCTTTTTTCTAAAGCCATTGTGAGCAGCACTTCCAGCAACAATCAGGAACCGGGATTAGCAACCTTCTAAGCAGCCAAGGCTCTGATATCACTCCGTTGGGGATTAGCACACAAATGCACTTGTGGTTAACTGAAAACTGGAACGAAAATAAAGTAATCTCAGCACCACATCATGTACTAACTCAAGGGTCGTTGCTTAGTTCGGAAGGAAACATATGCAACAACATATATGGAGGTAAAATATGTTACTCAACAGACAAGATGCTCCTCATACAAGTGTCTTGTGGTAGGAGTAACTTTTTGGACAGCAGCAAGCATCAACACAGAGACACCCGATTTTTACGTGGAAAAAAACACGGGCCGAAGCCACCCAAAATCCTCTTCCACTATTATCAAATGTGGGATACAACAAGTTCTTTTCTACATAGCACTAGAGGCTCTCATAAATCAAGATTTCCGAATCTTGGATGAACACAACAAGATTTGGGGCTCAAGAGCTAGGGATTGGAACAATCTCACCAAAGATGATGGAACTGGAGCTTGAAGGAACAAGGCAGTGGATCTGGACCATCACAACCTTGGGGAGGAGCCCCCTTTGATTCTTCCTTCAATCTTCCTCTTCTTCCCTTTCTCTCTTGGTTTTCTCTCTTTTTCTCCCTTGGAGGAACTGATTTTTCGTCCCACTTGGTGGTGGCTGCTGGATGGAGGGTAAAAGCATCCTCATCTACTCACGTGCAAAGTCCAAATGACCCTAGGTCATAACCCTAATGGGTAGTAGGCTTCTGCACCTCATTGGGCTGCCTAAAAGGCTTCAAATGACCATCTCCTCACAACCCACATGAGAAGGATATCCCAACAAGACGATGACCATTTCCGAAATACGCGTTGCCAATTTTTGTAATGCATGATAATAAAAAATTCATGAACACGTTTACAATATTTTAATACACGTGAAACATTTTTCCAAAAACATGTTGAACATTTTTTTCAAATGCATTAACACTTTCTTTAAATCTTATGGCAGTTGTAATTTTTCTTAGATTTCGTTTTTTCAAATGGGAAAAATATCAAAATGAATATGAACTGAAAAAATAAAAAGGAAACTTTCGCAGACCCATAGGTGCGTCATATGTAAAAATAAAAATAAAATCTTTTTTTGCAGGTGAAAATGAAATGGAAAATCGCCAGAAGAGGTAAATAGGTATGCCATATATTGCTCTAACTCTTGTACATGAACTAGCTTGGCGTGTTGCAAGGACTTCACACTTGAGGTCATGGTTTCGAATCCATTTCTGTCAGCTTTTTATTTCTTATTTCCCTTCATTATTTCGCCCGGTATCATTCCTTATTATAGTAAGCATTAAATCATCTTACTGAATCAGTTTCAGGAATATTTAAGTGATTCCCGTTTTCGTTTTCGGCCAAAGGACTGAAATTCCCACCTGCATTTGATTGAGACCAACCAAATTTAAGAAAAAAAATCAAAAAATGATTTTAATTTATGTACACCACTGTAAAATTGCTGAAATATTTTGACCGGGGGCAAATATTTCAGTATGTGCCAACATTAATGAAATTTCCGAAATTTCGGTGAAATTGCACTGAAAGTGTAAACCATGTTTACAGATACATACGATTGAGATTCAGGCGGTCTGCTATTGAACATTCAGGGACTGCCAATCATGGAATGACAGCCTGTCAATAGTTGATGGCCGGAAGAGGAGTGGATTAACATCCCACCCTTGGAGGCTTCCTCTCGACCATCTCATCCTGACATTATCGATCTCCAAGCCGGAGATTTGCTCCAGCATCATACCGCCAGTCTTGTGCTTTACCAGCTCCTGGCATCCGGGCCTGTAGTCATACAGGCCCCCGGTGTAGTTTGTCCATCTCCTGTAGGTCAAATCAACGTTCTTGAACTTCAAGTTGCGAAGCAGGCTGTGCCTCGACCCAGCCAGGAAAACACCATTTTCCGATACCGATGAGATGTTGATGAAGGAAACATCTGAAATGGTGCCTTCTTTGGAACCAGGGTGCCTTGGACAGGTGGTGATGTAGATCGGTTCAGCTCTCCCCCACCATGAAGGATGGTAGTACCTAGTGCGCATTTTGATGTTTGAAAACACCACATTACTGACGTTCCCTGCAAAATTACGCATACTTAATGCAAATAGCTGAACGCCACAAAGTTGCAGTCAAAATAGCAGCTTCCTTGAATAAGATGCCACCTGATAGTGCTGCAAGAAAAGAAAAAAGTCGTTACCTCCATCACGGATCTGCATTCCAAGTCCTCGATGCGAATCGACTATGGTTATGTTGTCAAAGAGCAGCCTCTCAAAGTTGAAGTTGCTTGCACTTCCAAATTTGATAGCACTAGACTTAGTGCGGATCCGGCAGTTTGTCACTGTCAAGTTGTGAACAGGGCCCGTAAGAGACTTGGGGCAGATCGCGTCGTCTCCGGTGTCTATGCTGCAGTTGGTGATGATCGTGTTGTTTGAACCCTCGATGTCGATCCCGTCGTTGTTAGGGGTGTCAAAATCCCCGTATATGGAGACGTTGCGTATGACCGAGTGATCACACCTCACAAGATGCAGGCTGCAGAGAATGCAAGCATATTGGAGACTCGTCTCATTGTCTTGGTAACAAGCCAGTGATAGCAAGTGAGGGGGGAAGAAGAAGCGCTCACCACCAGTAGGCCGGCTGGTTCAGGGTGATGTCGTGGATCGTGACGTCCTTGGAGTCGACGAAGCCGACGAGCCGGGGGCGGCACTCGTCGCCCCGGCAGTGCCCCGTGGCGTTCCAGCTCACCATGACGTTCTTCTGGTCGCTGGGCGTGACCACGAAGGCGCCGCCCTGGCCGTTGATCTCGCCGCCGCCGGTGACGCCCGCTCCGGTGGTGTTCTCGGCCAGCACGACGTACCACCGCCTCCGCTCGGCCGGGTAGTCGCGCTGCCTGGTCCCGCCCAGCAGCCGCGCGCCGGGGGCCACCTCGAGCACCACGCGCGAGCGGAGGTGCACGGTCGCCGTCAGGTAGTCCCCGGGCGCCGGGAGGAGCACGCGGCCGCCCCCCGCCTCCCCGCAGGCGTTGACGGCGGCCTGGATGGCCGCCGTGTCGTACCTGAACCCGTCGCCGGCCGCGCCGTAGTCGGTGACGGAGAAGACGCGGGTGGGCGCGGAGTCCGCGACCGGGGCCAGCAGCAGCAGGAGGAGGAGGAGATGTGATGCTGCCATTGCGGCGTTGACTCTTTCCTCTTCTCTTCCCGAAGAGTGGTACTATAGCTGTTGTGCTCCGAGCATGGAGTGGTAGTTCGGTGAGTGTGTAATAAATCTAAGAAAAAATAAGATACATTCTCGATTAAACAAAGATAAAATAAAGTTGGACTTGGCTACCTGGCGCACGAGCGCCCGTTCGGGCCAGCGAGCGCCCTCCCTAAAAGGAAAGTTTTACCGCATGCCGCGTCAGGACAGTATAGAAAATGAAAAACCTCCCGCGCCAGCTCCCACCTGCATTTATTAGGGGATCAAAAACTTTAAAAACTTGTAACTTTTGATTAGAATGTCAAAATTCAAATCCGTTTTCACCGGTGGGTTTCTCGCGACGAGTTCTTCAAAACTAAATCCCATATGAGTAGGTTTCGAAGAACTTTTTTTTTCGAGCAACTTTGTGTGCTACAGAGGCAACTTTAGTGTTATAGAAAAGCAACTCCTTTTTCCTAGTATGACTACCTATCAACGGAGGATCCTTTTAAGTCGGTTACCATGACTATCAATTGACTAGTTTCACCTCTAAATCGCCTAACATAAAGACAACTACAACGTGGATCACCAAAACGCCCCAAATATCGGAATCGACCTCTCTAGACACTTTTAGCCATCCAATGAGTCCAACTACTAGCAGGCATGTAAAAAAGGTCTGCTGCCCCATATGAGTTCCTTGCAGTAAAAAATAGCATGCATCCCATATGCAAAAGTAAAAAACATGCAACAACTTTGCTATGATTTCAGACAACTCTTACAAAATTTGAAGCAACTAGTGTCATGCATTAAAAGAGGGGTTGCTGCCCCATAAGCTCCTTGCAGTAACATCATGCAACCCTTGTGCAAAAAAAAGAACCACAAAAACAACTAGTAGAGACAACATATATAGGTATGTTCCACCCGCTCCCCTCTACGGTCGCACCAAGGGATCCCACCCGAGGAGGGGAAAATCTTGACTCCCCCTCTATGACCCAAACTTAATTACAGGTATCTAAAACATTTAGATATTTATCAAAAAATGGTCTTGATAAAATATTTCTGTTCGTGAGGATTGGGCAACTGGATACATGGTTTTAGGCAAACTATTTGTTGATTGTGGGCAACTGGATACTTTGTTTTAGGCAATTGTATGGTTGACTGTGGGCAACTGGATACTTTTTAGGGCAACTTTGGGTGTGAAGGAGGCAACTATCGTGCTATAGAGAAGCAACTTCTTCTCTTTGGCCTAGTAGGACTTCCTATTAGGTTTGTTGGCGTAAAAATAAGAAAAATCAGACAAAACATAACACCCCTTTAGTGCTACATACAAAACAACTTCACTACACTATGTGTACCTGTGAATTTTACTAACATTATCCCAACTTGCCTATCATGCATGGTTGCTCATTTGCCTATTGTTTGATAGTTAGTTGCCTACAATTGATGTGCGGTTGCCTATAAATATTGTAAATTGCCTACCAATTGATGCCTAGTTTCCTACTATTGGTAATTAGTTGTCTATCATTGCTTCTCGGTTGCCTAACTTTGCAAAAAATAGTTGCCTACAATATTGTGAAGTGGTTTACCATTGTTTTTCTAAGTTGCATGCAAACACTCTAAAAGTTGCCAAAATTGAGCACCAAGTTGCCTATCGTAGTTAGCAATAGCAGATACAAGAGTATCAATGGTAGCTGACTTCATAATATTATAGGCAGTTTAGAATCAACAATATGCAACTTAGAAGTACCAGTGAGGAAGCTAGGAGAATATGCAACTTAGAAGTACCTGTGAGGAAGTTAGGAGAATGTTAGAGAAAATTAATTAGGAGAAACTGTACTGAAGTTGCCTATTTTTTGCACTAAAGTTGTCTCTCGTAGAAAGAAAGTTGCTTATAAAGGTGATATGATGTTGTCTACCTCTGTTCAAGGTTATTCTCTATTACTAGTTAGTTGCTCATTGTTGGTACTTAGTTACTTTAAATTGGAGTGGAGTTGCTTCTGTTTAGCACTAAAGTTGTCTCATCTAGCGTCCAATTTGCTTTCTGAAAGAAAGAAAAATCATCAAAACGTATTCATGTGGGTATAGTTTTGAAGAGCTCGTCAGGACCTGGCTAGCCAACATCTGTGTGCTTAATAGCGTTGGCGGGCAGACTTCCCTAGAAAAGGAAAATACACAGATCTCATACCACCCATCCCCACATAGTTCAAAATTTGAAATCATGATAGATGACTTAAATCCCACAAAAACTTTTTGATATTGTAGGCAACTTAGGTCCCTTGATGGACAACTTTCATAGTATTGTAAGAAATTGAGGATCACTCGTAGGCAACTTCGTAGTGAAAGGGCAACCTGGTTTCTGCGGTAGACAACTTATAAGCCATGTTAGAGTTTCCACTCTACGGTAAGAAATTTTCACAGTATGATAGGCAACTAAACAATCCACAACTTATTTTCCAATGTATGCAACTTAGAAATCATGGTGACCCCCCTATTCCACTGTTGCACACAACTAACTAGGTGGCTACTAGGCGAACTTAGTCATACACACGGTGCAATTCATCTAGCAGCAGAGTTGCTCATGTTTAACACTAATGTTGCTTCATCTAGCATCAAAGTTGCTTTCAAAAAAAATCATCAAAACATATTCATATGGGATCTAGTTTTGAAGAGCTCGTCGCGAGGAACCCTGCAGTGAAAACGGTTCTGCGTTCTGACACTCGGTTCAAAAGTTGTAGCTTTTTGAAAATTTGAAACAGAATAAATAGATGACGTTGGCACATGCATGCGCTTTACACTACCCAGTGAATAACGCGTTTATTACACACAGCAAACTAGTTTTGTCATCTAGCGCGTGCGCTCGCCGCGTCCATCCGGCGCAGCTGCACTGTGAAGTATTTAGGAATAAAGTTAGGAGGGTTCGAGCTGCCTAGTTCCAATCCTTGTGGACCATGTAATCTCTGTTTAATTTTAATAAAGCTAGCCATGATAGCCTTACCTAAAAAATAAGTTAAGAGGGTCCTCAACCACACGTTTGATCGATCATCACCACAAGGTTTAAAAAGAAACACTCGGATGCATTTTTTTGCAAAAAAACACACCGGTATCCAGTACTTCCTCTGTTCCAGAAGTCATGTTTTTAGTTCAAATTTAACCTAAAACCATGACACTTATTTTAAAATGGAAGAAGTAATAATTTTTCAAATCGTACGGACCGGCCGATAAGTAGCGGTTGACACCAAAACTAACTGCTGAAGCCCGACTGTCACACTGACGTTGCACCAGATTTTAACGACATTAGATTGAACCATTAAAATGTATAGGCGCGCCCGCGGGGGGTGGGAGGGAGGGGAGGGGGTGGGGTGGTCCGCACTTCACCAGTCTGTATTTCTCTCTCCTCGCAATCCCTCTCTTTTTCTCAAAAGTGTTGTGGCAAAGGAGGTCCTGCTTGTCGGCTACAGCGGAGTGAGGTGACACCATGTGGAACAATAGTGTTAGAGAGATAGAAGGACATAGCAGCACCGGGAGACTTACTGGTGGCAAACGGCGAGAAATTGTTTGGCGGTGGTGACGTGTCAAGTAGAGCTCAAGGGGGGGGGGGTCGTCGGTGCTCAGATCAGCCAAGAGCGGGGCCGGACTGATCACGAGGGTGGAGCAGAGCTACATCACTGGAGGAGCATCAGTCGTGGCCGCCGCCAGGTACACCGTGGGGCTCAACTACAATCTCTACTCCTTGTCCCTAAGGCATCTCGCGACATAGAGGAGATCGAATTCGAGTTCTTCAATCGTGTGTGTCGTATAGACTTACTTTTTCGGTTCACGAGCTACCCTTTGTCTCCTCTTACGGCTTCCAACACCTTGTCATCGCCCGGGACGCCAGTTTATCGAATGGCTATCGGCGGGGTGGTGGTGTGGAGGAACGAGGCGCCCGCTAGCTAGAGAAGCCCACATTCATGTACACCTCCGTGTAGCACACGAGCAACATTGTCGAGCTAGGCGCTGCTCCTGCTAGGTGGCTGATGTCCTGCAAGTGCACATGGCTTTGTAGCAATCTCTTGATAAGTAAAGTTTGTCGATCCCACAAGGAGCAAATAGGAAGGCAACACTATCCCCGCAGTTGTGTTTTCACTTACGCAACTACGCTCACACTCAAACAGAGTTTGGAAATAGTTCACTAAAGTCGGTTGCTAGGGGAAATAATAAAAGGAGGGAATTAAACTAAGTACTAGAACGAAAGTAAAATAAACATTACACTAAACCGAGAAAATAAACTATGAGAAGTAATGTGATGTTTTAGATGAGTACACTGGCATCTATGTATGGCCTCATTCCATTCCAGTGTTGAATGGAGTTAAGCCTTTCTACTATTAGCGCATACAGTTGACTCAATACCTGCATTATAGAATATGGCAATACTCCGATGATTGGGGGGATCCCTCACATAACATTATCTCTCAAGGAGCGCCATGTTGAGACAATTCAATCATCCTACTTCCTGTCCCTACCAGCGGCGGCTAATGGAAAGACATTAAGGTCACGGGTTTTATAGAGAACCGTGACTCCTAGAATAATTGTGTTTCCCTCAAGATATCAACGCTTGTCACCCGGAGGTCTATCAGATCATGTAACTACCTATCAAATTCATGTGTGGCTTAGTGAATTGGATGTCTCCAATTACGCCAATGGATCTGATATGTCCTATCACTAAATTACCACGAAAGAGAGAGGGGGGGAGAGGGAGAGAGAGATGGAGAGAGAGAGAGTGAGAGAGGGAGGAGAGGGAGATGGAGAGAGAGAGATTTAGGGTGAGATAGAAACGGTTGGGGGCGAAGTGAACTTAGATCAAAAGGAGGGAAGGGCTAACGGGTTTGCCAGAATCCCTTGCCGGAGTGGATCAATTGCCGCGGCGACGAGGGGCTCAATTGTGGCAAACTGGTGGCCGAGAGATCATCATGAATATTGAGGTGAAACGCCAATAGGGCTTTGTCGTCGTCGCAGTCCAGAATTTGTTCTTCTTTGACTGAAAATGGGTCCAAAATGAAGGAAAGCTATGCGTCTCCATGGATAGATCATTGCGTGTGCATAGAAATTATTTTGTTTTCCATGCAACGATTCCCAACACAAAATGGCCGGACGGTTTCCCTTTTCTTTTGGATGACGAATGACAAATCCCAGATGTTGGTTTGTCCGATGTTATCTGGGCAGTACTCGACATGGGTGGTGGGTGGGAGCAAAAATTAGGCTCTGATCCGATCTAACATCGGTTCCAAGGATGATTTTCTAGGGATTGATCTGAATCGATATGAGGCTATCTTGTGGAAATAGATTCATCTAACTTCCAAATTGGGTCATCAGATCCGAGCTCCGGGCTGGATTTGGTGAAGTGTAGATTTCGTTCCAAGCTCGACTTGACGCCGGTGCTTGGGCGAGGGCGACCTACTGTTCCTCGGTCTGATCTGACATCGCGAGCGAGGGCATAGTGGCGGGTTTTAGTACATCGAGTATGACACAAACGGGGATCCGGAATTTTGATCCACTCTGGTTTGCTGGTCGAATCGGTGAGGTGGCTGTTATGATGTTGAAATCATACAGAGGCTGACCTGATCGTCAGTCATGGACGCCATCGAACCACTTCGACTACTCAGAGAGACGTGCATGGGCCACCAATGATGGAGTCAAATCTACCAGATCTCAGGTAGGGGTCCTGAGTTGGTAGCCTTGGCATGATGGTAACAGGGACACATGATTTTACCCAGGTTCGGGCTCTCTCGAAGAGGTAATACCCTATGTCCTGCTTTGGTTGTATTGATTTCGAGGGATTACACGTTACAGATTGATCTATCGCATCAATGATTCCCCGTCACAAACATTAATAATGTGAATAATTTTAGATTGAGTTAAATAAATAATAATCATGTTGAATAAATGTTGAAAGCCAGGTATACCCAACACAACATGTGTAACACTCCGGAGGTAACTTTCCATATTTGTAACTCCAACTCTTGCCATTTTCGGCTATGTGTTATGATATTCCCTCCGTGGTTGGGTTTTGTTTTTCATTTTGCATTTTGTTCATGTCATGCATCTCATATCATGTCATCATGTGCATCTCATTGCATACGTGTTCGTCTCATGCATCCGAGCATTTTCCCTGTTGTCCGTTTTGCAATCCGGCACTCCCACCTCCTCCGGCGCACCCCTTTTCGTTTCTTTTCGTGAGCGGGTGTTGAACGTTCTCGGAATGGACCGAGTCTTGCCAAGTGGCCTTGGTATAACACCGGTAGACCACCTGTCAAGTTTCGTTCCATTTGGAGGTCGTTTGGTGCTCCAACGGTTAACCGGGTAACCGCAAAGTCCTTTTGTGTGTTGCAGCAAACCCCCTCCAAACAGCCCAAAACCCTTCTAAGTCACTTCCATGCTCTCGGTCGTTCGATCACGATCGTGTGGGCGAAAACCGTGCTTCATTTGGACTCTCCTAGCTCCCTATGCCTATTTAAACACCTCCCCCTCCGAAATCCGGGTCCAAACCCTAGCAAATCGCCCTCCGCCGCCACCGGACGTGTCCACCGCCGCCAGACGCTTCAGCGCTGCCGCCCCGCGCCAATCACAGCGCGACACGTGGCTTCGCTCCGTCGGCCGCGCCGCCGGCCCGCCGGGCCCGTGCGCCTCGCCCCGTCGCCTCCGCGCCGTCGCCCGCCGGCCTCCGCTCGCCGCCGTCTCCGCCGCCTCGTCACCTCGCCGTTGCTCCCGCCGACCGCCGCCGCTCGTCCCCGCCCGCGCCCGCCGCGCCCGTCGCCGCCGTTCCCCGCCGCCAACGCCACCTTCCCGACCCGCGCCGCCGTCTCCCTCCTCTCCTCCGGCAAGTCTCCGGCGGGAGCTCCGGCAGCCTCGAGAGCCGTGCCCGAACCCTAGATTGGGCGAGATCCGGTTGACTTCTTCCCCCTCCCAAATTTCTCCAAGTCCCGAAGTTCTTGCATATTCTTGCTCTGTTCATCGCATCATAACTCTCTGCATATAGCTCCGTTTCGTGCGTGTAATATATCGAAATGTTCGTCTCTAGATGCTCTTAAATTTGTTCCATTATGCCATGTTCATTTGAGTCCATCTTGATGCCCAAATCTCTGGTGCAAGAGTGCTATATGCTGTTACCTGCTGTTACTTATCAGAACTTGGTGATTTGTTATTTTTGTTGCAATTGATGTGTGCATCTTATGGGCATGAGCTCTACATGTGTTTTGATGTATGCCATGCCATCTTTACAGAGGTGTATGCTATGTATTTTTATGATCTCTGTGGTGACTAGCACAAGCATGCAAACTAGGCTTCGTGATGTTTCTGATTTCAGGGACTTAGTAATTTTACTAAGTCTGTGACTGCTGTTATTTTGTTGCTATGTATCCTTGTGCCTACAGAGAGATCCATGCTCCTTTTGGTGATGTTCAGTAAGGATATTTTGTAGATATAGTTTTTCTCTATCCATCCGTGTCCCTGTTTGCAATTATGGAGTGCCATAGCATGTCTTAATCTTGCTCTACTTTTGCTATAAAATATTCCTGGCAGATTGTTAACATGATATTCAATTTTGCCAAGGTTGTTGTAGTTGTTTCATACATGCTATGTATTTTCTCTTGCCATATATAGCTTCATAAACATGTCATATTGCTGTAGATATGCTTGTTTTGTCATGCGTTGCTTTTTGGTGAGTGCATCAAGCTCACCAAGATGCCTTCATAATACTGTTTCTGCCATGCTCTGTTTTCTGCCAAGTCTGAAACCTGTTAACGAAACTTGCTATGTTTACATGGGTGCCATCATATCTTCTGATCCTTTTTGGCTTATGGCCAGTAAGGGACTTTTGTTCTATGCATTTAGTAGATTCATGCCATGCCTTGTTTTGCCATGTTAAGTTCCTGTAGCATGTTGATTTCTTGCTCTGAACATTGCTACCTGATGCTGTTTCAGCCATGTCCAGTAATTTCACCAAGTCTGTGAACCTGTTATCTTTGCACTTTTGCCATGCTTGTTTGAACCTGCTGTGATGTGATCTAGCCGTAGCTAAGTGTTCATCTTTTGTTAAGCATATTCTGTAGATTACTGCCATATGCTTTGTTGCTATGTTGGAGTGCTGTAGCATAGTTACTTGGTGTTTTCTAAGTGCTATCTTGCTGTTAATCGCAGATTCATGTCATTCTTGTTTTGCTTCCCATTTGCAAACTGTGCATCCGTTTCCGGTGATCTTTATATCGATTTCGACCGAAATCATCTCATCTTTCCAGTGGCATGCTTGGTTTGCCAAGTTACTGCCTTGTTCATCATTTTTCTTCCGGAACACGCATATGCATCGCATATCACATCTCGCATATCATACATGTTTTGCATCATGTTGCTTGTGCATTTTCCGTGATTGATTGTGGTTCCGTTGCTTGTGTTCTTGTTGTGGGTAGACCCGGGAGACGAGTTCGTGAACGAGGAACCTGTTGAGTACGCTTACGAGGATCAAGCTTTCGACAACTCTGAGAACCTTGCAGGCAAGATGACCATACCCTCGAGATCACTTCTATCTTTGCTTTGCTAGTTGTTCGTTCTATTGCCATGCTTCGCTACCTACCACTTGCTATATCATGCCTCCCATATTGCCATGTCAAGCCTCTAACCATCCTTTCCTAGCAAACCATTGTTTGGCTAAGTTACCGCTTTTGCTCAGCCCTTCTTATAGCTTTGCTAGTTGCAGGTGAAGTTGAAGTTGGTTCCATGCCGGAACATGGATATTTTGGAATATCACAATATCTCTTATTTAATTAATGCATCTATATATTTGGTAAAGGGTGGAAGGCTCGGCCTTATGCCTGGTGTTTTGTTCCACTCTTGCCGCCCTAGTTTCCGTCATACCGGTATTATGTTCCTTGAGCTTGCGTTCCTTACGCGGTTGGGTGATTTATGGGACCCCCTTGATAGTTCGCCTTGAATAAAACTCCTCCAGCAAGGCCCAACCTTGGTTTTACCATTTGCCACCTAAGCCTTTTTCCCTCGGGTTTTCGCGAGCCCAAGGGTCATCTTTATTTAAATCCCCGGGCCAGTGTTCCTCTGAGTGCTGGTCCAAACTAGAGCCACTTGCAGCGCCACCTTGGGGAAACTCGAGGGCTGGTTCGAGTTGTACGTAGTGTTCATCCGGTGTGCCCTGAGAACGAGATATGTGCAGCTCCTATCGGGAATTGTCGGCACATCGGGCGGCTTTGCTGGTTTTGTTTTACCATTGTCGAAATGTCTTGTAAACCGGGATTCCGAGACTGATCGGGTCTTCCTGGGAGAAGGTTTATCCTTCGTTGACCGTGAGAGCTTATAATGGGCTAAGTTGGGACACCCCTGCAGGGTATTATCTTTCGAAAGCCGTGCCCGCGGTTATGAGGCAGATGGGAATTTGTTAATGTCCGGTTGTAGAGAACTTGTCACTTGACCCAATTAAAATACATCAACCGTGTGTGTAGCCGTGATGGTCTCTTCTCGGCGGAGTCCGGGAAGTGAACACGGTTTGAGTTATGCATGAACGTAATGTTGAGGATATAACCATTGGAGTCACCCGCCCAGGAGGGGCCGGGTTACCCATAATGGTTACTACGTGAAGCCCAGTACCAAGGATGAAGACGGCGGGTCAATAACGGGCCCAAGACCCGGAGATGGCTTAAGGCCCGTAGCATTAGCCGCCGTTAGGGTAAAACTTGTAGTGTAAGGCAAGAATAGATAAGAGTCCGAGCCGGACACTCTTATGAGCCGGAAGGGACTCTGAGAGCCGCTGGGCGTCAACCTCTCTATATAAAGGGACGACCCGGTGGCGGTTCAGAACAAGAAAGATCTCATCGAGAGCCAGGCATAGCAATCAAGCTCCCTGCTCATCGAAACCATAAGCAGTCCCACCTCAACTGGACGTAGGCTTTTACCTTCACCGTAAGGGGCCGAACCAGTATAACTCTCGTGTTCCTTGTCCCGTTAACCCCTTTAAGCTTCCTAGTTGCGATGGCTCCACGACTAAGTCCTAGCACGAGGACATCTGCCATGACAATTCCACGACAGTTGGCGCCCACCGTGGGGCCAGCGCACGGTGGATTTGAGTTCTTGAAGGGCAGCTTCGAAGGGCTCAAGGGATACGCTGTGGGCCGAATGACCAAGAGTCGTCGCGGCAAGCTCTACATCGACGATGCAAACTGGGGCCCCGATGCCGGCTCAATTGAGTACGGGTACCGGGTCCCCTTCGGCGGAATTCATGTCTTCATTGGCAAGATTGGTGAGCCGGGCCCTGAGCCGGATCTCTGCGCCGATCTCATCGAGACGGCTCAGCGCGCACGACCCGCCCGGGCCCTACCTGCCTTGAAGCATGCTTTTGTGGGATGTATCCATGAAGGACTCTCTGTAGGGTCTGGATCTGGTGATGAGACGGTCGCCGGCTCTGACGGCGAGTCGTCCACAGATGAGTCAAACTCGTTGTATCAACTTCAAGATGGCAGGCTCAGGGGTTGTTTCGATGGTGACAGTATTCCGGACCTGTCGTGGAATTGTCACGGCAGATGTCCTCAGGCTAGGACTTAGTCGTGGAGCCATCGCTGCTAGGAAGCTTGAAGGGATTAAACGGGACAAGGAACACGAGGGTTTATACTGGTTCGGCCCCTTGTGGTGAAGGTAAAAGCCTACGTCCAGTTGAGGTGGTATTGATTAGGGTTTCGATGACCAGGGAGCTTAACTGCTATGCCTGGCTCTCGACGAGATATTTCTTGTCCCTAAACCGCTGCCGGGTCGCCCCTTTATATAGAGAGGTTGACGCCCAGCGGCTCTCAGGGTCCCGGCCGGCTCATAAGAGTGTCCGGCTCGGACTCTCAACTATTCTTGCCTTACACTACAAGTTCTACCATAATGACGGTTGCAACTACGGGCCTTAAGCCATCTCCGGGTCTTAAGCCCATCTTTGGCCCACCGTCTTCAAGCTTGGCGCCGGGCTTCAGGTGATGATCCTTAAGTGTAACCCGGCCCCACCGGGCGGGTGACTCTAAGGGTTATATCCTCAACATTAGGCCCCAGATTGATTTGAGCCGGCTCATGTCAATCTTTCAATTCTTTCGACAGAAAATCTCCGGCTTACAATTGTGTGAAGGCCATAACCCGGCGTGACGTCATCCTCTGGATTCCGGGTAATCCGCCGTGACGTCATCTTCCATTAAGTCCGTTGTTTACTCCACCATATCCGCAACGGATCTTATCTTTACTGCCATCCCGAAAATCGAGGCGTTTTATGGTGAGATAACCGCGCCGTGGCCTCCTCGTTTCTCGCGCCCACTTATGAGTCTGGCCTTATAAATAGCCCGGCCCGTTGAGCCTCCAGCAGCCCGTCTTCCTCCTCGCGCCACTGCTCCTTCGCTCGAGCTCTGTTGCTGTCGCCGCCGCGGGTCTCCTCCTCCTCACC
This sequence comes from Aegilops tauschii subsp. strangulata, assembly GCF_002575655.3. Lineage (NCBI taxonomy): Eukaryota > Viridiplantae > Streptophyta > Magnoliopsida > Poales > Poaceae > Aegilops > Aegilops tauschii. Next base: position 511,514,853 of record NC_053037.3, on the reverse strand, counting down.
AACTCCGGCCGCTGCACCAACCTGTTGTGTCCAGAGAGAACGGCGGCGACCTCCGCGACTCACCAGCACCTGTAAGTCCTGGCTACCCCGTAGAACAGATCTGCGGTAGGGTTCGTCCTGTTCTTCCGTGTTCTTCGCCGTCGCCCACGAGCTCTTGGTAGTTTTTATTTTTACTGCCCTTCTTGATCTTAGACCTGTATAGACCTGCCGCGGTAGCTGTTTGGCACCCATTTCAAATGCAAATATATCTCTCATTACTGCATAGAATCCCTGTTTGAACCTGTGAACTTCTCCTGCGTCTGCTTTAGGTCTAGGAATTTTTCCCTTTAGTCGACCATTTTGATCCGAAATTTTCACTGCGATCTGTGAAACTTGTTTTCACCATACTTAGTAAAAAAACTTCTTTTGCTGAGCTATGGCGGCTTACATTTCCGGCTCAAAGAAACCACGCGCCGTGAAATTTCCGGCTTATGATGAAATGATAAACAATTGAATCACTCTCATCACCTCCAGCGGCTTAGATAATCCAATGCAATTAGATATATGTCATTAGGCCCCTCCATAAGCCGCCACTTTAACACTGAACTGTAAATTTCCTCCGGCTTATAGTTAAACCGGATGTTTCCTTTCATCATAGGCTTCCGACTTTCACCATGCCTCCCAAAGCTCCCAAAGCACCCATCACATGCAATTGGATGAGGTCCAACGTCACCGACGAGACCTTAGCGGACTTTGTAAAGTCGGGTTACCTGCCCAAGAAGGACGTCATGTCCTACCGTGCCCCTGACCCATCAGAGGAGAGACCACAGCCAAGGGACGGGGAGGTGGTAGTTTTTGCGGATCATATGAGCCGGGGCTTCGCACCGCCCGGCTCAAAGTTCTTCAGAGATGTGCTGAATTTCTTCGACCTGCGGCCTCAAGACATAGGACCCAACTCGGTGTCAAATATATGCAATTTCCAAGTGTTCTGTGAGGTCTACCTTGGAGAAGAACCCAGCCTGCTGCTCTTCAGAGAGCTCTTCTACCTGAACCGTCCGAACGAGTGCGCCAACAGGCCAAGCTTGGAACTTGGTGGCATCTCCATCCAGCGACGGAGGGACTGCCTTTTCCCTTACGCCGAGCCGCCAAGCCACCCAAAAGACTAGAACCAGACATGGTTCTATTGCCAAGACACGTCGCCGGCTGATGAGAGCCCGCTGCCCGGCTTTCGCCCCTCGCGTCTGGAACCAACACACCCTCTGTCAGACAAGCTAACTCAAGCGGAGCGCCAACCTCTGCTCCCCACCATTAACAAGATCAAGGCTCTCCTGGGCAATGGTCTCAACGGAATTGACCTGGTCCGGGTCTGGATCTCGTGGCGGGTGATCCCCTTGAGCCGCCGCCCCGGCTTAATGTGCGAGTACACAGGCCGGAAAGATGACCCCCTACGACACAGCCGCAACGATCTTCCTGAAGACGTTGCTGAGGACATGACCAAGGCTCTTTTGAACGAGAGCTTGGCAGAATGCGGAAGGACCGGGTTAAGCCCCTTCTGCAAGACCAACCCAGCCCCAGCGGTAAGCCGCTGATCTGAACATCTTATTTTCTTCTGTAGATAGCTTGCATCTGAACTTTAAGAAATCGTCATTGTACTTTTCAGGCTGATGACAAATTCTGGAAGGTCAAATATGACCATGAAGCGGCCAAGAAAGCCAGGAAGGCTAAGAAAGCCGCCAAGAGAGCCGCTCCCCGTAAGAAGGGAAGTAGGCCTACTGCTTCGGAGCTGCTGCAACTAAGCGACAGCTCCGAGTCAGAGGTAACCCCTGAACCTGTAAGCTCTTGTTGTATTTGTTGTTCATTTCTGTCCACCTTATCAATATTGTTCATCAACAGGATGACACCGGAGCAAGTAACCCGGTGGGTGAAGAGGTAATGACACTTTCCTCCGACTCGGAGCCCTTGCCAAGGCTGAAAGTCCGAAGGGTAACCCGGAAAGTAAGATTTTCTCATCCTTTAGCTTATCAAGATCCTCAATTTCTTTTGAAGCAACAAACTCATGAGAGCCGGCGGCATACCCAGACCAACAAGGACGCTGACCTCTCCTCCGGCTTACCCGACGCATCGAGGAAACGCCGAACCGAGGTTATCTCCAACTTGTACCCTTTTCATCCTTTGGCGGGTGTTATACGTCAACCGCTCAATTCTTCTGATTCAAACTATCAGGAAACCTCACCCTCCTCTGGTGACTCGATGCAATCAAGCCTGCCGGCCTTCAAGACCGTACCCGGGTAATGATGATCATCTCTTGTTGTGCTTATCTTTGCTCATACCTTTGTACTAACCTTTTTGTCCTTTTAGTGCCCAGGCAAAGCTCACCAAGAGGGCGAAGAAGAACAAGCCGGTCGAAGAGCCGGACTTGCCTGAACCGGAGGTAGCAGCTCAAGAACCGCCAGCTGCCTCCGCTCCCGAAGCCACCGCTCCAACCGACAAGTCAACTGCAGAAGCTTCTGCTAACTCGGAGACCTCCAGCTCGGCTCAGCCGGTCAATGACCCGGACGTGGTAATCACCCGGACGGAGTTTGTCGAGCCGGGGAGACCTACTGCACTGGCCAAGTGCTCCGCCAAGGAGGAGTTGCTACAGCACCGCCGGGTTAATCTGGACCTCTCCAACTACGCCAATCTGAACATCGGAGAGATCGTCTCAGGCTATGTCAACCAAGTGCACAAGAGCCGGGATGTAGAGATCGGCATGGTGAACCAGATTCAGCAGAAGTCTGAGGTACTACTCTTCTTTCTTCTTGCTTATTGCATAGTTATCTTGTTATTCTTACCATACTCTAGCCCCCAAGTCTACGACGTATGATAGAATATGTTGTAGACTTAAGTTCCGGCTTACTCGCTTGAACCGGCAATTTGTAAATAGAAACGTTCGATATGCATTAGCCCCCAAGTGCCAAGTGTCTTTGCTTGGAAAGTGCTTGGGACTTTAAAATTGCATAATAACTGTTCATCCTATAACCCGGAAATTATGCAGGCTGCTTGCAAGAAGTTTGAAGCTGACATCTCCGATCTGAAGACCCGGCTGAGGACGCAAGAAACTGAGACCCGGAAGGCCAATGCCAAATTTGTGTCCAGTATTGTTGCGCAAGAAAAGCTGAAGACGGACTTTGATGCTGAACGGAAAGCTTGGGCCGAAGAGAAGGCTACTCTGGTGAACCGGGCCGAACAGGCGGAGAAGGCTCTGACAGAGAAGACCGCCGAACTCTCTGGCTTAAAACGCCAAGTGTCCCAGATGGTTGCCACAATCTTCGGTAAGTCATTCCACCGGCTTTCGTCCAGTTTAAAAATTTTATGTCTCATAACCCATCATTGCCGGCGGATTATCTTACTCTGTTACACAGGTCCCAGAAGCGCCAACCTCAACCAAAGCGTGGTGACCAAGTTGAAGGCCGTGTACACCCTGGTGGAGCAACTCTACACCGGGTCACAGCGCGCCTTGGCCGTGGTGGCCCTATCCAATGAGGTGCCGACTCATCTGGCGGAAGTTCTTCGCCGGCTTGCCGTTCTTCCCCAACGTGTCCAAGAGCTGCGGCGGGCCTCTGCAAGAGCCGGAGCTATCGCCGCTCTGAGCCGGGCCAAGGCGTTCCTTCCAGAGTTAGACCCGGCGGACATTGCCCTCGGCTATCCCAGTTTGAAGGAAGACGGCACACCCTTCAACCAAAGGGACTTTGCAGCCTGCGTGAAGATCGTGCGCCCGGTGGCCACCCTCATTGGAAACGACACAGATCTGACCAAGTACCAGTCGGGTTACAATGCAGAAAATCAGAGGATCCCCACTCCGCGTTATGAAGCTATCAGCTTAGTCCCGCCAGCTCGTAAGCACACCTTCGCCCCGGAGATTGACCCGGCCGGGTTAATTGACGAGGAAGCTCAATTTGAAGCTCTGAGCGGCATTGACTGGAAGTCGTCAACTTTCCAGGTCTTGGGAACAGCCGGAGGAGAGGAGAGGGATGAGCCGGAGACTTCAACTCAGCAAGCATCGTAACTCTGCAGGCGGCTTATTAAACAATGCTTCACCCTTTTGGACTCGATGAGTCTTGTAATAGAGTAGGGCCAACACTTTAACTTTGCCGTGCCATCGTGCACGCGTTGAATGCTGAAGTCCATTGAAGTTGTCTCCTTTATATTTCCCCGGGTCATAATCGATCATTCATTCTCCTTAAGCTCAAATAGTTGCCTTTAACTATCCTGCATAGAAGGACAAATCACAAGTCTCTATCATAGTTTTAGATATATAACCTGGAATATGAATCAAAAAAGACTGGTCCTCAATTATGTCCTTAATATAGCCGTAATAACACACTTATCGGCCTGCAAGCACACTTCCGGCTTAGATAACCCGGGTAATAAGGTTGGTACCTCAATTCCGGTTTACCAGTCTTAATAACACCGATTATATTCGACTAGTACTATAAATCAAAGTTAAGCCGGCAAAGTGAGACCCGCCGTGCACACCTCAAATAATCAGAAGAACTCACTATAAATCCGAAGAACTTAGGGGCGATGCTAGGATTCGAATGCGATCATATAGCCCCCAGTGGGTGTGGCGATGCCAATCAAGAGGGTACCGACAGCTATGTTCTCTTTGGTTCGAATACGACCCATGTTTGAACAGGAAGCCCCCAAATGACCTTAAGAATTGTTTAACGACGCTGATTCGAATACGATCCACGTCGGTTCCCAAAGGGGTTAAACTATGATTCAAATATGATCAAAGAGAACTCCCCAATGAGCTCGGCACTTTGCCAATCAAATGGGTATCGATAGCTATGTTCTCTTTGGTTCGAATACGACCTATGTTTGAACAGGAAGCCCCCAAATGACTATATGGTGTATGGCTAGATTCGAATACGATCATAAGCCGGATCCTCCTTCAAGTTATCACATGATCTTGTAATGAAAACAACACATTCATCTTTGGAGGAGAAAAAAGGACATAGGTCCTGCTTTATTGCTTATCATAATATATACATGGCTTAGAGAAATATGTACATTATGAGAGCCGGTGGCTCAAGTGTAATAAGGCCGAAGCTGAGCTATGTTCCACGGCCGATGGGTCTCTTCCTCCGACTTACGTGAATCTTTGTGCTCCCGAATGTCAATGAGGTAATATGACCCGTTGTGCAAATTCTAGCTGACCACAAAGGGCCCTTCCCAAGGCGGGGATAGCTTGTGCGCATCTGTTTGATCTTGGATGAGCCGGAGCACCAAATCGCCTTCCTAAAAGACCCGGGATTTAACCCGGCGACTATGATAACGGCGCAGGTCCTGTTGGTAAATCGCTGAGCGAGCTGCTGCCACATCACACTGTTCGTCCAACAAGTCAAGAGCATCTTGGCGCGCCTGTTCATTATCCATCTCAACATAAGCCGCCACTCGAGGCGAGTCATGACGGATGTCACTTGGGAGGACTGCTTCCGCTCCATAAACCATGAAGAAAGGCGTGAAACCTGTAGACCTGTTAGGAGTAGTGTTGATGCTCCATAACACGGAGGGTAACTCCTCCACCCAACAACCCGGCGTCCGTTGTAAAGGTACCAAAAGCCGGGGTTTGATGCCTTTCAGAATCTCCTGATTAGCCCTCTCAGCTTGACCATTGGACTGAGGGTGAGCCACTGATGAAACATCAAGTCTAATATGCTCTCGTTGACAAAACTCCTCCATGGCGCCTTTGGATAAATTGGTACCATTGTCAGTTATAATGCTGTGTGGAAAGCCAAAGCGAAAGATCACCTTTTTCATAAACTGAACTGCCGTGGCTGCATCACACTTGCTAACTGGCTCTGCTTCAACCCACTTGGTAAACTTGTCAACTGCCACCAAGAGGTGGGTCTTCTTATCCTTGGACCTTTTAAAAGGCCCAACCATATCAAGCCCCCGGACCGCAAAGGGCCAAGTAATTGGGATCATCCTCAGCTCCTGAGCCGGCACATGAGCCCGTCACGAGAACCTTTGGCAACCATCACATTTACTGACCAAGTCCTCCGCATCAGCATGAGCCGTCAGCCAATAAAAACCATGACGAAAAGCCTTGGCCACAAGAGACTTTGAGCCGGCGTGATGGCCACAATCCCCTTCATGAATCTCACGCAAGATCTCTTGACCTTCCGCAGGGGAGACACAACGCTGGAACGCTCCCGTAACACTGCGGCGATGCAACTCACCATTGATAACAATCATTGACTTAGACCGCCGGGTTATTTGTCTGGCCAAAGTTTCATCCTCAGGCAAATCTCCCCGGGTCATGTAAGCTAGATAGGGCATTGTCCAGTCTGGTATGATGTGGAGAGTCGCCACCAGTCGTGCCTCCGGGTCAGGGACAGCCAAGTCTTCCTCTGTAGGCAACTTAACAGAAGGGTTATGCAGGACGTCCAGGAAAATATTAGGCGGCACCGGTTTTCGCTGAGAGCCCAGCCGCCTTAAAGCATCAGCCGCCTCGTTCTTCCTGCGATCGATGTGCTCTACTTGGTAACCCTGAAAGTGCCCAGCAATGGCATCAACTTCGCGGCGATAAGCCGCCATGAGAGGGTCCTTGGAGTCCCACTTTCCTGATACTTGTTGAGCCACCAAGTCTGAGTCGCCGAAGCACCTTACCCGGCTCAGGCTCATCTCCTTAGCCATCCGAAGACCGTGGAGCAAGGCCTCGTACTCAGCTGCATTGTTGGTACAAGGAAACATCAATTGTAGCACAAAATGGAACTTGTCATCCTTAGGGGACGCCAATACGACTCCAGCCCCCGAGCCCTCCAACTGCCTGGACCCATCAAAGTGAATAGTCCAATATGTATTATCCGGCTTTTGTTCGGGCACTTGTAGCTCTGTCCAATCATTGATGAAATCCACCAAAGCCTAAGATTTAACAGCAGTGCGTGGCACATACTTCAGACCATGAGGTCCGAGCTCTATAGCCCACTTAGCCACTCTCCCTGTGGCCTCCCTGTTCTGAATGATATCTCCAAGGGGGCAGAACTGACCACAGTGATGGGGTGACCCTGGAAATAATGCTTAAGCTTCCGGCTTGCCATGAACACACCATAAACTAGTTTTTGCCAATGCGGATACCGCTGCTTGGACTCAATGAGTACTTCGCTGACATAATAAACCGGCCTCTGAACCGGATGCTCCTTACCCTCTTCCTTGCGCTCCACCACCACGGCCACACTGACGGCTCGGGTGTTAGCAGCCACATACAGCAATAAAGGCTCTTTGTCAACCGGAGCAGCAAGGACTGGGGGCTTGGCCAGCTGTCTCTTCAAATCCTCAAAAGCAGTATTAGCTGCATCATTCCAAACAAAGTCATCAGTTTTCTTCATCAACTGATACAACGGCATGGCCTTCTCACCCAAACGGCTTATGAACCGGCTTAAAGCAGCGATACGACCCGCCAAGCGCTGGACGTCGTTTATACACGCCGGCTTAGCCAGGGAGGTGATGGCCTTGATCTTCTCGAGGTTAGCTTCAATGCCTCTGTTAGAAACCAAGAAACCCAAGAGCTTGCCTGCAGGAACACCAAAAACACATTTGGCCGGGTTAAGCATCATCTTGTAGACCCGGAGATTATCAAAGGTTTCCCTCAGATCATCTATCAAGGTTTCCTCCTTCCTGGATTTAACCACAATATCATCCACATAAGCATGAACATTGCGCCCAATCTGGTTATGAAGACAGTTCTGCACGCAACGCTGATAAGTCGCCTGTGCACTCTTGAGTCCAAAGGGCATAGACACATAGCAGAAGGCTCCAAAGGGAGTGATGAACGCCGTCTTCTCCTGGTCCTTAACTGCCATTTTAATCTGATGATATCCAGAATAAGCATCCAAGAAACTCAGGCGCTCACAACCTGCCGTAGCATCAATGATTTGATCAATACGGGGAAGGGCGAAAGGATCAGCCGGACACGCCTTGTTCAAGTCCGTGTAGTCCACACACATCCGCCAGGTGCCGTTCTTCTTGAGCACGAGCACCGGGTTAACTAACCATTCTGGGTGAAAGACTTCAACGATAAACCCGGCCGCCAAGAGCCGGGCCACCTCTTCACCAATAGCTTTCCGCCTCTCTTCATTAAACCGCCGAAGGAACTGCCTGACCGGCTTAAATTTCGGATCAACATTGAGAGTGTGCTCAGCGAGTTCTCTAGGTACACCTGGCATGTCAGATGGCTTCCATGCAAAAATGTCCCTATTCTCACGGATGAACTCGATGAGCGCGCTTTCCTATTTTGGATCCAGATTGGCACTGATGCTAAACTGCTGAGATGAATCTCCTGGAACGAAATCAACAAGTTTAGTCTCATCAGCCGACTTAAATTTCATTGCCGGCTCATGCTCCGTAGTCGGCTTTTTCAGAGAGGTCATATCTGTTGGGTCAACGTTGTCTTTGTAAAACTTCAACTCCTCTGTTGCGCAAACAGATTCTGCATAACCTGCATCGCCTTCCTCACACTCCAGGGCCACCTTTCGGCTGCCGTGAACCGTAATGGTCCCATTATGACCCGGCATCTTGAGCTGTAAATACACGTAACACGGCCGTGCCATGAACTTGGCGTAAGCCGGCCGCCCGAATATGGCATGGTACGGACTTCTTATCTTGACCACCTCAAAGGTCAATTTTTCCACCCTGTAGTTGTGCTCATCTCCAAAGGCCACTTCCAACTCGATCTTGCCGACTGGATAAGCCGACTTACCAGGTACCACACCATGGAAAATAGTGTTTGACTGGCTGAGGTTCTTATCAATCAACCCCATACGACGGAACGTCTCATAATAGAGGATGTTGATGCTGCTGCCTCCATCCATGAGCACCTTAGTGAACTTATATCCTCCCACCTGAGGAGCCACCACCAAGGCCAAGTGACCCGGATTATCCACCCGGGGAGGGTGATCCTCCCTACTCCACACTATAGGCTGCTCAGACCACTGCAAGTAGCGTGGAACCGCCGGCTCAACAGCATTCACAGCCCTCTTATGAAGCTTCTGATCTCGCTTACACAGACTGGTGGTAAACACATGATACTGCCCACCGCTAAGCTGCTTTGGATTGGTTTGATAACCCCCCTGCTGCTGTTGATGACCCTGGCCAGACTGCTGATTAAATCCCCCTTGACCGTTTTGAGGATTAGAATTTGAGCCGCCGCCCGGGCCATGAAAACCGTCGGCGCCTGAGCCACCGCCCGGGCCATTGTTGCCGTTAAAGGCATTGGAATTTTTGAAGGCCTTCATGATTGCACAATCCTTCCATAGATGAGTAGCTGGCTTCTCTCTAGAGCCATGCCTTGGACAAGGCTCATTCAACAGTTGCTCCAGCGTCGGGCCTGACCTGCCGGCTCGGGGAGGGGGCCTCCCCTTGCGTCGCTGGTTAGTACCCTGTGAGCTGGCGTTGGCTACGAACTCTAGGCTGCCGTCGGCCTTGCGCTTGCCACCTCCTTGGTTCCCCGGGTTATGCTGGGAACCCTTGCCATTGCCGTTCTTCTTTCCCTTCCCTGTTCTTTCATCATCCGAAGCGGGGTCCTTGGTACTATCAGAATCGGCGTACTTGACGAGAGCCGCCATCAGTATACCCATATCACTGCAGTCGCGCTTAAGCCGCCCGAGTTTCATCTTCAGGGGCACGAAACGACAATTCTATTCTAACATTAAGACTGCAGAGCCGGCATCCATCTTATCAGATGAATGTATTATCTCCTTAACCCGGCGAACCCAATGTGTCGTAGACTCACCCTCCTGCTGCTTACAGTTAGTCAAATCCACAATTGACATAGACTGCCTACAGGTATCCTTGAAATTTTGGATGAACCGGGCTTTTAGCTCAGCCCAAGACCCGATGGAATTCGGTGGTAGCCCTTTCAACCAAGTGCGGGCAGTCCCATCTAACATCATGGTGAAGTACTTGGCCATTGCCGCTTCACTGACTTCCAGCAGTTCCATGGCCATCTCGTAACTCTCGATCCAGGCTGCGGGTTGTAAGTCAGCTGTGTAATTAGGCACCTTCCTAGGGCCTTTGAAATCCTTGGGTAGACGCTCATTGCAGAGAGCCGGCACTAAACAAGGGACACCTCCAGTCCTGGTAGGGATACCCACGTCGATGGAAGTCATTGGATAAGCTGGGGGAGTCTGGTAAGCCGTCAACTGAGGCACCTGCTCCGCCTCTTGCCGCGCTCTGTCTTGGTCTGCTGCGTGAAAGGCTCCGTTATGAACCGGGCCATGGCCAGGGGGCGGGCCATGGCGTCGGACATTACTTGAGCCGGTCGCTGAGACCATGTGTCTGCTATAACTCGGGCTCCGGCCTGGACGAGGGGTCGAGTGGGTCTTGTCCCGGCTGTAAGAGTATGCCTCTTGCTGCGCCAGTGCTGTCTGAAGGAGTTCCCTGACCCGACGGGTTTCAATAGCCGTCGGAGAGTCGCCGTCAATTGGGAGGGCCGCCAGTCGTGCTGCTGCGGCAACCATGTTCTCCAGCGGGTTAGCATAATGACCCGGTGGTATTGGCACATACTGAGGCGGGGCAGGGTTCGCCCGGGGAGGCCCCATCACTTGTGGCTGAACAGGGGTCCCCGACCCGGGCACTATGATCCCTGGCGGGTTACTAGACCCTGCACCTGGCGTGTTGAAGAGGTTTCGAGGATCGTAAACCGGAGGGAGTCGAGATTGGGCTTTTTGATGCCTCCTTCTCATGACCTCATTGGACGCGTTTTGATCCATCATGAGCCGGAAGGACTGCGCCTGAATCAACTGGGTTTGGGCGTCGAGAGCCGCCCTCTCCGCAGCCATCCTGATCCCTTCCGCTGCCAGATCCTCTTTGGCTTTCACTAGATCTACCTTTAATTGCGCCACCTCCGCGTCATGCTGAGCTTGATCCGCCGGGTCAACCGCGGCTGTCAACAGGGCCGTCATCTTGCCCGTGAGATCCATCAGCACCTGAGCCGGCGAGGGCACCGGGTTTCCTGCCCAAGCAGCAGGGTTCTGAACAGGCTACGCACCGGCCATGAAGATTTTGACCTGGCTCGGCGGCTCAAACGGGTCCGGAATACCGTCACCATCGGAACAACCCATGAGCCTACCATCTTGAAGTTGATACAACGAGTTTGACTCATCTGTGGACGACTCACCGTCAGAGCCGGCGGCCGTCTCATCACTAGATCCAGATCTGTCAGAGTGCCCTCCATGGACACATCCCACAAAAGCATGCCTCAAGGCAGGCAGGGCCCGGGAGGGTCGTGCGCGCTGAGCCGTCTTGATGAGATTGGCGTGGAGATCCGGCTCAGGGCCCGACTCACCAATCTTGCCAATGAAAACATGAATTCCGCCGAAGGGGACCCGATATCCGTACTCGATTGAGCCAGCGTCGGGGCCCCAGCTTGCATCGTCGATGTAGAGCTTGCCGCGACGACTCTTGGTCATCCGGCCCATAGCGTATCCCTTGAGCCCTTCGAAGCTGCCCTTCAAGAACTCAAATCCACCGTGCGCTGGCCCCACGGTGGGCGCCAACTGTCGTGGAATTGTCATGGCAGATGTCCTCAGGCTAGGACTTAGTCGTGGAGCCATCGCTGCTAGGAAGCTTGAAGGGATTAAACGGGACAAGGAACACGAGGGTTTATACTGGTTCGGCCCCTTGCGGTGAAGGTAAAAGCCTACGTCCAGTTGAGGTGGTATTGATTAGGGTTTCGATGACCAGGGAGCTTAACTGCTATGCCTGGCTCTCGACGAGATATTTCTTGTCCCTAAACCGCTGCCGGGTCGTCCCTTTATATAGAGAGGTTGACGCCCAGCGGCTCTCAGGGTTCCGGCCGGCTCATAAGAGTGTCCGGCTCGGACTCTCAACTATTCTTGCCTTACACTACAAGTTCTACCATAATGACGGTTGCAACTACGGGCCTTAAGCCATCTCTGGGTCTTAAGCCCATCTTTGGCCCACCGTCTTCAAGCTTGGCGCCGGGCTTCAGGTGATGATCCTTAAGTGTAACCCGGCCCCGCCGGGCGGGTGACTCTAAGGGTTATATCCTCAACAGGACCCCTTTGAGCCGCCGAGCCGGGTTGGAATCTTCATGGCCGGCGCACAGCCTGTTCAAAACCCTGCCGCCGGGCCAGGAAACCCGGTGCCCTCGTCGGCTCAGGTGCTGATGGATCTCACGGACAAGATGATGGCCCTGTTGACCGCCACAGTTGACCCGGCGGATCAAGCTCAGCATGACGCGGAGGTGGCGCAGTTAAAGTTAGATCTAGTGAAAGCCAAGGAGGATCTGGCGGCGGAAGGGATCAGGATGGCTGCGGAGAGAGCGGCTCTCGACGCCCAGACTCAGTTGATTCAGGCGCAGTCCTTCCGGCTCATGATGGATCAAACCGCGTCCAATGAGGTCATGAGAAGGAGGCATCAAAAAGCCCAATCTCGACTCCCTCCGGTCTACGATCCTCGAAACCTCTTCAACACGCCAGGTGCAGGGTCTAGTAACCCGCCGGGGATCATGGTGCCCGGGGCTGGGACACCTATTCAGCCACAAGTGATGGGGCCTCCCCGGGTGAACCCTGCCCCGCCTCAGTATGTGCCAATACCACCGGGTCATTATGCTAACCCGCTGGAAAACATGGTCGCCGCAGCAGCACGGCTGGCGGCTCTCCCAATTGACGGCGACTCTCCAACGGCTGTTGAAACCCGCCGGGTCAGAGAGCTCCTTCAGACAGCGCTGGCGCAGCAAGAGGCGTACTCGTACAGCCGGGACAGGATCCATTCAACCCCTCGTCCAGGCCGGAGCCCGAGTTATAGCAGACACATGGTTTCAGCGACCGGCTCGAGTAATGTCCGACGCCATGACTTGCCCCCTGGCCCGGCTCATAACGGAGCCTTTCACGCAACATACCAAGACAGAGTGCGGCAAGAGGCGGAGCAGGTGCCTCAGTTGACGGCTTACCAGACTCCCCCGGCTTATCCGACGACTTCCGTCGACGTGGGTATCCCTACAAGGGCTGGAGGTGTCCCTTGTTTAGTGTCGGCTCTCCGCAATGAACGTCTACCCATGGACTTCAAAGGGCCTAGGAAGGTGCCTAACTACACGGCTGATTTACAACCCGGAGCCTGGATCGAGAGTTACGAGATGGCCATGGAATTGCTGGAGGTCAGTGAAGCAGCGATGGCCAAGTACCTCACCATGATGTTGGACGGGACTGCCCGCACTTGGTTAAAAGGGCTACCACCGAATTCCATCGGGTCTTGGGCTGAGCTGAAAGCCCGGTTCATCCAAAACTTCAAGGATACCTGTAGGCAGTCTATGTCAATTGTGGATTTGACTAACTGTAAACAGTAGGAGGGTGAGTCTACGACGCATTGGGTTCGCCGGGTCAAAGAGATCATACATTCATCTGATAAGATGGATGCCGGCTCTGCAGTCTTAATGTTGGAGCAGAATTGTCGTTTCCTACCCCTGAAGATGAAACTCGGGCGGCTTAAGCGCGACTGCAATGATATGGGTACGCTGATGGCGGCTCTCGTCAAGTATGCCGACTCTGATAGTACCAAGGACCCCGCTTCAGATGATGAAAGGACAGGGAAGGGAAAGAAGAACGGCAATGGCAAGGGTCCTCAGCATAACCCGGGGAACAAAGGAGGTGGCAAGCGTAAGGCCGACGGCAGCCTAGAGTTCGTGGCCAACGCCAGCTCACAGGGTAATAACCAGCGACGTAAGGGGAGGCCACCTCCCCGAGCCGGCGGGTCAGGCCCGACGCTGGAGCAGCTGTTGAATGAGCCTTGTCCAAGGCACGGCTCTAGGGAGAAGCCAGCTACTCATTTATGGAAGGATTGCGCGATCATGAAGGCCTTTAAGAATTCCAATGCCTTTAATGGCAACAATGGCCCGGGCGGCGGCTCAGGCGCTGGCGGTTTTCATGGCCCGGGCGGCGGCTCAAATTCTAATCCACAGAACGGTCAAGGGGGCTTTAATCAGCAGTCTGGCCAGGGTTATCAACAGCAGCAGGGGGGTTATCAGACCAATCCAAAGCAGCTTAACGGTGGACAGTATCATGTATTTACCACCAGTCTGTGTAAGCGAGATCAGAAGCTTCATAAGAGGGCTGTGAATACTGTTGAGCCGGCGGTTCCACGCTATTTAAGATGGTCTGAGCAGCCTATCGTGTGGAGTAGGTAGGATCACCCTCCCCGGGTTGATAATCCGGGTCACCTGGCCTTGGTGGTGGCTCCTCAGGTGGGAGGATATAAGTTCACTAAGGTGCTCATGGATGGAGGCAGCAGTATCAACATCCTCTATTATGAGACTTTCCATCGTATGGGGTTGATTGATAAGAACCTCAGCCAGTCAAACACTATTTTCCATGGTGTGGTGCCTGGTAAGTCGGCTTATCCAGTTGGCAAGATCGAGTTGGAAGTGGCCTTTGGAGACGAGTACAACTACAGGGTGGAAAATTTGACCTTTGAGGTGGTCAAGATAAGAAGTCCGTATCATGCCATATTTGGGCGGCCGGCTTACGCCAAGTTCATGGCACGTTCGTGTTACGTGTACTTACAGCTCAAGATGCCGGGTCACAATGGGACCATTACGGTTCATGGCAGCCGGAAGGTGGCCTTGGAGTGTGAGGAAGGCGATGCGGCTTATGCAGAATCTGTTTGCGCAATAGAGGAGTTGAAATTTTACAAAGACAATGTTGATCCAACAGATATGACCTCTCTGAAAAAGCCAACTACGGAGCATGAGCCGGCAATGAAATTTAAGTCGGCTGATGAGACTAAGCTTGTTGATTTCGTTCCAGGTGATTCATCTCAGCAGTTTAGCTTCAGTGCCAATCTGGATCCAAAATAGGAAAGCGGGCTCACCGAGTTCATCCGTGAGAATAGGGGCATTTTTGCATGGAAGCCTTCTGACATGCCAGGTGTACCTAGAGAACTCGCTGAGCACACCCTCAATGTTGATCCGAAATTTAAGCCGGTCAGGCAGTTCCTTCGGCGGTTTAATGAGGAGAGGCGAAAAGCCATTGGTGAAGAGGTGGCCCGGCTCTTGGCGGCCAGCTTTATTGTTGAAGTCTTTCACCCGGAGTGGTTAGCTAACCCGGTGCTCGTGCTCAAGAAGAATGGCACCTGGCGGATGTGTGTGGACTACACGGACTTAAACAAGGCATGTCCGGCTGATCCTTTTGCTCTTCCCCGTATTGATCAAATCATTGATGCTACGGCGGGTTGCGAGCGCTTAAGTTTCTTGGACGCTTATTCTGGATACCATCAGATTAAAATGGCAGTTAAGGACTAGGAGAAGACGGCGTTCATCACTCCCTTTGGAGCCTTCTGCTATGTGTCTATGCCTTTTGGACTCAAGAGTGCACAGGCGACTTATCAGCGTTGCGTGCAAAACTGTCTTCATAACCAGATTGGGCGCAATGTTCATGCCTATGTAGATGATATTGTGGTTAAGTCCAGGGAGAAGGAAACTTTGATAGATGATCTAAGGGAAACCTTTGATAATCTCCGGGTCTACAAAATGATGCTTAACCCGGCCAAGTGTGTTTTTGGTGTTCCTGCAGGCAAGCTCTTGGGTTTCTTGGTTTCTAACAGAGGCATTGAAGCTAACCCGGAGAAGATCAAGGCAATCACCTCTCTGGCTAAGCCGGCGTGTATAAACAAGTCCAGCGCCTGGCAGGTCGTATTGCTGCTTTAAGCCGTTTGGGTGAGAAGGCCATGCCATTGTACCAGTTGATGAAGAAAACTGATGACTTTGTCTGGAATGATGCTGCTAATACTGCTTTTGAGGATTTGAAGAGACAGCTGGCAGAGCCCCCAGTCCTTGCTGCTCCGGTTGACAAGGAGCCTTTATTGCTGTATGTAGCTGCTAACACACGGGCCGTCAGTGTGGCGGTGGTGGTGGAGCGTAAGGAAGAGGGCAAGGAGCATCCGGTTCAGCGGCTGGTTTATTACGTCAGTGAAGTGCTCATCGAGTCCAAACAGCGATATCCACATTGCCAGAAGCTTGTTTATGGTGTGTTCATGGCAAGCCGGAAGCTTAAGCATTACTTCCAGGGTCACCCTATCACTGTGGTTAGTTCTGCTCCCCTTGGAGATATCATCCAAAACAGAGAAGCTACAGGGAGAGTGGCTAAGTGGGCTATAGAGCTTGGGCCTCATGGTCTAAAATACGTACCACGCACTGCTGTTAAATCTCAAGCTTTGGTGGATTTCATCAACGATTGGACAGAGCTACAAGTGCCCGAGGAAAAGTTGGATAATACATATTGGACTATTCACTTCGATGGGTCCAGGCAGTTGGAGGGCTCGGGGGCTGGAGTTGTGTTGGCTTCCCCTAAAGGTGACAAGTTTCATTATGTGCTACGGTTGATGTTTCCTTGCACTAACAATGCGGCTGAGTATGAGGCCTTGCTCCATGGTCTTCGGATGGCTAAGGAGATGAGCTTGAGCCGGGTAAGGTGCTTCGGCGACTCAGACTTAGTGGTTCAACATGTATCAGGCAAGTGGGATTCTAAGGACCCTCTCATGGCGGCTTATCGCCGTGAAGTTGATGCCATTGCTGGACACTTTCAGGGTTACCAAGTAGAGCACATCAATCGCAGGAAGAACGAGGCGGCTGATGCTTTAAGCCGGCTGGGCTCTCAGCGAAAGCCGGTGCCGCCTAATACTTTCCTGGACGTCTTGCATAACCCTTCTGTTAAGTTGCCTACAGAGGAAGACTTGGCTATCCCTGACCCGGAGGCACAGTTGGTGGCGGCTCTCCATGTCACCCCGGACTGGACAGTGCCCTACTTGGCTTACATGACCCGGGGAGATTTGCCTGAGGATGAAACTTTGGCCAGCCAAATAACCCGGCGGTCTAAGTCAATGGTTGTTATCAATGGTGAGCTGCATCGCCGCAGTGTTACGGGAGCGTTCCAGCGTTGTGTTTCTCCTGAGGAAGGTCAAGAAATCTTGCGTGAGATTCACGAAGGGGATTGTGGCCATCATGCCGGCTCAAAATCCCTTGTCGCCAAGGCTTTTCGTCATGGTTTTTATTGGCTGACGGCTCATGCTGATGCAGAGGACTTGGTCAGTAAATGTGATGGTTGTCAGAGGTTCTCACGACGAGCTCATGTGCCGGCCCAGGAGCTGAGGATGATACCAATTACTTGGCCGTTTGCGGTCTGGGGGCTTGACATGGTTGGGCCTTTTAAAAGGTCCAAGGATAAAACGACCCACCTCTTGGTGGCAGTTGACAAGTTCACAAAGTGGGTTGAGGCAGAGCCAGTTAGTAAGTGTGACGCAGCCACGGCGGTTCAGTTCATGAAAAGGGTGATATTTTGCTTTGGCTTTCCACACAGCATTATAACTGACAATGGTACCAATCTGTCCAAGGGCGCCATGGAGGAGTTTTGTCAACGAGAGCATATTCGACTTGATGTTTCATCAGTGGCTCACCCTCAATCCAATGGTCAAGCTGAGAGAGCTAATCAGGAGATTCTGAAAGGCATCAAGCCCCGGCTTTTGGTCCCTTTGCAACGGACGCCGGGTTGTTGGGTGGAGGAGTTACCCTCCGTGTTATGGAGTATCAACACTACTCCTAATAGGTCTACGGGTTACACGCCTTTCTTCATGGTTTATGGAGCAGAAGCAGTCCTCCCCAGTGACATCCGTCATGACTCGCCTCGCGTGGCGGCTTATGTTGAGGCGGATAATGAACAGACGCGCCAAGATGCTCTTGACTTGTTGGACGAATAGCGTGATGTGGCAGCAGCCCGCTCAGCGATTTACCAACAAGACATCCGCCGTTATCACAGCCGCCGGGTTAAGTCCCGGGTTTTCCAGGAAGGTGATCTAGTGCTCCGGCTCGTCCAAGATCAAACAGATGCACACAAGTTATCCCCGCCATGGGAAGGGCCCTTTGTGTTCAGCAAGAACTTGCACAACGGGTCATACTACCTTATTGACGTTCGGGAGCATAAAGATTCACGTAAGTTGGAGGAAGAGACCCGTCGGCCGTGGAACATAGCCCAGCTTCGGCCTTATTACACTTGAGCCGCCGGCTCTCATAATGTACATATTTCTATAGCCATTTATATATTATGATAAATAATAAGGCAGGACCTCTGTCCTTTTCTCCTCCAAAGGTACATGTGTTACTTCCATTGCAGCATTACATGGTCACTTGGAGGTGGATCCGGCTTCGATCGTATTCGAATCTAGCTGTTAACAGTATGATCACCTGGGGGCTTCCTGTTCAAACATAGGTCATATTCGAACCAAAGAGAACATAGCTGTCGATACCCACTTGATTGGCACACTGCCGAGCCCATCGGGGAGTTTCCTTGATCATATTTGAATCATAGCTTAACCCCCTTTGGGAACCGACGTGGATCGTATTCGAATCAGCGTCGTTAAACAACTTTTAAGGTCATTTGGGGGCTTCCTGTTCAAACATGGGTCGTATTCGAACCAAAGAGAACATAGCTGTCGGTACCCTCTTGATTGGCATCGCCAAACCCACTGGGGGCTATATGATCGCATTCGAATCTTAGCATAACCCCTTTGGGACGGGTCTCTGGTCGTATTCGAACCGGAAGCCCCTAAGTTTTTCTGATTTACAACGAGTTCTTCTGATTGTCTCAATAGTGTGCACGGCGGTTCTCACTCCGTCGGCTTAACTTGGATTCACAGTGTTGGTCACACACAATCAGCATTATCAACACTGGTACACCGGAGTTGAGGTACCAACCTTATTATCCGGGTTACGTGAACCGGATGCATACTTGAAGGCTTGTAAGTATGCTATTGTGGTTACATCAAGGACACAATTGAGGACTAGTCTTTGGTGACTTGGATTCATATTCCGGGTTATGTATATGAGACTATAATTCTCAGTGCGATAAGCCACCTAGAGACTTGTGACTTGTTTTTCTATGCAGGATGGTTAAAGACAGATATTCGAGCTTAAGGAAAATAAATGATCAATTATGACCTGGAGGAATATAAGGAAGCCACTTCAATGGAGTTAAGCATTCAACAGGTGCACGATGGCACGACAAGGTTAAAATGTTGATCCTACTCTATTACAAGACTCCCCGAGTCCAAAAGATGAGGTATTGTTTTCAGATGTAGTCATGAGCCGCCTACAAGTTAAGATGCTTGTCGAGTTGAAGCTTCCGGCTCATCCCTCTCCGCTCCTCCGGCTGTTCCCATGACCTGGAAGGTTGATGATTTCCAGTCAATGCCGCTCAAAGCATCGAATTGAGCCTCCTCGTCACTTAACCCGGCCGGGTTAATGTCTGGGGCAAAAGTGTGCTTACGAGTCGGCGGGACCAAGCTGACGGCTTCGTAACGCGGAGTAGGGATCCTCTGATTCTCTGCATCGTAGCCCGGCTGGTACTTGGTCAGATCAGTGTCATTCCCAATCAGGGTGGCCACCGGGCACACGATCTTCACACAGGCAGCAAAGTCCTTTTGGTCGAAAGGGGTGCCGTCTTCCTTCAAGCTGGGGTAACCAAGTGCAATGTCCGCCGGGTCTAGCTCTGGAAGGAAAGCCTTGGCCCGGCTCAGAGCAGCTATGGCTCCGGCTTTTGCAGAGGCCCATCGTAGCTCTTGGACACGCTGAGGAAGAACGGCCAGCTAGCGAAGTACTTCCGCCAGGTGAGTCGGAACCTCATTGGATAGGGCCACCACGGCCAAAGCGCGCTGTGACCCGGTGTAGAGTTGCTCCACTAGGGTGTACACGGCCTTCAGCTTGGTCAGCACGTTCTGATTAAGGTTGGCGCTTCTGGGACCTGTTTAACAAAGTAAGATAAGCCGTTATCAATGATGGAGTTATGAGACATAAAGACTGTAAACTTGCTCAAAGCCGGCAGAAGGACTTACCGAAGATTGCAGCGACCATTTGTGACACATGGTGTTTTAAGCCGGAGAGTTCGGCGGTTCTCTCCGACAGAGCCTTCTCCGCCTGTTCGGCCCGGCTTACAAGAGCAGCCTTCTCTTCGGCCCCAAGTCTTCCTTTCAGCTTCAAACTTTTTCTTCAGCGTCTCTTGAGCAGCAATGCTGGATTCAAATTTGGCGTTGGCCTTCCGGGTCTCAGTTTCCTGAGTCTTCAGGCGGCTCTTCAGATCAGAGATATCAGCCTCAAACTTCTTGCAAGCAGCCTGTACAATTTCCGAGTTATAGTATGAATGATTATTATGCAATTTTAAAGTCCCAAGCACTTTCCAAGCAAAGACACTTGGCACTTGGGGGCTAATGCATGTTGAAAGTTTCTATCTACAAGTTACCGGTTCATGGAAGTAAGCCGGAAATTAAGTCTACAACATATTCTATCATAAGTCGTAGACTTGGGGGCTAGGATAGTAAAGATGATTATGCAGTAAGCAATAGAGTGGTACCTCAGACTTCTGCTGTATCTGTTTCACCATGTCAATCTCCAGGTCCCGGCTGCTGTGCACTTGACTGACATAGCCGGAGATGATCTCTCCAATGCTCAGGTTGGCGTAGTTGGTGATGTCCAGCTTGGCCCGGTGGCGCTCTAGCAACTCTTCCTTCGCAGAGCACTTAGCCAGCGCAGTGGGTCTCCCCAGCTCGACAAACTCCGTCCGGGTCATCGGCCGGCTGAGCCGGGCTGGAGATATCCGGGTTGGTGGAAGTCTCCATGGCTGGCTCATCAGTTGGAGTGGTGGCTTCAGGAGCAGAGGCAGCTGGCGGCTCTTGAGCTGAAACCTCCGGCTCAGGCAAGACCGGCTCTTCGACCGACTTATTCTTCTTTGCTCTTTTACTGAGCTTTGCTTGAGCACTGAAAGGACAAAGGGTTAGTACAAAGGTATGGATAAAGATAAGCACAACAAGAGATGATCATCATTACCCGGGTACGGTCTTGAAAGCCGGCAGGTTTGATTGCATAGAGTCGCCAGAGGAGGGTGAAGTTTCCTGATAATTCGAGTCAGAAGAATTGAGCGGTTGACGTATAACACCCGCCAAAGGATGAAAAGGATATAAGTTGGAGATAACCTCGGTCCGGCGCTTCCTTGATGCCTCTGGTAAGCCGGAGGAGAGATCAGCATCCTTGTTGGTCCAGGTGTGCCGCCGGCTCTCATGAATCTGTTGCTTCAAAAGAAATTGAGGATCTTGATAAGCTAAAGGATGTGAAAATCTTACTTTCCGGGTTACTCTTCGGACTTTCAGCCTTGGCAAGGGCTCCGAGTCGGAGGAAAGTGTCATTACCTCTTCAATCACCGGGTTACTTGCTCCGGTGTCATCCTGCTGATGAACAGTATTGATAAGGTGGACAGAGATAAATGAGAAACAAAACAAGAGCTTACAGATTCAGGGGTTACCTCTGACTCGGAGCTGTCACTTAGCTGAAGCAGCTCTGAAGCAGTAGGCTTGCTTCCCTTCTTGCGGGGAGCGGCTCTCCTGGCGGCTTTCTTGGCTTTTCTGGCTTTTTTAGCCGCCTCATGGTCATACTTGACCTTCCAGAATTTATCATCAGCCTGAAAAATACAATGAAAACTTCTTAAGGTTCAGATGAAAACTATCTAAGGAGAAGATAAGATGTTCAGATCATCGGCTTACCGCTGGGGCCGGGTTGGTCTTGCAGAAGGGGCTTAAGCCGGTCCTCCTGCAATCTGCCAAGCTCTCGTTCAAGAGGGCCTTGGTCATGTCTTCAACAACGTCTTCAGGAAGATCGTTGCGGCTGTGTCGCAGGGGGTCATCTTTCCGGCCCGTGTAAGCACACATTAAGCCGGGGCGGCGGCTCAAAGGGATTACCCGCCAGGAGATCCAAACCCGGACCAGATCAATGTCGTTGAGACCGTTTCCCAGGAGAGCCTTGATCTTGTTGATGGTGGGGATCAAAGGTTGGCGCTCCGCCTGAGATAGCTTGTCTGGCAGAGGGTGAGTTGGTTCCAGACGCGAGGGACGAAAGCCGGGGAGCGGGCTCTCGTCAGCCGGCGAAGTGTCCTGGCAGTAGAACCACGTCTGGTTCCAGTCCTTTGGGTGGCTTGGCGGCTCAGCGTAAGGAAAAAGGCAGTCTCTCCGTCGCTGAATGGAGATTCCACCAAGTTCCAGGCTCGGCCCGTTGGCGCACTCGTTCTGGCGGTTCAGATAAAAGAGCTCTCTAAAGAGCAGCAGGCTGGGCTCCTCTCCAAGATAGACTTCGCAGAAAACTTGGAAGTTGCATATATTTGACACAGAATTGGGTCCTATGTCTTGCGGCCGCAGGTCAAAGAAATTCAGCACATCTCTAAAGAACTTTGAGCCGGGCGGTGCGAAGCCCCGGCTCATGTGATCCGCAAATATTACCACTTCACCGTCCTTTGGTTGCGGTCTCTCCTCTGACGGGTCAGGGGCACGGTAAGACATGACATCCTTTTTGGGCAGGTAGCCCGTCTTCACAAAGTCCGCTAAGGTTTCATCAGTGACGTTGGACCTCAGCCAGTTGCACGTGATGGGTGCTTTGGGAGCTTTGGGAGGCATGGTGAAGGACTAAAGCCTATGATAAAAGGACATGTCCGGTTCAATTATAAGCCGGAGGAGGTTTACAGTTCAATGTTTAAAATGGCGACTTATGAAGGGGCCTAATGACATATGGCTAAGTGCATCGGGTTATCTAAGCCGCTGAAGGTAGCGAGAGTAATTCAAATTGTCTACAGCTTTATCATAAATGAGCCGGCAAATTTTACGGCGCGTGGCTTTTTTTGAGCCGGAAATATAAGCCGCCATAGCTCAGCAGATGCAGTTTTTTACTAAGTGTGGTGAAAACAAGTTTCACAGGTCGCAGTAATTATTTTGGATCAAAACGGTCGACTAAAGAGAAAAGTTTCTAGACCTAAAACAGACGCAGAGGAAGTTCATAAGTTCGAACTGAGCCTTTATGCAGTGAGAAGGGATCTATGTACATTGGAAACGGGCGTGAAACAACTACCGCAACAGTTCTATACAGTCTAAAGATCAAGAAAGGTAGTAAAAATGAAATCTACCAAGAACTCGCGAGGAACGGCGAAGAACACGGGAAGAACAGTAAAAGAACCTAATGTGGATCTACTCTATGGAGTGGCGAGGGCTTACGGGTGCTGGTGAGTCGCGGAGGTCGCCGCCGTTTTCTCTGGACATGACAGGTTGATGCAGCGGCCGGAGTTGGTGAGGACGAGGAGATCCGCGGCGGCGGCGGCGGAGCTCGGGCGACAGCACAGTAGGCGAGAGGAGGAAGAAGATAGAGGCGGCGAGTGACCAGAGGCTCGTGGGCCGGGCTATTTATAAGGTGAAGCTCATAAGTGGGCGCAAGAAACGAGGAGGCCACGGCGTGGTTATCTCGCTATATAAACGCCTTGATTTTCGGGACGGCAGTTAAAGATAAGATCCGTTGCGGATATGATGGAGTAAAAATGGACTTAATGGAAGATGACGTCACGGCGGGTTACCCGGAATCCAGAAGATGACGTCACGACGGGTTATAGCCTTCACACAATTGTAAGCCGGAGATTTTCTGTCGAAAGGATTGAAGATTGACATGAGCCGGCTCAAATCAATCTGGGGCCTAATGTTGAGGATATAACCGTTGGAGTCACCCGCCCAGGAGGGGCCGGGTTACCCATAATGGTTACTACGTGAAGCCCAGTACCAAGGATGAAGACGGCGGGTCAATAACAGGCCCAAGACCCGGAGATGGCTTAAGGCCCGTAGCATTAGCCGTCGTTAGGGTAAAACTTGTAGTGTAAGGCAAGAATAGATAAGAGTCTGAGCCGGACACTCTTATGAGCCGGAAGGGACTCTGGGAGCCGCTGGGCGTCAACCTCTCTATATAAAGGGACGACCCGGCGGCGGTTCAGAACAAGAAAGATCTCATCGAGAGCCAGGCATAGCAATCAAGCTCCCTGCTCATCGAAACCATAAGCAATCCCACCTCAACTGGACGTAGGCTTTTACCTTCACCGTAAGGGGCCGAACCAGTATAACCCTCGTGTTCCTTGTCCTGTTAACCCCTTTAAGCTTCCTAGTTGCGATGGCTCCACGACTAAGTCCTAGCACGAGGACATCTGCCGTGACAATTCCACGACACGTAAGTAGTTTCAGGATCACTTCTTGATCATTTCTAGCTTCGCGACCGTTGCGTTGCTTCTCTTCTCGCTCTCATTTGCGTATGTTAGCCATCATCTATGCTTAGTGCTTGCTGCAGCTCCACCTCATTACACCATCCTTTCCTATAAGCTTAAATAGTCTTGATCTCGCGGGTGTGAGATTGCTGAGTCCTCGTGACTCACAGGTTCTACCAAAACAGTTGCAGGTGCCGACGATGCCAGTGCAGATGACGCAACCGAGCTCAAGTGGGAGTTCGATGAGGAACGTGGTCGTTACTATGTGTCTTTTCCTGATGATCAGTAGTGGAGCCCAGTTGGGACGATCGGGGATCTAGCATTTGGGGTTATCTTATTTTCATTTGGATTTGACCGTAGTCGGTCTATGTGTGGTTTTTGGATGATGTATGATTTATATTTATGTATTGTGTGAAGTGGCGATTGTAAGCCAACTCTCGTTATCCCATTCTTATTCATTACATGGGATTGTGTGAAGATGACCCTTCTTGCGACAAAACCACAATGCGGTTATGCCTCTAAGTCGTGCCTCGACACGTGGGAGATATAGCCACATCGTGGGCGTTACAACATGGTTGAAGCTAAGTCGGACTCGCTGGAAGTTATTAACATTTGCACTGGGGAATTACAATGGTGGGACATGACAGCTGCAGTTTACCTGGAATGTCTCATGTGGCAAACCTAATATGGATGGTCAAGTTCAAGCATTGCAAAGGAGAGGCTAATGGTGTCTCTCATGAGCTAGCTAAACTTAGTTATTTGAATAAATTATCTTGTAACTGGGTTGATAACCCTCCAGACCAGATGTTTCCGGTTCTGGTGAATGATATAATTGTTTTTAAATTCAATAAAGCTATCTACGATGGCATTTTCTAAAATGTGATTTTCTAAATAAAAATGTGAGATCAGCATAGGCCGCAAAATCTTTTTTTAATAATACATTGACAGGGTCTTGAACCTGAGACACCTGATACCATATATAATTGCATGCACCAGTAAGTTCATCTAAAAACTCATGCAATAAGAAAAATGTGTGATATGCTTTATAAAGTGGGCTGGAACTTTTATTTTTAAAATCACGCCAGCTGGTTCTTGAACTCACCTATTGAGTTTGACGTGTTCACGTTCACGAACAAATTCATTCAAAAGTAGGAGCAATATATCTCAACGACTCAATGGAATGCCTAGCCTGGGTGAGTATCAGTTGATACCACCTTCCAAATGCTCCCATGATACCAGTTCAATTTTAAATGTTACAAAAAATTCTAATTTTTTTTATGGATGTTTACATCACATGAATATACAACCCCTAAGAATTTCAGGTCCAAACCGAAATATACATTGTGAAACAAAAAAGGCAAATCCGGATGTGAATAGTGATAATTTTTCGCCCACACATGATCGTGTGGGCTGCCTCCTGATTATGCCACACAGAGCGTATGGGCGGATCTCTAATATGCCACACATGTGGCGGTTATCGGGTCCAAAAATAGGGAGTCAAAGCGGACATGCCCGGACGCTGACCGTGCGCATCCGTGGGCGTTTGAGGGACCAAATTTGTTTCAGTCCGGCCGGAGATGCCCTAAACCTCAAACGGACACCGTTAATTGTCTGGGGACATGTCCGCGGACAGCCGAGCGGCGTCTGCCATCCAGATCAGTTGTAGCAAAATTGTAACAACTATTGTAGCACTGTATATCTGATACAAGTGATTCCCTCATCAAAAAAAGAGGTGGCCAGGCGGGTACTGGAACTGGAGCTGCACGGATTTGCAGAGAAGGATTCCTTCCCCGATTCAGCTACTGTAACCACGTCTGAGTCGGAGCACTGGTTGCCCTTTTATACAGAGCAATCCTCACCTACGCGCCCTGCCGCAGATCGCCACAGTCTAGGTCAGCCGCAGAGCGCCCGGCCATGGACGGGAAGAAGGCGAGCGGCGGCGGCGACGGGGACAGTTTCTTCGTGGCCATGTCCAAGGACGAGCTGCTGGAGGTGAAGCGATGGGAGCGCATCATAGACGAGGAGGACTGGGATACGGCGGAGGGCCTGCTCATGCGGGTGCTCATGCGGGCAGCCAGGGCCGGGTACAAGCTGCAGGACGAGACGGATCGCCCCTTCGAGCCATGGCAGCAGCCGCCGGCCGATAAACCGGGCTCACCGCTGCAGCAGCCACCGGCCGATAAACTGGGCTCACCACTGCAGCAGCCACCGGCCGGTAAACTGGGATCACCGCTGCCGCCGCCGCCGCCGCCGCAAATCGAGTTCAGCCGTATCACGGTGCTAGCCCTGTGTGCACCGGCCCCGCCGAAAAACAGGACGAGGAAGCCGCCTGCCGCGCGCGCCCCGCAAGCAAAGAGACCCCGGTGCGCGAGCACCGCCCCCCGCGGCGGCGCCGGGAAGAAAGGCCCCGAGCTCGATCATCCGCACGGCCGCTCCTTGGTCCAGCCACGGCAGCCGTCTGACGACGTCCAAGCCCGACCAGGCGCCGGCCCGGCCGCAGAACTCTACTGAAATCGTGACTGCGCCGTGCGCGCCGTCGCGTCCGCGTCGCGAGGCGGAGTGGGCGCCGTCGTCGTCCACCGCGGGCTTCCCGCAAGGCAAGATCGGAGCATCCTGATTCTACGTGGTCTTTGTACAGCGACAGGCAGCATGTCATATCGTGTTCGATTTCTTTCTCGATGCAAGTAACCGGCATTGACGAGATTTCTTGGTTGATTGTTTATGCAATGTACATGTATCGATCATGCAATGTATGTATGGATCACGAATTCACGATTCATCATATCATACTAGTTCAATTGGGGACAAAATCGGGGACTGTTTATTTATACGGCAATGAAGTTTCTGGTGTTAGCGGTGGATAAGGTTTAGATTGTAACAATACATAACAAACTGAGGTTAAAAAAAAGCATAACAAACTGTATCTTTTTTTTTTCCTGAGAGACAAATAACAAACTGTATCTGACAACCTAACGATCCGATTGTTTTTGGGGGAGTACTAGGCGTCGGCCCAATGGGCCGGTCGCACCGTGCGCGCCTGATTCACTGTGTTCTAGCCGTCAGATCAGGGTCCCTAAAAAAAAGAATAGATAAATCCCGAACGTTCGGAATTTAAGCCTGTCATCCCGAACGTTTTTTAATTGCAAATTTAGTTGCTGCGAGGTGACAACTTTAATTGTTAACACATAGCAACTATGTTCCAGTTTGATTTTTTGTCAGGAAATTGCCATGTTTGTCAACAACGCCTTAATTAAAGTTGCCATGAAAAGACTTCGGATTAGCATGCTTAAATTCCACACGTTCGGAACTTATTGAGGTCCCACGTCACATCAAGGTCCCCTCAAAAAAGAAAAAACCCGTCAGATCAGGGCATGCTTCGTCCTAAAAAACCATGCTCCTCTCTGGCTTTTGCATCCAAATCACACGAGAGCGTGGTGGGGGACGAGAACGAGATGATCGGCCTTCGAAGCTCACCGGACCATGGCCGCTCGCCGGACCCCCGTTGCTGGCCGGGTCGCCACTACTCGCCAGCTTGTCACCCGTGCTACCGGGTTGCATCAAACCTCCTCTCCGCCCCCTTCCCCCGGAACCATCGTTCTAGCAACCCCGGTGACCTTGCAGCACGTCTCGCGGTCGTAGCCATCGCAGTTGCAGCGGTGACCCGTCATGGCTCAGCTTCGGGTTGTCGCAGCTCTGGAATTGCTGGTTCCAGCAAAACTAGATGTTGTTTGAAGCAAAATTTCTCGCCGGTTGCATAAAAAATGCTCACCGATATCAGCAAAAAAGGAAAAAAAAATGCTTTGCATATCTGGAAAACACAGGTTCCAGCAAAAAAATGCAGGTTGAAGCAAAACCGCTCGTCAGTTGTATCAAAAATTGCAAAAAATCTTTCTGTACTCGCATCCATGGAAATCGCATGTTCCAGCAAAAACAATGGCTGGTTGAAGCAAAAAGAAAAATGCCTCATGGTTCCAACAAAATCACCGGTGTGGATGTAGCACCGCGGCGTCACGGATGTAGCATTGCGCGGCGCCGGTTGCAGCATCTGCCATCGCCCGTTCGAGCCTCCCGTCGCAGACGCCGCTTGTAACATCCACAAATGCCGGTTCCAGCATTGTTGTGGCCGATTCAACATCAGCCATGGTCGCTTGTAGCAAACCGCCACCACCGCCGGTCCCATCACCCTCCATGGCCAGGTCCAACAAATGGGGGACGCCGTTCCCGCATCTGTTGGTGCTTGATGTAGCACTGTGGTGTCCGCGCATCTTCGTCAGCACCGGTGGTGGCACCGCCGTGTCGCCAGTCGAGGTCGTTGCAGCTCCGGCGACCAGCGGTTGTTGCATCGGCCACTGCAGGTTTGAACATCATGTCGTCGTCTGCGCCAGCACACAGGGATCCCAAGCGGGGAAAATTGCGGCAGCGAACGGCGGGCATGCTGCTGCCGGCCGCAAGGAAGGAGGAGGAGAGGAGCAACCATGGCGTTGTTGAGCAAAGGAGGAGAGGGGCAGCCATGGCGTTGGTGAGCGGAGGAGGAGAGGGATGGTGTGCGAAGAGGAATTGGAGGAGAAAAGGAGATCGCCCCTGGGTGGATAAGATCGACGCGTCGGTGCAAGGGCCCCACGTACGGGGACGTGGCTCCACACACATGGGCGCGACGTGGCGAGCGAGCGTTCGACCGGCGCAAAGAGTTGGCCGGTCCACCGGCAGTAAACGTTTCCCTTGTTTTTTTAGGAGGGCCAAAACTTCTTTTAACACAGTACAAACGCAAGCGCCCATATACATGCGCATACACTCACCCCTATGAACGTACACACGCACACCCTACCCCTATGAGCACCTCCGAAGGACTGAGCCGGCATATCATCTTGAAATTTATGAAGTCGCCGTAGGCACCTCGTCTTCGACGGGAACATCTCCTCCCACTGAATGCGCATCGCCGGAAATCCTGAAATAAATTCAGAAATAAATGCGAGCATCAGGACTTGAACCCTGATGGGCTCTGAATACCACAGTCCCTCTAACCATCTAACCACCGGTTGGTTCGCATGAGGGCCAAAACTTTATTACTCAAAGATGACAATGTTTCGGATACAAGTACGATCGTGTGGTTGGCCTCGCACGACCCTCAAAGAGAAATTACAATTAAAATCTAACGCTCTTAACTTGATCTCAACAATAATTTGGCCGAAATCACTAGTTGAGGAGCACTCATTGCAAAGATCACTCCAACTTCCCGGGTTGTGACAAGTGGCGCACATGCAGCGCGCCACTTGTCGCAACCTAGGAGTTTTCCCTTTTTTTATAGATCCATTTATTCAAAATGTTTTATCTCTCAAATCCCCCGTCCAAATCTCAAACCGCTTTCACCGTTGGATTCCTCGCGTCGAGATCTTCGAATCTAGATCCAATGTTGATAGGTTTTGAAGAACTTTGTTTCACGAAAAAAACTGCCCAAAAAAACTGAACGAAAAAACCGAACCGGAAGCACAGGTTTTTTCCCTTTTCGAAAGAGGCACGTCCGTGACTCTCGTGAAAGCACACCCGTGCCTCTCGCGGAAGCACACCCGTGACTCTCGTGAAAGAAAAAAAATCAGAAAACACGTTTTTTCGTTTCCGAGAGGCACGCCGTGACTCTCGCGAAAAAGCACACCCATGTCTCTCGCGGAAGCAAAATCGTGACTCTCGCGAAAGGAAAAAAACAGAAAATGCGTTTTTTCCTTTCCCAGAGGCACGACCGTGACTCTCGCGAAAGCACACCCGTACCTCTCGCGGAAGCAAAACCGTGACTCTCGCGAAAGGAAAAAAACAGAAAACGCGTTTTTTTTCGTTTTCGAGAGGCACAGCCGTGACTCTCGCGAAAGCAAAACCATGCCTCTCGTGAAAGCAAAACCGTGACTCTCGCGAAAGGAAAAGAAAACGCGTTTTTTCGCGTAAAAAAAAATTTTCAAAATTTTTTTGTCGAAAAGCTATGAAAGACCGGTGGAAAACCAAAATGTCGAAAAACACCGGGGAAAACCGTTTAAATAGCCGAAAACGCGTGCGAAAAAAAAACAAAATCCGGAGGGAGCGCCCAGAGCGTGACACGTGGCGAATGGCTGAGAGCGCGTCAAGTGACGCTGATCATTGCGAGGCTCCCGAAGAAGCGCTCGTTAACTAGTGGCTCCCTAATTTGGCCGTGCAACCTCTACATCCCTTCTGTATGCCATCTCACTATGTTGTTGTGAATAAAGCTGAGACTCGGGCCGTGCTTGTTCGGCCTCCCACGAGGCCTGACCTTAAGGCACAACCCGTAGCACAGCCCGACCCGATGGTTGACGTACAGGGCCGCTCTGGGCCAATGTCCCGTGACTGGTAATTTAGTAGACGGGCGGCACGGCCCAACATGAGTTGGCGGGCTGGCATGAGCACGTCCCGGTATGGAACAAGCACATGCACCGGAAAAAAAACTAAACACAAGAAAAGGCCCACCAAATCATCACTATCCACTTCATCGGTTTCGGTCGGTCACTCTGAAACCCTCTTGCTCTAGGCAAACTCTGAATACCAGATATGACCCAAAAATAACAGGGGTCAAGGTTGGCCAGTGAGACGATGGGGGATAAGCTTCATCGTCGAGAGGGAAACAGCCCGGATCACCAACTAAGGCCCCTAAATGACCGCTCAGTGATAAAGGAAGTGGGGGTGCAAAGACATCAAGGAGGTTTGCCTAGAAGCAGCCACCCTTTAAAGAGTGCGTAATAGCTCACTGGTCCCTAATCGAGCGCCCTTGCGCTAAAGATGAATGGGGCTAAGTGATCTGCCGAAGCTGTGGGATGTCAAAATGCATCGGTAGGGGAGCGTTCTGCCTTAGATGGAAGCAATCGCGAAAGCAGGGGTCGACGAAGCGGAAACGAGAATGTCGGCTTGAGTAACAAAAACATTGGTGAGAATCCAATGCCCCGAAAACCCAAGGTTTCCTCCGCAAGGTTCGTCCACGGAGGGTGAGTCAGGGCCTAAGATCAGGCCAAAAGGCGTAGTCAATGGACAACAGGTCAATATTCCTGTACTACCCCTTGTTGGTATGGAGGGACGGAGGAGGCTAGGTTAGCCAAAAGATGGTTATAGATTTAAGGACACAAGGTCTCATCACACTGCTTGCCACACCTACTCCTTTTATCTCTCTACTGCCGCTACTCGCCCCTCTCTCCTATGTAGGTAGCCATCATTGTTGTGTGCCGCCGCGTTGGGGCCAGACGAACAAGCGCTTGCCGCCGCCGAACAATCCATGAAGTTCACTAGCCGGCTTCCCTGTAGCGGCTAAAGGTCGTGCACAGGCGTCGGCATCGTGTCGAGGCCCATCAGTCCATAGCAAACACGATGGTGTACACGTTGCCCTACAAGGACGGTGTCTTTGGCGTCTCCTCCCTCCTCCTTCCTTCGGCGACTAATGGGTGGCATGGACCGGCACAACACAACACCACGGGGTGGTCGGACCATGAAAGCCCGAACCCGACTTGGCCTGGGCACGGCAGGGTTTTGTCGTGCTGGCCCGACCTGGCCCAAATCTTAGGATTAGTTGTGGACGCATTAGGTGGTTTGTAATCTTTCCCGTTCTTCACAGCAACCGAGTTATGCACAAAACCTCTATACATTTACATTGGGTAACCGAGTTGGATGCTCAATCGAATTTGGATTAAACCCTAATTGGTTATAACGGCCGACATATGGATTTGTTTCTTGATTAGAAAATATATTGAAGCGTGTGGGGGTTTGTTTCTGAACACCTAAAACCTTCAAACAAATAAGTTGAATGCAAAATACCAATCACAATTTTGTTAATACACATCAAACTACAATCAAAATTCATTGAAAACAGATCAAATTCAAACGAACACGGTCAAAGTCCGTACTGAGCACCCCGCCATGTAAGCTATGACATTAATAGAAGTGCATCTCCAACTAGGTAATTCAAAAAGTCCAAACTAATTAAAAGAGATGGGAAATATATTTGAACGGCAATACATATACACAAGTGTGTTTAATCTCTGTTAAAGAAAAGTGTGTTCAATCACTCGGCTATGTTGGATGTCTCCACTTGATATTGAGTGTGATAATAATGTATAAGTGTATCTAACCATACTCCATAACTTCAGTATAGTGATGTTTATAACATAAATTTGATCAAACTTTGTGTAGTTTAATTTCATTTTGTACCCGGGGTAATATGAAATGAAGGGAGTAAATCCACGGATATCTAACCAAAATTGCTCGAGTTTATAGACTAGCAATGCATTTTACTCTTTTTGTTTACTGTTCCTCTTCCTAAAATAAACTTTGTGCTCTGCCGCAGCTTTGTGTTTTTTTAGGGTAAAACTTTCACCGCTTTATTAACTTAAGAAAACGTTGGAATCTCGTCCGAAACAATATGCAAAATGCAGTCTGGCGGTGATGAGAGCCACACCGAGTTGAGCTCATCTCCCATTCCCACCTTAGCTAATCTATCAGCGGCGGCATTCGCACTACGGCTAACCCACGAAACTCTAAACTCATCAAATTCCTTCAGTCTCGACTTGACGTCCTCGATAGTTGGCCCCGTGGCAGAGAGGTTCTTCTCCTGGTTATTGAGCATGGCCACTACTCCTGCCGAATCACTCTCAAGATGGAGTTTGCCAACCCCAACTCTTCTCGCCAGCTCGATCGCCTTCTTGCAAGCCAACAGTTCCACCATCTCCGGGTCGGTTGCCGTCACCAATACATGACATGAAGCAGCTCGGAACGCCCCGGCGTGATCACGTAGGATGACACCAGCGCCTCCTCTCCCCATGTGTTTCGACATCGCACCGTCCGTATTGGCTTTGATCCAGCCCGTATCTGGTGGTTCCCACGTACTCCTTCCTTTTGGCTGCGTTGGTGTCACTTCCTTTATGTGTACCTCTTCCCATTCTTTGACTAGTGCAGCAACAGTAAGTGATATTTCATGTGCTGCAGTAATCTTCCGCCCATCCCTCGCATCATTACGCGCTAACCACAGGCCGTACACAACTTGAACCATAATAGACTTCTCATGATCCGATGCTTGTGCAAACCACTCCAGTAGCCAATTAGCCAACTTGCTCTGGGAATCGATATTGCATGGTGGTTTGGCCACCAAGACTCCCAACTCCGAGCTAAGTTGCTTCCAGAAACACACAGAATGCGAACACCCCCAGAACCGATGGTGGCTGGTTTCTTCACGTCCACAAGCAACACAAAATACACCGGCCTTGATCCGGCGTCGTAGCAGTTCAGCTCTTGTAGCCAGGCCATTCTTCATCAGCCTCCACATGTGAATTATTGCTTTCCCCGGAGCCGATGTATCCCACAAAGACAGCCAGCCCCGATGTGTAAGAGCAGCCGAGGAGGGTCCCGACTGGCTCCGTTTTGCAGCATTCAAAGACATCCTCAGATGGTAGGCTGACTTAACAGTGAAGATACCGTTTTTCGTATGATTCCATGCCATGTAATCCTGAGACCCCGGCCCTCCAACAACTATTTGTTTAATGTCGTTCGCATCATCCTCAGAAAACATAGCTTGGAGCTTTGTGTCATCCCAAGTTTCACCCGAATGGTTCAGCAAGTCGGCCACCTTCTGCACACCCGGTATGAAGTCTGCGCCCAGTGGCAGTAGACTCCCTTGTCGCGGGATCCATGGGTCGTGGTGAATGTTCACCGTCGAACCATCACCTATACGCCATATTACTCCCTCCCGGAGCAGGTCTCTCCCATGCAAGATGCTCCTGAAAGTATAGGATCCGCCCGATGGGCATGTAGCACTCATGATAGAACTCCCACTGAAATACCGAGCTCTAAGAAGCCTGGCACATAAAGACATCGGCGTCTGCAAGATTCTCCATGCCTGTTTTGCAAGTAATGCTTGGTTGAAAGCCTCCGGGTCCCGAAAACCCATACCACCAGTCCGTTTCGATTGGCACATTTTATCCCAGGCAATCCAATGCACTTTCCTCTCACCATTCGTTGCACCCCACCAGAATTTTGAAGAGATTGAAGTCAGGTTCCGGCACATCTTCATCGAGAGGTGAAAACAACTCATTGTGAGAGTAGGTGTGGCCTGCAAAACAGATTTAACAAGCACTTCCCTAGCCTTCTTGGACAACCCTTGTCCCTTCCATCCCATTACTTTTCCTTTTGAGCATTCCGTCACATACTTAAAAGTGCCATCCTTCGATCTCCCCACTACCGTTGGCAGACCCAAGTATCTCTCGCTAAGCGCTTCTTGTTCAATGCCAACCACTTGCTTGAGAACATCTTTTTGTTGCTATCCACAACCTTTCCCGAAGAAGATTGACGATTTTTGGAGGTTTATTTTTTGACCCAATGCAGCTTCGTACCTAACCAGATGTTCTTAAGCACATGGACATTTTCCGGCGTACCCTGTAAGAACACAATGCTGTCATCTGCAAATAGGAGGTGAGTGACTTGGGGGGCCAGTGCTCCCGAATCCTACACCCTTAATACTGCCATCTGCTTGTGCCTTCTTCAACATCGCTGAAAAGCCCTCGACACAGAATAGAAATAAGTATGGGGAGAGTGGATCTCCTTGCCTGAGCCCCCTTGACGGCACGAAGCCCCTAGAGAGTCCTCCATTTAGCTTCACAGTAAAACGTGCAGAGGTCACACATCTCATCACCATCCTGATCCACCCTTCCGCAAAACCATACTTAGCCAGCATTTGTTCTAGAAACATCCATTCGACTCTATCGTAAGCCTTTGTCATATCCAACTTTACTGCACATAAAGGTTTTTTCCATTTCCTGGTTCTTATTGCATGCACACACTCATATGCTACAATCACATTATCCGTAATAATCCGTCCGGGTACAAAAGCACTCTGTTCCTCTGAGATTAGAACCAGAAGGAAAACCTTGAGCCTGTTTGCAAGTACCTTGGCAGCCAGCTTATAGAGGACGTTACACAAGCTGATGGGACGAAACTGTGAAAGCAACTCCGGCGAGTTAACCTTCGGAATCATCACTATCGTAGTCGCGTTAAACGAATCCGGGGCTGCTACACCCCCTAGGAAATCTTGGACCGCGCGACACACATCTCCTTTCACCAACGGCCAGTGCCGCTGATAAAATAACGCCGGCAGGCCATCTGGCCCCGGGGCCTTCATCGGTCCCATCTGAAAAAGCGCAGCTTCAACTTCCCCATCTGTAACTCTAGCCGTGAGCTTGCTGTTCATCTCATCCGTCACCGCAGGTTGTATGTTCTCCAGAAACTCGTTTACACTGGTCGCTCCCTCCGAGGTGAAAAGAGACTCGTAGAATGCCGCTGCCATTTCTCTCATCTCCTCATCTACCATACACCTCGAGCCATCTTCCTTCCTTAAGGCCCGAACCGTGTTCTTTCTCTTTCGGTGCGAGGCCCGGCCCTGGAAGTATTTTGTGTTCTGGTCGCTGCCCTCAACCAGTCTACACGGGATCGTTGTCTATAGTAAACCTCCTCCCTGGCATAGATCTCTTTGAGCTGGCTTTCGAGATCACGGACCTCCAGTGAGGATCCTGACCCCAACGCCCTCTCTTTTGCCTCTTTTAGCTTTGCCTTTAGCTTTGTAATTTGTTTCCGAATTGACCCGAACACAGCCCTACTCCATCTTTGCATATCCCCCGATACTTGATGTATTTTATCCCATACCGCAGCAATCCCGGATGCACCACTAGACGCTTCAGCCCATGCAGCCGAGACCATGTGCTCGTAGTCATCGTGTTTGGTCCATGCCTCCTCAAACCTGAAAGCAAAAGCCCCTTTCTGCCGTTGTGTTGGAGCTGTCTCCAGCACGTGCACAAGAAGGGCCAAGTGATCGGACTCTTCCGTGATAAGGTTCTCAACATTTGTCTCCGGGAACATCTCCAGAAATGCGTCGGTGCATGTTGCACGATCAAGCCAGACCTGCACATTAGCATCACCATCTCTCCTGTTATCCCATGTGTATCTGTACCCCGAGAATCCCAAGTCAGCCAAGCCACACTCAGCCAAACAATCTCTGAAATCTTCCATTTGTGTAAAGCTCCGCAGATTGCCCCCTTGTTGGTCGGATTGGAACATGGCTTCATTGAAGTCGCCCACACAAAGCCAAGGCAGATTGTCCTGACTCCGTAAAAAACGTAAGGCATCCCACGACTTCTTTCTTTTCTCGGTGTCGGGTTCCCCATAGAATCCAGTGATTCTAAAGGTTTTCCCATCCAACACTATAGCTGCATCCAGGAAGTATTGGCACCAAGGCCTAATAGTCACATGTACATGTTCTCTCCACCACATCGCGAGGCCACCGCTTCTGCCCACACAACTGACAGCCACTCCACTCCTGAACCCCATACTCCACTTCAGCTTCTCCATAGCTCTTGCACTCTTCTTCGTTTCACTTAAAAAAACCACCGCTGGGTTGTGGGACCTAATCAGGTCGCGAAGTTCGCCAACTGTCGAGTCCAACCCCAAGCCTCGACAGTTCCAGGCAAGCACATTCATTGCTCCCGCGGACCCGAGATTCGGGGTCCGCCGATCTACTCTTGTTGTTGTCAGCGATGCGGTCAAACACCGAGGCCGTTTTCTGCCTCGTGTCGCGAATGAACACATCCGTATTGCCTCTCCTGCCAGGGTCACCCTTCGCCACCCACACCTGTCTTGGTCTCCTCTTCCTTCCCTCCCCTTCGTGATCCTCGCTGAAAACCTCCCTTTGTCTCCCCTCATAATCCTGCCTCGGCTTTCTGACATAGCGGCCTCTTGGCCTCCCATGCATCCCATGCATATCGGGTTGACCCGGTGGACAAACCCGACCCTCCTGCATGTAACGTTGCGTGTACTCCGGCAGTTTATCTTTCCCCTTCCTCTCTCTTTCAGCTTCTCTGTGGTTATCCTCGCTCCTTTGAGACTGCTGGTCCATCAGCTTTGTTCGAAGATCATGCTCACGCCTGGATTCCAGCTCGTCCCGCAGGTCCCGATCCGTTGACACTCCATGGCTGCGCCTGTCCTTATATGGGCTCATAACCTCCTCCCTACGAATACCCTGCTTTTCGCCAGTGCGATTTTCAGCAGAACGGGAGAACTCAGTGCCCAGATTTCCTTTGGTAGGTAGATCCCTCACCTTGGGTTGCTGGTCTCTACCACCAGATGCATCCCCAACACGAGAGCTGCCCATGCTATTGCCACTGCTAACCGGTGCGCTGGCCACTCCTTCCTTGCTTGGCGCGGTTAACCCCGAATCATACCGCAACCAACTACCCCATTGAGCTGCATGTTCTACCGGGGGGACACATATACCATTCGCATGAACCAGCCTTCCACAATCAAAGCAAAAATGAGGGATCTTCTCATAGGTAAACTCAAACCAAGTCTTCTCCTGATCATCATTCTTTTTCTTAAGATAGAAACCTCTAACCAGTGGCTCAAACACAGAAATCTTCGTACAAACTCGAAGTTGGTTTCCACGTGCCACGCCTTCCATGTCCACATCGACCTTAATGGTCTCACCCAGCCAATTCCCCAGCGCCCTCCCAAAAGCTTCTGTCCTCTTATCAGGTGGTAGATCGGACACCCTGACCCATACATCCACCTTGTCGAATATCATCTCCGAGGGCCTCTTGTTGCCTTCATAGTCCTTCATCACCAAAACAGCAAAATCATATTGCCATGGACCATTATTGAGGACATGTCTCCGGTCACCCTCACTCCCGAATTGGACAGATATGATTTTAGGGCCAATCTCTCTGATCTTCGCTTCTCGGTGCAATCCCCATGCCCTCGGCATCGTTTTCTCTAGCACAGACATCTTCAGAGGCCGCGGCGAGCAAACCTTCCCCACCGCCGCCCATCTGTGACGTTTCTGGGCCATTGGGGTTGGATCTTCAAACACGAGACCCGCCTCCTCCTTCTCCATTAGGGCCATGCCGCCCAGCCTCGCCGAAAGACTCGCCGACGGATCTGGCGTTTTGCTCTCCACAGGTGATGCAGACTCCCCTTGGCCCGCAGAACCGGTCCCCTTCCCTACCGGCGTAGCCATCGGCCTGGCAGGGGCCGTCGTGGAGTTCCTTGGGGTCGCCGTCGGCGTCCTTCCCTCTACACCTCCCGCCATCAGCACCGCTGCAGGGCAGGCTTGCAGAAACACCAGCCCGTACCCAGGAGAGCGCCGTCGCTACCCCCGTTCACCGCCGGAATCAAACCACCCCCGTGCTCGAAACCCTAACCCTAGCACAGCCGCGCGGTCGCCTCGCGATCGCCAGCTATCGCCTTAGGACGTCGATACGTGGTGGACCCCGCCGCATCTTTGTGTTGCCCGTTTCCACTTGGGAGAGAAAGAAACGAAATGCGAATGCGACAGCACGCACCGTGGCAGCGCCCGGGCCGGGGCCACGCGCCCATGCGGATGGCGCCGCGCTTGCGGGCGGCGGCGCTGGAACCAGCGCTCGTGCGCGAGTACGGCGGCGGGGGGCGGCGCGGGAGCTGGTGCTCGCGCACGAAGCAGTCGTTCGGACGCCGTCTGCCCCGCGGGTGGTCACCAGTGCCCGCCAGCTGTTCGCTCTTTTGCCCCAGACGGGTAAGGACCCGCTCCCCTCTCGCTGCTGCCTCTCAGCAACTGCGGATCACTCGTCCGTGTCCGCATCGCCAGTTTCTCAGCCGATTTGTATTGCTTGCTGGCATGCTTTTACTCTTTTTGGCAACTCACGTTCTGTCGATTGCATGCTCTGCAACTGCACGCGCACAAGATGAGCTCTGCTTGCTGATGCTGATGCCTGCTTCATCTTCAGTAGATGGGGCAGGGCCAAGGGCCTGTGGGTCTCTGTTGTCCTGAAAAAGCTAACCATAGAATGTCTCTCTCGAAATGTACCATGATATGAACGAATTATGGATGGCAACATTCTGTTTGAAAATAGTAGGGTGACTATTCATTCACTCTTCAATGGTTGTTAGAAAAGAAGTTGCATACATCTAACATCACTTAGATTGGCCATACGACATGAACAAACACTAGGAGAAAAAAAAGGGCTAGAACAGGAAGATAAATTAGATTTCTACAGTAGTTCAAGGGTCCATATGCCGCTGGTCTAATCTTCACCAGTCACCACTAAACCAATTTTTCCTTGTTTCCAAGTGCTGTATTTCCTTGTACTCCGTCAGAGCTTATATGTACACAAGCATAAGTGAGGTCAGGTAGGTTGGTAGTTGCTTGATGCCTCTACATTGGCTCTGGTTGATGTCGGCCCTCTGACCTTCCCATGAATTCCATCACCAGCTTTGAGAAAGCTGATGATTCATCCCGAAGTAGATTTTCCGGTGAATCAAACTCTAGTATCCTGCCTGCAATACAAATTGGTAAGAAAAGATAATCTTTGTCATATAACACAGCTTGTTGGAAGTGCAAGCTCAACACCCAATTATATGTGGAAACTAAAATCCTTTGAGTGCTTTTAGTGTTCTTTACCTTCTCCGAGTACAAGAACAAGGTCGCTGTCAATCACGGTGGGGATCCTATGTGCAATTGTAATAACCGTGCAGTTGTCCGTTTCTTGCCTTATAGTCTTTTGGATGATATTATCCGTCGCAGTATCAACTGATGCTGTAGCTTCATCTAAAACAAGTATTTTCTTTTTCATCAGCAATACCCTGGCCAAGCACACAAGTTGCCTTTGCCCCACACTCCAGTTTCCGCCATCTTCAACTACTGTTAGATAAACTACAACCATGTAACTGGGCCATCTTGAAAAATGAATTTGGATAGAATGTGTGAATCATAACTAGCTAATCTTACCTGGTGCATCTAACAACCTATTGTCTTCTCTGACAATCTCCTCAAGGCGGCACTTACGCAGAACCTGATAGATGAAAATTCTTAAAAGTAGGAAACTACTAGCGAGCTGCTGATTCATGAACAGGTAAAATATTACTGCTGTAATTGCTTTGCAAAGAATATTTATGGACACTAAAGCACCTTTTGCTGGCACTGTATATTATTTACCTCCCATATTTCAGTGTCCAGATGTTGTTGTAGAGGATCCAGGTTTGTTCTGACAGTCCCTTGGAAGAGAGTTGGTTCTTGTGGTATAATACTCAATCTACACCGCAAATCATGCACTCCCAAAAGTGATATGTCCACTCCATCTATGAATATCCGTCCTGCAGATGGTTCAACGACCCGAAACAAGGCCTGGATGAGAGTAGACTTCCCACTCCCTGTCCGCCCTACCACCCCAATTTTCCTTTCTCCAGGAAATGTGCAGCTTATGCCCTTGAGAACCATGGGCATGTCAGGGCTGTACTGAATTTGGAGAGCCTCGATCTGAATAGTTCCGCACGATGGCCATGTTTCCCTTGGTCTACAGTTCTCAATCACTAAAGGAGATTCACTCGGTATGTTTGAGAACTGGAAAATCCTCTCTACAGAGATCATCTTGTTTTCGACATTGCACAAATTCCATATAACCCATGCTTGTAACACATTAAGGTTAAGGCCATAGGTAGCTGCAAGCCCTGCAAGACCTAAAGAAGGAGAAAGAAAATTGATTTATTGTTTCTAGCAATGTGATTCTTTTTAATTAAAGCTGTATAGAATAATGCGTTTTGACTCTAAAACACCCTAGAAAATACAGTTCGTGTAATTGAAAATCCTGTTTTACAAAAAACACTTACTTGGATCGATTGTATCCCGTGGCAAGGAGACAAGTATGACTAGCATCACGAAAAACACAAGGTTGAAGAGGAAGTTGATACGGATGCATAGCCATTCAACTGTCGCTGAATTATGGAAAGTAATGCGGGTATAGTCATCAATTAGCGCAAGACTCTTTGTCAAGAACTCCTCTCCCTGATTAAAGCATCTAATAGTTGCAGCTCCTGATACAGTCTCTGAAAAATGGTGGAGGACTGGAGCTTTTCTGATGCCAACCATCCTTGCTAGCTCTCTAGCCGAACTGATGTAATAGTTCTGCATTAAGTACAAGCTACTACTTACTAGTGTACATTTTGAGAACTTAGGGAAGTAGGTTACAATGAATGAAGCTGTACCTGATACCAAGTGGAGATTGCAATTATAATTATGAATAACATGAATATAGGCCAAGCAATTTGGGACATGATGAAAATAATGCTGAGGAGCTGAATCATCGCGAATATCAGCCCTGCTAGCCTGTAGGGAATATCTGTGTCAACTGTGGCTTGATCTGTTGAAGCCTGCAAAATGGACAAGCTAAGCCATGAGAACTGAAAAAACGGAGAGTATTTTGTACAATTTCCCTAATGGATACGGTTGTTGGCTCACCCTATTGAGTATCCGACTTGATGGAGTGGAATCAAAGAAGCTCATTGGTGCTCGAAAAATATTTCTGTTCATGCCTAAGAAGAGCTGTTGGGCAGTTTCAATGGCAATTGTTGAAAGGAAGACAGCTCTTCCCAATATAAATACCGAGCTTCCTGCAGACAACAGCACAAATATACCAATCATCTTCTTCTTGCTTACTTGACCTTCTCTCTCTGCTGCCCATGCAATCCAGTAGTTGCTACATATCTGCAATCCCTGGAAAAAGATTTGGCATAGAAGAACCACAGGGATGAGACCTCCGCCGTATGCAGAGGTGACAAACTTGCGGTAAACATCCCATTTGACTCTTCCAGATTCACGCTCTTCTTCACATTCCCTCCCTATGACATGGCCATCTGATTCTATTTCTGTGGCCTCTATCTGCTTCTTCTGTTGTTTGGTTTTGGCCAAGCCATGTGCTTTTGCTGGGTTGACCTGGCTAAGGGATTGATCATGTGCAGCCATTTGCTTGGAGAGCTCTCCATCTTTCTCAGCTATCAGATCATCATATCTCCCAGACTGAACGATCCTTCCATCTTTCATGACCTTCAAGTGACCATTCACGACTTAGAATTGGATGTTGCCATGCGTGCATGACAGTATAACTCTACATTTCTACTCTATTTAAGATATCCACAATATTTTTTTTAATTCTGTTCTAACCTAGTCTAAACTGCACAAATTTTCTTTAACTC
Source organism: Aegilops tauschii subsp. strangulata (assembly GCF_002575655.3). Classification (NCBI taxonomy): domain Eukaryota; kingdom Viridiplantae; phylum Streptophyta; class Magnoliopsida; order Poales; family Poaceae; genus Aegilops; species Aegilops tauschii. The sequence continues at coordinate 511,472,755 of NC_053037.3, read as the reverse complement.
AGGCAAAAACTAGTTACGTGTGGAAACGGGGTTGACACCTTACCAGAACAAGATCTGAGTCTCGCAAGAACTCTAGCTGATGGGTAACATACATGACTGTCTTAGAGGACATTAGTCTCAGTAAGCATTCCTGCAAATATGAATTGATCAGTTGATTCATTTTCTCGAAATTGATGCTGACCATGTCAGAATATAAGTACTCGATGGAAATACTCTTGCTTATACTCCCTCCGTTCCAAATTACTTGTCGCGACGAGTAATTTGGAACGGAGGGAGTAGATTGCAGCAATGGCTATACAATTTAGTTCTGTAATTCGTGTGTTTACTTGTTTGGTTATGTTTCATGCCTTATGCTGTAGGCCTGTAAATTGCAGTAATTGCCCTTGAATCTCACGAAGCTAAGCTCATCTGTTGCTGCTCATGTATTGCAGATTGCTCATGTTTACGTACCTTGAAGAGATGTGCGCTGGTGTGCGCATCCACAGCACTGAAGGGGTCATCCAAGAAGTAAACATCAGAATCGCTGTACAATGCCCTGGCAAGCTGGATCCTCTGCTTCTGGCCTCCACTTAGGTTCACACCCCTTTCCCCTACTACAGTCATATCTCCATTGGCCCATAACTCCAAATCTCTATCCAAGGCACACCCTTGTAGCACCTCTTCGTATAAGCTTCTGTCCATAGCCTTCCCAAAGAGCACATTGTCCTGAATTGTCCCAGTTTGAATCCACGCACTCTGAGGGACATATGCCCTTGATCCGACAACCGTTGGTTCTGCACCGCTAACCCTTGGAATCTCTCCCATGATGCTGTAAAGGAGGCTTGATTTGCCTGAACCAACTGGCCCACACACTGCAACCTTGAGACCCTTCCCGATGCTCACCTTGCTGTTGATCTTGAGTGTTACCTTTGTTTTCTTCGAGCTAGTATCAGCTTCCCAACTGTACTCTCCTGGCTCAATTACTATTTCACCAGCCATTGCCAAGTCCTTTGTTCCAGTTATGTTGCCATAGCAACTTGGCTTACCCTGGTGGTCTTCTTTGATGAACTCTTCTATTCTATCCAAGGACACCTTGGTTTGTGTGACCATTGACACAAGCTCTGGGAGGTTATAGATCGGGTCTTGGAGGATTCTGAACGTGGCAAGGGCCGATAAAACTGTTCCAGCTGCCAATGGTATCTCCACAAGAATGCAGACACCGAAGGTAACGACCGAAACCAACGTTGGTGAGGCCCAGAACAGGAAAGCTATCGCTGAGCACTTGTAGAGATACTTCCTGAGCCACCCCTTTTCCACATCCCTGAGCTTCAGGAGCTTGTCCAAGTAGGCTGTCTCCCATGCATGAAGCTTCAAGATCCTCATGCTCTTCATTGCCTCGGCCATAGCCTTGATGCGCGAGTCCTTCGCCTCCATTATCTTCATATTAAGGTTCTGCTGCGAATTTGCCAGTGGTGTGTTGCTCACCATCACCAGCACTGTTACGAGGACTGCAGACAGCGAGGCCATTGCACCGAGACTATGGTACAGGATCGCAAGTGCCAAGAAAATTTGCAAGGGCAGCAACCAAATCCCATGGATGTACCAGAAGAACTCACCAACCTTCTCGACGTCAACATCAAGGAAGTTCACAACTTTCCCTGCAACTGGGCCCGAGTTCTTCATCAGCAGGGACTTCTTGTAGATGGACACCATCAGTGCTGCCCGCACCTGGAATCCAATTCTGCGGGCGCCAAAGTACCACTGCCGCTGTGAGAGTGACTCCACTGTCTTGGAGGCAAAGAAGAGGCATGCAAGCATGTATCCACGGCCATGGCCCTTGTCAGTTTTCTTGTCAGAGAGTAGCTCCACCAAGTAGGTGATCAAGAATGGTCCCATATAAGAAGAAACAGTGTTGAGCCCTGGTAATGAAAGCCAGTTACTGTATTAATAGATTTCCAGGACAAATACTAGCTCTATTATTGGAAACAGAAGAAGAACTGTTCACTAACCTGCAAAGACTGCATTGGTGACCAGAGGTGTCCAGACAGCACAAATGATGGCTTCCCGCAGTGGCATTGGCTCAGGTTTCTGCTTGTGGAGTGTCTCTTGAAGCAAGGCATACGACTGCTCTGCCGTCTCGGACTGCGGCACAGACGGGATGTGTTCCAGCTCGAGCCTCACCTTGTGCCCCTTCTCGAACACTGGGTTCAGCCACCGGAATGTGAGCCGACTCCACCACCCCGAGCTAGAGAACCTGTCCCTGCTGCTGTCATCAGCATCTTCTCTATGCAGTAGTGGCTGGTCCAGCTCTTTCTGGTTTGCTTTGGAAAGCCTCATAGCTACGACAACCAGGCAGATACCAGTGCAGAAGGGAAGAGAAGCGAAATCAACGACGACAGTTGCAGAATCAAAGAGGCAAAGCAAATGCAGCGAGGCGAGGAGCGATTCCGATAGGAAGCTGAAGAACCACCAAGCAACAAGAACTGGAGGCCAGTTGGATGATACTACTACTGCAGCACCTTCATGCTTGCAGTAGAGCAGGAAGAGAGTAGCCAGAAGCCACGAGGAAGATTGAAATACCAGGCCCGGGGAGACGGCTTGCCGCTTCCAGACCCCAATAACCGAGAACACGATATGGGACAGCGTGATCGAAGCATTGCAGAATGCAACTATACTGGCTGCCCCTCCTCGCTGCGCCGAGACCACGTCGCCGCCATGCCCTGCTGCTGCTGCTGCTGCTTGGTGCCTGTTCCTCCGTTTCACAAGCTCTGCAAGGGTCCAAACCAGCAGGCCGGCGAACGCTGCTGCCCGGACGTAGTCCAATGCTTGCAATTCCTCCATGGGATGCTGGGAATCATGAGAAGGTGGCATGGAGCTGTGGAACACCAAGATGGCAACGAATTGGCCTGTTACATTGAGGCAGGACAGTGAGAGACAAACTTGGGCAAAATAAGCTAAGCAGTGCGTGGTGGGAGGGGACGGGCGCTAACCAAAAGTAGAGCCTGACTGACTGCACGTGGCTTGGCTTGAGAGGCTATGTACGCGTACTCGGGATCGGCAACGGCATCAAGCCTGCCTTGCGCTGGTCTTTTTCAAGTGGCGATGCTAGTGTTTACTGCCTACCTAACACAAGGAAGAAGAGAGAATCAAAGGGCACATATATTGAGATAGTGTTAGGTTTTGCAGCATGCGTGCATCTTGATTGGGCAATTTATTCCCTCCGTCCTACTAATATAAGAGCGTTTTTGACACTCTTATATTATGGGATTGAGGGAGTAGCTTCGACTCTTTTGGCATAAGCAGGAGAAAGGTCGGTATCAGTGTCTGTCCGGATAACGAAAGATGCACCAACTAGGCAACTAGAGCTGGTCGCGGCGTGGATGGAGTACAACAACTATTGTTCTTATCGGCCAGCCCCAAAGCATATGGTCGGTCTCAGCTAATCTGCTAATGCAGTATTATTATGCAGCTAAACGTACCGGATATTGTGATTTCAAAACGTAAGTAACATCCTGTGAGCCAGCTAACGTGCCCTTTGTGTTTCTGCAGGAAGATGGCCCTATATAATAAACAAACACAAAAGCATTGGAAATAAGTCGAGCCTCGGTGTCGAAAAAGCTTAACTCCTGTACTCCTTCACTCCATGAAGAAATATAAAAGCATTTAGATCACTACTCTTATATTTCTTCTTCACAGAGAGAGTATCAGCGAAGAAGATGAAGAAGCAAATATCCAAATGCCACTGATCGAAAGCACGACAGGGCAGAGACCCGGAGGGACGCCCGATCCAAATTGCCCACGGAGAGAGATAGAGAGGAGGATCAAATCCGGGCGCGGCGCCGGACCCGATCTGGCCCGGGCATCTCCATCGGTGACGGGTGGCGGTGCAAGCGGCCAACGGCGTACTGCTCAGACGCGGAACGTGCATGCATGCGCTGCGGCAGTTGCAGGACGAGCCCTTGTGCCGTCGTCTACCCCCATGGCACGCGTGTTCCCCCATGGCTTGGCATGGGCAATGGCCAATGGAAGAGGGGCCGATGCAGCATCCATGTGAGTAAGCGGAAAGTTACCATCACTGCCGTCGATTTATTTATCCTCGCGCTCGCTGGCACTGGCAGGAGGAAGGCGGTGAAACTTGATCGACCTTTGTATCCCTGTGAACGTACGCACACGTCGCCCGCGTGTGTGGTGACGTCGTTGATGCGAGCGCAAATCCCCCACGATTTCGATCCGATTCGACTGTGATGGCCGTCCCTCCCTCCCCGGTCTGCGCCTCTTTCTGAAAAAAGCTTCCTTAATGGGGCCCGCCACATGGCAGGAGCCGGGCGGCAAGCCCCCGTCGCGTGCCAGCCACACGCCAAGCGGCTATCCATGCACGCCGGGAGTCCTTGCTGACCCCTCACGTTCCCATAATCCCATTGGAGGCCGGCCACCGCCGTAAATCACGGTGCTGCTGTCACGGCAACATGCATGGAGTTGGAGTACGTGGTGCGCAAGATCTTCTCTCCGTCTCAATGTACCCAACCTCGCTCGTCAGCAAGTAAATAGCATAAAACTACTAGTTTACAGGCTAGGGTTCCAAAAAAACTACCACTTTTTATTTTTCTCAGAAACCTACCAGCCGCGCGGTCCGCTGTTTCAAAAAACCCAAAACGCCCGTGACTAGCGATTGAACCATTTTTCTGACCGCCTGGACCCACATGTCAGGCCACCTGGCCACGCGCGCTCACGGCGCGGCCGTTGACGGCCGTTAGCCTGCGCGGTCCGGTTGGAACCAGGGTAAATACCCCACCCTGCTCTCACTCGCTGCTCGCTCACTCCGCTGCTCCCACTCCCCTGCTCCCACTCCCCTGCTCCAGTAGCTCATGAGCTCGCCGCCGCTCGCCGTCTTTGAGGTCGGTCGCCGTCGACCTCCTTGCCGCCATGCCTTCCCGGAACGACGAGGAAACGAGCTCGGAGGAGGAGTGCGAGGTCGTCAGCATGGACATGGGACTGATGGTAAGTTTTCCTTTGCCACCTAGGGTTAGGGTTAGGGTTAAATGCTAGTAGGCCTAGGCTACAGCCATGGATCTTGCTTAGTTTAGTGTTGTTGTTGTCTCTGTGGAGTTCTCTGTGATATGTTTCTTGATTAGTGAGGGTGGGGATTGAGCTAACCTAGGGTTCATCTCTGTACAGTGTTAGGTTTCATGCTGATTTGGGGATTTTTTTCACTGTTTAGGGTTAATGAACAGTGCAAGTTGATTGTGGTATTGAGTGGTGATTGAAACCATTGTTCTTTTGGTTGCAGGAGGAACCAGACACCATTGTGGAGCCCCTTTTCTCTGGCCAACTTGAGCTTTCTGAACCCAAGTGCATTCTGCACCAAATGAGGCATGTTAAGCGTGTAGCTTTTGAAGGCACTGTAACAGGAAGGCGTTTCTATGGCTGCCCAGTCCAGGTTAGATATTGATGTTCACTGGCCTCACTTGAAGCAGCAGTTTGTTACTGATATGAAAGTCACTTATGGGTTTTTGTTATTTTGCAAACTTAATCATGTCATTGTAATAACTTATCATATCTTCATTGTTATAAAATTTCAAGTTAATCATGGCACTGAAATTAGCTAGTACTCCACTTGCACTAACTTATCACATTTACAAATGCAGGCAAATGGTGTGAATTGTGGTGTTGTAGAGTAGGTTGATGGGCCCTGGCCTCCAGTTCTTCAGAGATGTTTGTCCAAGCTATGGGAAATGTTCCATGCCCAGAACTGTGGAAGGGTACTTGACAAGGAAAAGTTTGAGAAGGAGTTGGCCAAGGTTAAGAGTGAACATGAAAGGGAGTTGGCCAAGCTTAAAATGGAAAATGACAAGCTTTGCATTGAGTACACCAAGCTTTGCATTGAGTACACCAAGCTTGTTGATGATGTATCCAAGATGTTTGATTGGCAGGATGGTAGGGTGGACAAGAGGGTGTACCAGAAACAAGTGGAGGAGGAAGAACTTGAGAAGAAGGAGTTAGAGGAGAAAGCTATGTTGGAGGTGCGGATGGAAAAGCTCAAACTTGCAAAAGAGCAGAGGTGCATTTTGCAGAGCCAAGCTGATATCATCAAGAACACCAGGAAGGCTATGAAGGATGTTGAAGTTGACAGAGATGTTCTTAAGAAGGAGAAGGAAAAGCTTGAGCTTGTTGTTGCTGAGCTGCTGAAAGATGGATATGGCAGCAAGGAGAAGTTAGAGCAAATCAAGGTCATCCTTGAGTCATGAAGTTGCTGTGATATGTTGGTGAAGTAAGTACATCCAAGGCCTATATATAAGGATGTGACCTAACAGTCTGAAGTGATTATGGGTGTACATTTTGGGGGAATGTGAAGTTAACCTAGTGTTTGGCCATGCATTTGAACTCTAGTTTCTTATGTAAGAACCTTATTTCCTATGTTCTTAAGTAAGTTGTAATGGATCACCTATGCTATTAAGTGTTGTAATGGATCTCCTATGCTATTAAGTGTTGTAATGGATCTCCTATGCTATTAAGTAGTGGAAATGGATCTCTTATGCTACTAAGTAGTGGAAATGGATCTTCTATGCTATTAAGTTATCAAACTGATCTTCTATCTTTTATATGTTATTTGTTAGCCTACATATATTATTTGTGTGGGTAATTGGGCTTAGTGGCCCACTAGTGGCTGACCAAATGCAACCCTAGGCCTACTAAAACCCAACCCCATCCATCTGTCAATAAAAACCCCTCCCCACCCCCCACCGTTTCCCAGTGACTCCACCAGCCGCCACCCAAAAGAAACCCTACAGATGGATCCTGACATGGGAGATGTCATAGAGGAGGAGGGGGAGGCTGTGGAGGTTAGGGCAGGAGCAGCACAGAGGAGGAGGAGGAGGAGGCGCAGGCAGAGGGCACTAGAGGCGGCCCAGGTTGAGCAGCAAGAGGAGTTCAACCGCCGACTCTCCGAGAAGGTACTGGAGAAATGCAATGATGAAGAACTGGAGCTGGTTTTCACTGGTGGCAGGGGAAGGACATTCATGCAGATCATTAGCTGGGCAAGGATGAGGGCAGTCATGGCTCCCCATCCAGCTACTAGGGCCAAGTGGGTTCGTTTCTTCGAGCGTTATAACTGATTAATCTATGTATCTACCTTGCTATCTATCTTTCTATCTGTAAGTCTATTTGAGAGAGAGTTGTCGTACTATTTTGGTGTTCTATGTAAGATCTACTATAATCTATGTAATAATAACTGGTGTTTGATGCTACTCTGTATGAATGAATGTATGCTACTCTTAATCAATGGTTTGTAATATACTGACTGAATTAACTGACAGAATCAACACTGACAGAATCAACACTGACTGAATTAACTGTCAGAATCAACACTAACTGAATTAACTGACAAAATCAACACTGTCAGAATCAACACTGACTGAATTAACTGACAGAATCAACACTCACTGAACTGACTGAATAGTAGTTATTACAAACCATGGTAGTTCAACTGACTGAAACAAAATAAAGTATAGTCATTACAAACCATAGTAGACCCAAATCCATCCATATTTGTTCACTGACAGAAACAGAACCATGCCAAATGAACTCAACTGACATGTTAGTTACCACTTGCATAAAAGTAGTCTTTCAGCCTCCCACTTGGCTTCCTGGTCCTCTTTGACCCCTCCTGGAGAACAGTTGAAGTTGATTGCCTTGGTGCAATGAATATTCTTCTCTGGGCACTTGAAGATCTGGTGTTCTTTGCTGGAGAAGTTGTAGATGATCTGGTGTTCTTAGCAGGAGAAGAAGTGTTAGTCCTGCTCCTCTTAGCTGGTGGTGCTTGTGCTGTAGCTGCTGGAATTGTTGAAGCAGCCCTTTTTCTTGCCCTAGAAGTAGCAACTGGAGCTGGTGAAGGTGCAGAAGGTGTAGTTCTTGCTGTAGCTGGTCTTGGTTCAGGTGCAGTAGCAGCAGGTACTCTTGGAGGCCTCTGAGCATTTGTAGCCATAGAAGAACTAGCTTGAGAGTAATTTGCTCTATTTTCCCACACAATTAAGAAACATTGTAAGAAAATGAACAATGAAATGAAATGAGACATGGCCTCAAATGACCTGGTGCTTGTTCATCCTCATCTGAAACTTAGGCTTCAAAGGGTCACCACAATTGCTGAACCTATGGCCTTGCTTCTTGCAATTGCTACATGTGACAGTACCAATTCTTGAGGTATCCTTTTTTGCTGGCACCTCAAATACACCTTTCCTCCTGGCAGTTTGCTTTTTGCCCTTCTTTTCTTTGAACACTGGTGGAGATATGTCATGTCCAGGTGTATGAGGCCAGTGGTCAGGACCTGGACCTGGGAAAATTATATGCTTGTATGTTTCACAGTACATTGGCTTTTTGAAGAAGTCATTGACAAAGTCTTCAGGATGTAGCTTCACTTTCTGCATTGCAGCAATGGAATGACTGCAAGGCACAGCAGTCATGTCCCACCTCCTACAGTCACATGTATGGTTGTTCAAGTTAACACAATATGTGTTCTCAGAGCTACTAGTCACCTGCCAGATGCCTGGACCTGCCATGTATGCATCACAATACTTAGCCCACTTCTTGCCTTCTTCTAAAATTTCTGAGTAGGTTGGTGTGATCTCCCATCTACATGACTCTGTTTTCTCTCTGATTTTCTAAAACTTGATCATCAACTTTGTTCTTATGCCCTCCAGCATAGTCCTGATTGGCTTGTTCCTAACATCCAATATCATCCTGTTGAAAACTTCACTGAGGTTGTTAACAACCAGGTCAGTTTTACAAACAGTATCCATTTTATATCTTGCCCATGTATGGTCTGGTATCTGTGACAACCACTGCCAAGATTCAAAACTTTCTTTCTTCAAATTTTCCATCCCTTTTTCATGACCACTCTTAGTGAAGGAATAGGCAGCCTGATCTAAGTGTTTCTTCAGTTCCTCCCCTCTAAAACCAGCAGATTGAAAGTTGGCATATATATGTCTAAGACAGAACCTCTGTGGGGAGTTAGGGAATACATCATTGATTGCATTCAACAATCCCTGTTAATTATGAATTTATGATTGCTTAGAATGATGGATAAGTATGATGCTAAGTTTAAAGTGTGGTGGTCATGAGTACTGGAGCACATACCTTTTGCCTGTCAGACATAATTGTGTACTTGCCAAACTTGTTCCCACTTCCAATAACAGTTCTCAGCTGTGTGAGAAACCATGTCCAGCTGTCTGTGTCTTCCTTGTCAACAACACCAAATGCAATGGGGAAGATGTTGTTGTTCCCATCCCTGCTAGTAGCTGCCAATATTTGTTGTCCAGTGCTGAGCTTGATGAAGAAACCATCTAAACCTGAAAATATGATCACATTAGTTCTAAATAACATTAATGCAACCATCTTAGATATATGTGTAAGGATCATGTACCTATAAATGGTCCGCATCCATTGAGAAAACCCTCTTTGCATGCAAAAAGGCAGTAGAACATGTAGTGGAACCTGGGGGTAGGAGCTGGATTTTCTAGGTCCTCTTTGGTTGTCACTATGCATCTACTGCCTAGATTAGTATCTAGCACACACTGTAGATAGTCCCTTAGTCTGTGATATTGGAGTCGGTGATCTCCTTGCACTACTTCAACTGCTTGCTTCCTTGCCCTATATGCCAAGCTTTTAGGCACATGAACACCAAATGTTTTCTTTGTGTATGAAATAATTGTCTCAACACCAGCTCCAGGGTTTGATCTAATGGTATCCTCACAAACCTTGGCAACCCAGTTTACTGTAACCTTGGTACTCTCTCCACTTCCTCCACAAGTGTGATCCAAATTCATCTTCTTGATGCTGAAAGTAGACTCATTAGCTATTCTAGAGGCCACTATATAAAACTGACAACCTTGCTTTCTATCAGAGCACCAAGCAATAACCCTAGTTGGTTCATTTTTGCGAGACTCAAAATTCCTAAGTGTCCTGACATGGAAATTTCTTAGTGCTTCTCTGAACTCCACAACATTTAGGAAGCACAAATGCAATGCAAACTGCTCATGTGCATCAGGGACTGATGGATCATACCACCTCCTTTCCTTCCTCTTCTTCAACCTTCTCCTCCTACCAGAAGGCAACCTTGGAACTTCTTCATCACTAAGACCAAAATCACCTGGAAATCAGTATTCATCAGATTTAGGCACAAAATCTTCAAACTTGGTGTGTTCAGGCTCACTGTGTGACTTGCTAGTTGGGCCTGGTTTTCTGACAGGATTAAGCTTCTTTGCTCCTTTCTCTGGTACAACTGAGGGTTCTTCATGTTCAGAAAGGATTTGGTCTTCCTCCCAAAACTCAGATGGTTCTGAGTTTGCCCCACAATAGTGATCTGCAGGTTCTTCCTCTCCCCTAGTCTTATGGCTTGTCCCTGTGCCTGCCTCATCTTCACCCCTACACCAAGCCTTATATGATATATTCTGCCCTTTGTAATCACCCCTAAAAAACTCAAAATCTGAAGAGGATTTGTCCATCTCATCTTCATCTTCATCTTCATCATGTTCTACTTCTACATCTTCTTCTTCTTCCACAACATTTTTCCCCTTGTTGAAATTACAACTATGTTGTGTGTTAAGATAGGGCTCCTCAGGGATTGCATTATGGAGTGGATACATGACACCTTGTTGGGAAACACTATAAACAACAGGTTCACCAACATGATCAATGGGGATCTGTTCCTCAAGCATGATGTGATCCATGTTAACATCTGCTGGGCTTGGATCAGCAGGCTTTCTGATAGTGATGTTCAGGATCTTCTTATCAACAAACAAGTCAAGCATTTCCTCTAATGCCTCCTCACTATCCAGGACCTCCACCCCTCCAAGCCCTTTCCCTCTTCCTTTACATAAGTCAGACAAGCATCCATTCCATAACCCTCCAACTCAGCCAGTGCTAATATGGTCAGATAACTAATATCTTAAGAAACAGAATACTTTCTCTCCATGTTATCTGTTCCTTGAAAATGTAGCCTCATGTCCCAAATCTCATCATCTAAGCTGTAGGATTAAATTGACAAACAATTAATTTTTAAGTCACTAAAACTTAAAACAATGACCAAATGCACTGAACATTACTGAACTTTCTTCTAATTACAGTGAATGCACTGACCAAATGAACTAACCAAATGCACTTTCTTCTACAGTGACTTAACCAATAAAATAAAGTACCATGCCAAGAACAAACAATTACTAACCCTAGTTCTAAATTGAACTAAAGGACCTAGAAATTTGTAATTTGAACTAAAAGTATGAAGGGCCCAGAAATCTCTTACCTCACTCCACCAAAGGATGAAGCCCAACCATGGCCGCCATCTGGATCCGCGTGGATGCACTTCACCACTGCCCTAGCTGCGCGGACTGCTGGATCTGAGCTCACCGGATCGACCTCAGCCGCGGGCGGTGATGGCTGCCGCAACCGCTGCGCCGGGAAGCTCGAGCTGCCTAGCCCTGGGTCCACCTCTGGATGTCCACCGCCCTCCTGGCCGGTGACGCCTTGGCTCAATAGCTCGCCGCCGACGGCATTTGGCTGCGCCGCCGCCATCGCTGTGACGCCCCAAGACCGACGCTCCAGACGGCTTCCATGTTTTTCGTGTTTGTATTTATTTGTTTGTTGCATTCATCATCCGCATTGCATCGGCACTTCGTTGCCGTCATTGTTTTTAAAACTTGCATCCGCTCATAGTTGCCGTGTCCCCCCTTGCTTTCGTTGACCGTTCCGAGTCAAACCTTGTTATTCGTTTGCCCTCTTGCCTAAACCGGAGTCTCTCTGTACAGTGCACAAACCCCCTTGTGTGCGTGTCCTAAGTTGTCTCGAACCCGAACCGGACTTTCGTTACCGTTGGGTCCGGAGCATCCCCAAACATCTATAAAATATCTCTGTTTTCTTATTTGGACTTTCTAACTTATATTTTCTCAGTCGTCCGATTTTAATCGGATGATCCAAATACCCCTTTCTTTCCCTATATAAAGACCCCTAATCTAAATATGGAAAAACCCTAAATTCTAGGGAGATGTTCCATCCCGTCGTCACTCCACCAAATCCTCTCGGGATCCCCCTCCCTCGATCCCTGTAGCCTTCCTCCTTGCTCGTTCCCGAGCAGGAGAGCAGCCCTCCGGCCAGTCAGGCCACCGAAGCTCCCTCCGCCGTCGAGCATCACCAGCAGGCCGTGCCCCTCGCCTCTGCCCTTCTCCTTCCTTCCTTCGTCTCCTCTGCTCAACTCCCTTGTTCTCTCCTGCAACAGGTGTTCCTTGCACCATGGAAGCCGCAAAAACCACCGTGCCAAGCTTCAAGTCCCACCGCCACTTCTTCGTCGGATCCGGACGGGACCGACCGGATCTGCTCGTCCTCGCCGTCCCTTGCACTCGCCAAGTCCCACCGTGGACCTGCGCCCCGCCGGACCTCCTTCCTCCGCCCCAAGTCCTGTCGCTGAACTTCTGCCTCGGTCCTCCACCGCATCCGCGCTCCTTCCTTCCATCCTCGAGACTGCCGTCGCCGGGAACGGAGCTCCTCCGCCGCCCTGACCTCGGATCCGGTGGTTCTCACGCCGCCCTCGCGCGTCCCCGTAGCCAAGTCCGGCCGCGGCCGTTGCCCCTGCATCCCCTGCTTCTCGTCGCTCGCCGCCCCTCTGCGTTGACCGCGCTGGCCAGCTGCGTGGGCTGCCAGCCGCGCCAGGCCCAGCGCGCTTCCTCACCCAATCGGGCCGAGCCCGCAATGTGAGCAGTTTCCCCCAGCCCAGTTCCACCAGATTCAGCCCATGTTTTTTCCCATGCGCTGTGAATTTTGCCATTTATCCAGAGACTGCCAGTTTTACAGAAAAACCCCTCATGTTCATGCATATAGTAACTCACAAACCATGCATCGGATTAAAATAATTTATATATGAAAAATGTCTAGAATTTCATCTAGTTTCATAATATGCTGCCCTCATCCATGTTTAAAATGTTTAAATTTGCTGTTTATTTAATTTTGCATAAATGCCATGTTAAAATGTTTTATTTCATAAGTAATTAACCGTAGCTCCAAATTTAATAAACTTTATATGTAAATGGGGTAGAAAAATGCCTAGTTTAACATGGTGCACTTTATTTTGCTGTTTAACAACATTAAAGTTGTGTTTATGGCAGAACAGTACCAATTCCAAAATATGCATATGAGGATTTTCCGGAATTGTTGTTTATTGTTCCGGCCTCATTTAAACTTGCCTAGATAGGTAGTCTTACCATGCTTCACCTCTTGCCATGTTTAATAACATTTAATATTGTTGGGTACATAAACGAGAGAGAACTAAATAATTGATGTGGTGTTTCGTCAATATGCAACTCGTTGCATATTGAGCTCCACTTAATTATTAGTGTTGTTTGTTGCACTTTGCCATGCCTTGCTCATTAAACCGGTCATGCATCATACTTGTTTGTGCATCATGCCATGTTTATGTGATGGTTGTTTACTATGTTGTTTGCTTCTTTCCGGTTTGCTTCTCTTGTTAGCTTCGGTTTCGTTCCGGAGTTGTGAGGATCCGTTCGACTACATCCGTTTGTCTTCTTCATGGACTCGTTCTTCTTCCTAGCGGGATCTCAGGCAAGATGACCATACCCTCGAAATCACTTCTATCTTTGCTTGCTAGTTGTTCGCTCTAGTGCTATGCCGCGCTACCTACCACTTGCTATATCATGCCTCCCATATTGCCATGTCAAGCCTCTAATCCACTCTTCCTAGCAAACCGTTGTTTGGCTATGTTACCGCTTTTGCTCAGCCCCTCTTATAGCGTTGCTAGTTGCAGGTGAAGATGAAGATTGCTCCATGTTGGATTATGTTTATGTTGGGATATCACAATATCTCTTATTTAATTAATGCATCTATATACTTGGTAAAGGGTGGAAGGCTCGGCCTTATGCCTGGTGTTTTGTTCCACTCTTGCCGCCCTTGTTTCCGTCGTACCGGTGTTATGTTCCTTGATTTTGCGTTCCTTACGCGGTTGGGTGATTTATGGGACCCCTTGACAGTTTGCTTTGAATAAAACTCCTCCAGCAAGGCCCAACCTTGGTTTTACCATTTGCCTACCTAAGCCTTTTTTTCCCTTGGGTTCTGCAGACTCAAGGGTCATCTTTATTTACCCCCCGGGCCAGTTCTCCTTCGAGTGCTGGTCCAAACCGAGCGATGTCCGGCGCCCCCTGGGCAACCAGGGTCTATGCCAACCCGACGTCTGGCTCATCCGGTGTGCCCTGAGAACGAGATATGTGCAGCTCCTATCGGGATTTGTCGGCACATCGGGCGGCTTTGCTGGTCTTGTTTTACTATTGTCGAAATGTCTTGTAAACCGGGATTCCGAGGCTGATCGGGTCTTCCCGGGAGAAGGTTTATCCTTCGTTGACCGTGAGAGCTTATAATGGGCTAAGTTGGGACACCCCTGCAGGGTATTATCTTTCAAAAGCCGTGCCCGCGATTATGTGGCAGATGGGAATTTGTTAATGTCCGGTTGTAGAGAACTTGACACTCGACTTAATTAAAATTCATCAACCGCGTGTGTAGCCGTGATGGTCTCTTTTCGGCGGAGTCCGGGAAGAGAACACGGCTTTTGAGTTATGTTTGACGTAAGTAGGAGTTCAGGATCACTTCTTGATCATTACTAGTTGACGACCGTTCCGTTGCTCCTCTTCCCGCTCTTATTTGCGTATGTTAGTCCACCATACATGCTAGTGCTTGCTGCAGCTCCACCTCACTACCCTTTCCTTCCTATAAGCTTAAATAGTCTTGATCTCGCGGGTGTGAGATTGCTGAGTCCTCGTGGCTCACAGATACTTCCAAACAGTTGCAGGTGCCGATGATACCAGTGCAGGTGACGCAACTGAGCTCAAGTGGGAGCTCGATGAAGATCTTGTTCGTTGTGTTGTTTCGTTTCCTGTTGATCAGTAGTGGAGCCCAGTTGGGACGATCGGGGATCTAGAAGTTGGTTTATCTTCTTTTCTTTTGGCTTTGACCGTACTCGGTCTATGTGTGTACTCTGAATGATGTATGATTTTATTTATGTATTGTGTGAAGTGGCGATTGTAAGCCAACTCTTTATCCCATTCTTGTTCATTACATGGGATTGTGTGAAGATGACCCTTCTTGCGACAAAACCACAATGCGGTTATGCCTCTAAGTCGTGCCTCGACACGTGCGAGATATAGCCGCATCGTGGGCGTTACAAGTTGGTAATCAGAGCCATCCCCGACTTAGGATCCCCCTGCTTGATCGAATCGCTGTCGTTTTTGAGTCTAGAACAAAAATGTTTTGAGTCTTAGGATTATATATATCGGAGAGTAGGATTCTTTTTACTCCTCAGTCCCTTCGTCGCTCTGGTGAGATCTCTTGACGTAGAAGTTTGACTTTTCTCTCCTCAAATTTCACTAAAAAAATTAGGATCACGCGGGTATCGTGGAATCGTTCCGATGGTTTTGTGACGAGAACATTGTTCTTGGTGCCTCCTAACATTTAGGGGTTGTGGCAGTGTCCCGGGGAGTTGAGCTCCGAGGTGTTGTCGTCACAATTTTATCGTTGCAGTTCTGGAATACCTGAGTTTTGTCGACATCGAAAATCTCTTTTATGCAGTTGTTGGTGAGATCACCTCGACGCCACCCAGTACTGGGGCGGGAGTTCGGGAGTATTGCCATAACTCGTATAACGGATGCTTTTCGAAGGTTGAGGTAAATGATTTCTGAAGGTTTCTTGGTTATGTGTTGAAGGATGGATACAGCTGGATCTAGGTATTGTTAGTTTGGGTGATATATTTTGTGTCCCCTGTATCCCCAACACCTAATTGCATAACCAGAAAGTTTCGGGAGTTTATAAGTGGGAATTCAAGTAGCTCCTAGGATATCTTTCCGACAGACGCATGATATGAGATTGGGGTTCGACGTCTAGTGGTCCGCCTTTCCACGGTTGGTTTTACAGTGGTCTCGTAGTGTCTTAAAGAGTCCTTGGCTATGCCGACTCGGGGACGCTTCGTATGTCATCTGCACTGCCTTGTACATGATGGTGCTATACGATCAAGCCCGTGTGGGCCCTACCACGAAAACTTCGGACGAAATCTCTATCATATGTTTGTTCCGGCTTATTCTGCAAGCCAATCCTTTGTTTTGTTTTATTTGTGGTATTCGAGTTGCTTCGATGCCAAGTGTTGATTCCATACCTTATTCTAAGCGGTGTTCTCATATTTCTATGTGAATACTAATCCTTCTTGATCATCGAGATTGTCATGCCAATTCTTTCCAACCGGCGTGCTCTTTTCAAGTGGATCCGATCATTTCAACATTCGCGAGATCAATTCTCAGTTCTTTGCAACGGTGTTTGCTTCATCCGTCCCAAGTTGTCTTTGTTTTCCCGCCCTCCCACCCTCTTTTCTTCAAGGACTCAGATTTCTTAATCAAGTATCCTTTTATTGATGCGAAGTCTCTTCATTCTTTTCTTTCAATGTTCTTATCCGGTGATTTCCCATGAAGATACTAACGGAGTTTCAAGTTTATTATTCTTCGTTCTTTTTCTTCTCCGGTGGACTCAAGTCAAGCTTTCAGTGTTGATCGTATTCTTTTCCTCGTTTCAAATGCTTTCTCATGTCGGTGCATCTCTTAATCATCCACCTCTTGCTATTCATGTTATCTGGAGTGCTGAAGACATCTCAGAAGATTCGCATTTCATTCCCAATCCGTTCAAGCTATCTCGAGGTTGTTATCTCTTTTGAGCCATTTAATTCAACCGGCGCAATCTTTCTTTTAATCGTTCAACGGTGTATCTTTTGAGTGGGCCCTAACCCACAGGTCTTTTCCAGGATCTTACCTGACTCTTCTAATTTTCTCGGAGCTTCTAAAATTCTTTTCAAAGTTTGACGTAAGAATGAATTTTCATCAGTCATATGTCTTTCTCCAAGATCTTCCAAATTCTTTTCATCGTTGGTTCAACCTTTCTAATTTCATTCCGGAGTGCCTCAACAATTCATGGTGGTGTTTCTCATCGTCATTCTCAACATTTCAAGATCAAGGTAGAGATTTCTCATAAAATCTTGGTCCACTCTCTTGAAGATTCATAGTTCTAGCTTATGCCATCCTCTCATAATTATTTTCGATTGTGAGAATCCTTTTCATACCCATCTGGAGCATTTCATGAGTTGTTTTCGTTTCTTGATCATCCAAAGGCCATCATTTCAGAAGATTTCTTCGATCTAAGTTTTCAGCCTCGTTCTCCATTTATTCTAAATTGATGTCTCTTCGTTCATCTCCATATTCTCCCGGTGCATCGTTCAAGTATCCTCTAGTCAGCTCGTGATCTATTCGTTCTCATGTATCTAAATTCCTTCGAGTATTTTCGCGCGTTCTTTAATTCTTACGGTGTTTCGTCCTCTTTTCTTCAATTGTTTTTCAATTCTCACGGTGGTTCGTTCAAGATTTCTCTTCCTTCGTTATCATATCAATTTATTCGTTGTTTCAATCCTACCGGTGGTTCGATGAAGACCTTCCCAAGTTTGCGCAATATCTATCTTAATCCTTTCTACGAGAATAAGTAGTATGCAAAAATCCGTTGCTTGTCATCAATCTAAATTGGTGAAGGATACGCGTAATGTAATTCTTATTCTTGTTTCCTCCAAGTGGTTAATTCCTTCTTCCGGAGTTCGTTCATGATATCAAATTCTCGGTTCCAAGTTGTTCATCTTTTCTTTCCAGAGTTCCAAGTTTTATCGGTTATATCATCCCGAAGCTCCATCTAAATCATTGCAAGGCTTCACCTTGTGTTGTCAACTTCTGTTTCTTTTTATCATCCTTTATTACCGGAGTTCTTCATGGAGGCTCTACATGTGGTTCATCAAAGATTCTTTTCATTCTTCAATTGTTCTTCAAGATTTCTCTCGAAGTTATGATCAGCCAACCTATACTCCAAAATAAACATGGTGTTCAACACATGTCTTGTTTTGAGGAGTCCAAGCATTCTTCATCTTGCATTCCGAAGTGCAATTCTTTCTACCTTATCTCTTGAGATGGTGTTATGTCATTCTTGATAATTTCCCTTCGCGTTTCATGATTCACAAGTTTTCAAGAGTGACATATTTAAATCCATCATTTTATCTTCATTCAAGAGATCTTTTCAACCAATCAATCTTTTTGTTGGAGTTGTATTGGGTTATATTTCACCTATAGCCTTCCCTAAGGAATGTAGCTATTTGTGGTGTTTATCAATGATCAAGTTTTCTCCTTCTCATCTTGGTGAAGAAGTTTTCATCTCCTTGTTGATCTCAATCCAATCAACTGTTTCCGTTAGTGGCGGGTTGTCACCTCATAATTTTGAGATGTGTTCCATAAGCCCTCAACAAGCTTGTTCTTTTCGTTGTTGGTTTTCCAATAACTCCGTTCTAACCTTCTTGGAAGAATGCTTCCCAAATTCAATTGTGGTAGAAGTTATCATTTTCTTCTCCATTCCTTTATTCCAATGATCTATCTTCTATTTTTTTTCTTCCGGAGGCATGGTGATGTTGCTCTCTTCACTCATCATCTCGATTTGTGAGGACCGTGTTCTTTTCGTGCTTATCCATTTCCAACCGGAGTGTCATGCCCTCTTTTCAAGTTCTTCCCATTCTGTCAAGTTTTGCCTCCCTTCTCAACCGGAGTGCTGTCTGAAATCTTTCTTACCCCTTGTGCCATTCTTTCATTAGTTCTGGAGGCAATGTGTTGTTAATTTCATCGAGTATCCTCTCATCTTGTAAAGTTCATGTTCAATTCCTTCCATTTACAGTCGGAGTGATGTCCAAATTATATCACTCTTATTCCTTCTCTATCTTGTTTTAACCGGAGTGTTGTCATAATTGATCTTTATCGTTCCTTATACATCTCGTTTCAACTGGAGTGCTTGCATGTACTTCTTGTCCATCGTAACCATTTTTGTTTGCTTTTCAACCTAATTCTCGTAATGTTCCTTGTTTCTCTTTTCTAACGGAGTGTTTGCAATCGCGTTCATCTCCATTGTATTCTTCTTTAAATTATTTAACCTCTCAAGGTTCTTTGGTTTCACTCGTTTGTCAAAGAAGCAACTTAGTTTTACCTCTTCCTCTTCCGTTTTTCTCCGGTGCCGTCCTTAGATCTCGGGACGAGATCCTCTTGTAGTGGTGGAGTGTTGTGACGCCCCAAGACCGACGCTCCAGATGGCTTCCATGTTTTTCGTGTTCGTTGTTTGTATTTATTTGTTTGTTGCATTCATCATCCGCATTGCATCGGCACTTCGTTGCCGTCATTGTTTTTAAAACTTGCATCCGCTCGTAGTTGCCGTGTCCCCCCTTGCTTTCGTTGACCGTTCCGAGTCAAACCTTGTTATTCGTTTGCCCTCTTGCCTAAACCGGAGTCTCTCTGTACAGT
Source organism: Aegilops tauschii subsp. strangulata (assembly GCF_002575655.3). Lineage (NCBI taxonomy): Eukaryota > Viridiplantae > Streptophyta > Magnoliopsida > Poales > Poaceae > Aegilops > Aegilops tauschii. The sequence continues at coordinate 511,453,379 of NC_053037.3, read as the reverse complement.
GCACAAACCCCCTTGTGTGCGCGTCCTAAGTTGTCCCGAACCCGAACCGGACTTTCGTTACCGTTGGGTCCGGAGCATCCCCAAACATCTATAAAATATCTCTGTTTTCTTATTTGGACTTTCTAACCTATATTTTCTCAGCCGTCCGATTTTAATCGGATGATCCAAATACCCCTTTCTTTCCCTATATAAAGACCCCTAATCTAAATATGGACAAACCCTAACTTCTAGGGAGATGTCCCATCCCGTCGTCACTCCACCAAATCCTCTCGGGATCCCCCTCCCTCGATCCCTGTAGCCTTCCTCCTTGCTCGTTCCCGAGCAGGAGAGCAGCCCTCCGGCCAGTCAGGCCACCGAAGCTCCCTCCGCCGTCGAGCATCACCAGCAGGCCGTGCCCCTCGCCTCTGCCCTTCTCCTTCCTTCCTTCGTCTCCTCTGCTCAACTCCCTTGTTCTCTCCTGCAACAGGTGTTCCTTGCACCATGGAAGCCGCAAAAACCACCGTGCCAAGCTTCAAGTCCCACCGCCACTTCTTCGTCGGATCCGGACGGGACCGACCGGATCTGCTCGTCCTCGCCGTCCCTTGCACTCGCCAAGTCCCGCCGTGGACCTGCGCCCCGCCGGACCTCCTTCCTCCGCCCCAAGTCCCGTCGCTGAACTTCTGCCTCGGTCCTCCACCGCATCCGCGCTCCTTCCTTCCATCCTCGAGACTGCCGTCGCCGGGAACGGAGCTCCTCCGCCGCCCTGACCTCGGATCCGGTGGTTCTCGCGCCGCCCTCGCGCGTCCCCGTAGCCAAGTCCGGCCGCGGCCGTTGCCCCTGCATCCCCTGCTTCTCGTCGCTCGCCGCCCCTCTGCGTTGACCGCGTTGGCCAGCTGCGTGGGCAGCCAGCCGCGCCAGGCCCAGCGCGCTTCCTCACCCAACCGGGCCCAGCCCGCAATGTGAGCAGTTTCCCCCAGCCCAGTTCCGCCAGATTCAGCCCATGTTTTTTCCCATGCGCTGCGAATTTTGCCATTTATCCAGAGACTGCCAGTTTTATAGAAAAACCCCTCATGTTCATGCATATAATAACTCACAAACCGTGCATCGGATTAAAATAATTTATATATGAAAAATGTCTAGAATTTCATCTAGTTTCATAATATGCTGCTCTCATCCATGTTTAAAATGTTTAAACTTGCTGTTTATTTAATTTTGCATAAATGCCATGTTAAAATGTTTTATTTCATAAGTAATTAACCGTAGCTCCAAATTTAATAAACTTTATATGTAAATGGGGTAGAAAAATGCCTAGTTTAACATGGTGCACTTTATTTTGCTGTTTAACAACATTAAAGTTGTGTTTATGGCAGAACAGTACCAATTCCAAAATATGCATATGAGGATTTTCCGGAATTGTTGTTTATTGTTCCGGCCTCATTTAAACTTGCCTAGGTAGGTAGTCTTACCATGCTTCACCTCTTGCCATGTTTAATAACATTTAATATTGTTGGGTACATAAACAAGAGAGAACTAAATAATTGATGTGGTGTTTCGTCAATATGCAACTCGTTGCATATTGAGCTCCACTTAATTTGTAGTGTTGTTTGTTGCACTTTGCCATGCCTTGCTCATTAAACCGGACATGCATCATACTTGTTTGTGCATCATGCCATGTTTATGTGATGGTTGTTTACTATGTTGTTTGCTTCTTTCCGGTTTGCTTCTCTTGTTAGCTTCGGTTTCGTTCCGGAGTTGTGAGGATCCGTTCGACTACATCCGTTTGTCTTCTTCAGGACTCGTTCTTCTTCCAAGCGGGATCTCAGGCAAGATGACCATACCCTCGAAATCACTTCTATCTTTGCTTGCTAGTTGTTCGCTCTAGTGCTATGCCGCGCTACCTACCACTTGCTATATCATGCCTCCCATATTGCCATGTCAAGCCTCTAATCCACTCTTCCTAGCAAACCGTTGTTTGGCTATGTTACCGCTTTTGCTTAGCCCCTCTTATAGCGTTGCTAGTTGCAGGTGAAGATGAAGATTGCTCCATGTTGGATTATGTTTATGTTGGGATATCACAATATCTCTTATTTAATTAATGCATCTATATACTTGGTAAAGGGTGGAAGGTTCGGCCTTATGCCTGGTGTTTTGTTCCACTCTTGCCGTCATAGTTTCCGTCATACCGGTGTTATGTTCCTTGATTTTGCGTTCCTTACGCGGTTGGGTGATTTATGGGACCCCCTTGACAGTTCGCTTTGAATAAAACTCCTCCAGCAAGGCCCAACCTTGGTTTTATCATTTGCCTACCTAAGCCTTTTTTTCCCTTGGGTTCTGCACACTCAAGGGTCATCTTTATTTACCCCCCGGGCCAGTTCTCCTTCGAGTGCTGGTCCAAACCGAGCGATGTCCGGCGCCCCCTGGGCAACCAGGGTCTATGCCAACCCGACGTCTGGCTCATCCGGTGTGCCCTGAGAACGAGATATGTGCAGCTCCTATCGGGATTTGTCGGCACATCGGGCGGCTTTGCTGGTCTTGTTTTACCATTGTTGAAATGTCTTGTAAACCAGGATTCCGAGACTGATCGGGTCTTTCCGGGAGAAGGTTTATCCTTCGTTGACCGTGAGAGCTTATAATGGGCTAAGTTGGGACACCCCTGCAGGGTATTATCTTTCGAAAGCCGTGCCCGCGGTTATGTGGCAGATGGGAATTTGTTAATGTCCGGTTGTAGAGAACTTGACACTCGACTTAATTAAAATACATCAACCGCGTGTGTAGCCGTGATGGTCTCTTTTCAGCGGAGTCCAGGAAGAGAACACGGCTTTTGAGTTATGTTTGACGTAAGTAGGAGTTCAGGATCACTTCTTGATCATTACTAGTTGACGACCGTTCCGTTGCTCCTCTTCTCGCTCTTATTTGCGTATGTTAGTCCACCATACATGCTAGTGCTTGCTGCAGCTCCACCTCACTACCCTTTCCTTCCTATAAGCTTAAATAGTCTTGATCTCGCGGGTGTGAGATTGCTGAGTCCTCGTGGCTCACAGATACTTCCAAACAGTTGCAAGTGCCGATGATACCAGTGCAGGTGACGCAACTGAGCTCAAGTGGGAGCTCGATGAAGATCTTGTTCGTTGTGTTGTTTTGTTTCCTGTTGATCAGTAGTGGAGCCCAGTTGGGACGATCGGGGATCTAGTAGTTGGTTTATCTTCTTTTCTTTTGGCTTTGACCGTAGTCGGTCTATGTGTATACTCTGAATGATGTATGATTTTATTTATGTATTGTGTGAAGTGGCGATTGTAAGCCAACTCTTTATCTCATTCTTATTATATGGGATTGTGTGAAGATGACCCTTCTCGCGACAAAACCACAATGCGGTTATGCCTCTAAGTCGTGTCTGGACACGTGAGAGATATAGCCGCATCGTGGGCGTTACAATCGCCCACCTAGGTCACTGCGGGGGAGATGGGGGGGAGACGAGGGGGAGACTGAGAGAGAGTGCGGCCCGACCAGCTCCTTTCGTTCCGACCGGACCGCACGGGCTGACGGCCGTCAACGGCCGCGCCGTGAGCGCGCGTGGCCAGGTGGACTGACATGTGGGTCTAGGCGATCAGAAAAACGGTTCAATCGCTAGTCACGGGCGTTTTGGGTTTTTTGAAACAGCGGACCGCGCGACTGGTAGGTTTATGAGAAAAATTAAAAAGTTATAGTTTTTTGGAACCCTAGTATGTAAACTAGTAGTTTTATGCTATTTACTCCTCGTCAGCTGTGGGCATCAGGCACCGCTATGCCACTCGTAGGCAATCCGGTCCGATTTTAACCTATTTCTCCCTAGAGCGCGCGCTAAAATTATGTGTTGCTAAATTTTGACGAAAGCAGGCGTTTGTAGCCGTCGTCGTAATTCGCCAGAGAGTGGCGGGCCTAGCTTACATGAGTAGACGTATAAACATGACCATGCATGCGGCGCAAAGGCAAGGCTCCTACTTTTTTTTTTACTACTAGTAGATGTTCATGCAAAAAAAAAAAAAATACTACTAGTAGATGAGAGCAGGACCATGCGTCCATACATAGCTAGTGCGGGTTGAGTTGACACGATCCCACCGGCGCTACTGGCTACACGTGGGCCTACTGCGCATGCACTTTCATTTGCCAGCAAAAATCCCGTTCCGGTCAGATCGTGATGTCGAGCAACCTTGTCGATGTTACTCAAAAAAAAAAAAACAAAGCAACCTTGTCGATTTGTCATGTTCCTCCCGCGCGGTGAATCTTGCTCGTGCTTAGCGGACTCTCTAGACCCGGAGATCAAATACTCTCTCTTTTGGGATAGGGCAGGTGCCAAAGGGGTCTGGAAATCCTTCTGTCCACGCCCGCTTTGAGGTTAATTAATTAGCTTAGCTTTGCCAGCCAGTGTATGTGGTCAGTGTGCTTTGCCTCTCTGAACCCCGCCCCTATGCAGCCATGCTGTTTTCTGTGTTTTTCCCTGTGTCTTTTCTTCATCACATGGCGTCGATTTGGTAATAAATAACATATCTCATATCGATTCGTCAAAAGAATCATGTGGAAACATCCAGCCGTCTGCATGTAGCTTGCATTTTTTTCGGAAAAGCTAGCCATGGTTGCGAATAGAAAAGGCATGGAATTGAGCTAGCTGTGCCTCCATGCACCACTCAGGTCGACCGCTACCGATCATATCCGTCGCGTGCATGCTCCAGAGGCTCCGGAGCGGGCAGCTGATGGGAGTAAATTGCACAGAAGTATCATAATTGAGGCATTGGAAGCAGATTGATACCAAGATTGGTAATTTTTACGTGTCAGTACTAAGATTGGGGCTAGCAGTTGCAAAAAAGACTAAAAGCTCGTTTTGTACGTATTGACACTAAAGCTGACCGATTGGGCCCGCCCGTCAGGCGCCACGCTGGCCAGTGCGCGCGTCGCCTGCGCTGGCTGCGCGCTGACTCGGACGAGGCCGGCTCGGCCCGTTTATGTGCGACCGAGCCAGACCCCGACCCCGACCGCGCTCGCTTCTTCTTTCTTTCTTCCTGCCTCGCCGTCGCCTGCGCCCGCCACCGCCGGCCGCCACAGCACGCCGCCGCAGCCATGGTTCTGGAGGACGAGAGCAGCGACGACAACTCAAGCCTCCCGTACATGCACTCCGAAACCTCCACCGATGGGCTGAACCAGGTAAGTTACTCCATTGGAGTTAGGGTTAGGGTTAGGTTTAGGAAATTTGGGGATTTTTGTGTGTAGGTGGTCTTTGTTGTTAGGATTTCGTTTGATTTGATTTGTCCTCGTCCTCTGCACATGATGGTAACTTGGATTTTGCTTGGGCAGGTGCCTTTCTCTCTTGAGGACCCGGATTACAAGGGTCTTGAGCTAGATCTGATAGTGTTGTGCGAGAAGCATGGGAAGCCATCAGAGAGGCTTGTTGCGTTTGAAGGAACAATGACTGGGAGAAGGTTCTTAGCATGTGCAGAGCCGGTAATTTTCTTGCCTTGGTGATTAAGCACTGGATGTGTTCATTGAAAGTGGCAGAGTCTTGTTTGCCACCTGTGATTCAGTTATGTGCATGCTAAATTTGTTAGGAATGATCATTATTAAGTTCAGTGGAATGCATTTCTGCTAAAATATATGCTCCTGTTGTGTGCACATGCTATTTATTTACACTTCTTTCCAAATGCAGTGTTGCTCAATATTAAGTTCAGTGGAGCCAGTTAGTAACAATTGCTTACTGCTGACAGTAGGTAGTCTCATTAGCTAGTTTGTTGCTGCAGGCTAGTGTAGTGTATTTAGGTGGGCAAAGTAGTTCACATTGTGTTGCTTATTACTGTTAGGATTTCATTATATTAATGGTCAATTCTTAGCAACTGCTGTTGCTTAGCACATGGCTGCTTAGCAACTTCTAAGTTGAATGGAGTGTTACTCTGGTGCCTGGTAAATATATGAGTTGATCATCCATTGTAGGATTACATTAATCTATTTTACAATGTGGTCCTGTTGCTTAGCAAATGGCTGTGCAAATCCAGTTAATGTCAGTGCCAACATTAGGTACTGCCATGAACTAACTGTTGCTTAGTACTCTTAGTAGTTGTATTGTACTAAATTTTGCCCTTCTAATTTTTCCAGGAAGGTCAGAATTGTGGGTTTGTTCAGTGGGTTAATGAGCAGTGGCCCCCAACAATGGAGAATGCATTGCTGAAGCTTTGGTCAATGGTTGAAGAGAGCAAGTCTGCTAGGGTGAATGATAATCTTCAAAGTGCTCTAACTATTCATCAGTTGACAGAAGAAAAGAACAAGCTGGATGCAGACTATGACAAGTTAGTGAAAGATGTGCATCAACTTGTGGACTTTCAGCAGGATAGGGTTGTGGATTTCAGTTATCTGCAGTCTGCTGTCACATATCAGCACCAATGCAGAGCTGAATTGGTGGCTGGTATGAATGCAGAAATGGCAAAGAAAGATGCAGCTGCACAGAAGCTTCAACAAAAGTATGAACTCCTGTGCAACCTGACAAGTGCTCAAGCAACTGTCATCCAAAACTTGAAGTTGAAGAATATGAAAGAGAAGGAATTGTTGAGTGAGGGTAGGATGAATTTGGAGTTGAAGAATGCAGAGTTCACAAAGTTTGAGGAGAAGCTCACCCAAGAGAAGCTAGAGTTGAAGCTCCAGGTTGCTGATCTGCTGAAGCTCAAGGAAAACCATAATGAAGAGAAGCAGATGCAAGAGTTTAAGATTACTGAGCTCATCAAGGCAGAGGAGAAGCTGAAGGAGAAGATCAAGGGGATCCAGGCCATCTTGCAGAACTGAACAAGATGACTTGAGATTAGTGGGCATTGCAGACCTTTTGGGAATGATGGTTGTGCAATGACCTAGTAACTTAGAATTATGGTTGTGTAATGTATGGTTCTAGTACTAATTGTGAACTCTGGTTGTAACTCTAGTAGTTATGCTATTCATCCTTTTGTGAGAAAAGGATGGATTGTGCATTTGAACTCCACTATGTAATGTGATCAATGTGAACAATGGATGTGTATTCTATAATGTGTTGAACTCCAGTGTTACTTATGTTATAGTGATGCTTAAATGCATTTGCAAAAGTAATGCTTATGTTAGAGTGATGCTTATGTTAGAGTGATGCCTTTAGGTGTTTTCGTCGACCCCGAGCCACCAAAACCCTAATTGATAGGTTTAGGTGGTTCCGTCGACCCCGAGCCACCCTAGAGCCTAGATGATAGGTTTAGGTGTTTTCGTCCACCCCGAGCCACCCTAGAGCCTAGATGATAGGTTTAGGTGGTTCCGTCGACCCCGAGCCACCCTAGAGCCTAGATGATAGGTTTAGGTGTTTTCGTCGACCCCGAGCCACCAAAACCCTAATTGATAGGTTAAGGTGGTTCCGTCGACCCCGAGCCACCCTAGAGCCTAGATGATAGGTTTAGGTGTTTTCGTCCACCCCGAGCCACCCTAGAGCCTAGATGACAGGTTTAGGTGGTTCCGTCGACCCCGAGCCACCCTAGAGCCTAGATGATAGGTTTAGGTGTTTTCGTCGACCCCGAGCCACCCTAGAACCTAGATGATAGGTTTAGGTGTTTTCGTCCACCCCGAGCCACCAAAACCCTAGTTGATGCCTTTAGGTGGTTCCGTCGACCCCGAGCCACCCTAGACCCTAGTTGATGCCTTTAGGTGGTTCCGTCGACCCCGAGCCACCCTAGACCCTAGATGATAGGTTTAGGTGGTTCCGTCGACCCCGAGCCACCAAAACCCTAGTTGATGCCTTTAGGTGGTTCCGTCGACCCCGAGCCACCCTAGACCCTAAATGATGCCTTTAGGTTGTTCCGTCAACCCCGAGCCACCCTAGAGCCTAGATGATAGGTTTAGGTGTTTTCGTCGACCCCGAGCCACCAAAACCCTAGTTGATGCCTTTAGGTGTTTTCGTCGACCCCGAGCCACCCTAGACCTTAGTTGATGCCTTTAGGTGTTTCCGTCGTCCCCGAGCCACCCTAGACCCTAGTTGATGCCTTTAGGTGGTTCCGTCGACCCCGAGCCACCCTAGACCCTAGTTGATGCTTTAGGTGGTTCCGTCGACCCCGAGCCAACAAAACCCTAGTTGATGCCTTTAGGTGGTTCCGTCGACCCCGAGCTACCCTAGAGCCTAGATGATAGGTTTAGGTGGTTCCGTCGACCCCGAGCCACCCTAGACCCTAAATGATGCCTTTAGGTGGTTCCGTCGTCCCCGAGCCACCCTAGACCCTAGTTGATGCCTTTAGGTGTTTTCGTCGACCCCGAGCCACCAAAACCCTAATTGATAGGTTTAGGTGTTTTCGTTGACCCCGAGCCACCAAAACCCAAAGTGCTTCTTTTTTAGCCTAGACCTTAACAACATATCCAACAATGTATACAACAATATATCAAGATCACATGAACATCCATCCACATGAACATAGTCCATTCCAGGCATTGATTAACTAATAAATAGCAAGATCACATCCATCCACATGAACAAAAGCCAGCTCCAGAAATGGCATTAACTAATAAATAAATCCATCCACATGAACAAAAGCCATATATGGCATTGATTCTTAAAGTACACCAGCAAAGTACAATAAGAGCACCAGCAAAGTACACTGAGAGCACCAGCAAGATCACATTGTACCATAGGATGCAAGAACACACATGAAGTATCTAGTTTTGAACATTACATGGCACATGTGCCATTTAGTGGTTACCACTTGCATAGAAGTAGGCTCTCCATCCTCTGTTTCTACCACCAGAAGGTGGAGTAGCAGTAGATGTAGAGGGAGCAGTAGATGTGGAGGGACCAGATTGCCTTGGGGCAGAGAATGTACCTCTCCCTCTCCCAGCACCTCTCCCAGCACCTGGTGCAGCACCTCTACCAGCACCTCTAGCAGCACCAGTCCCAGCAGCTGCAGCTGCAGCCCCTCTCCCAGCTCCTCTCCCAGCTCCTCTCCCAGTTCCTGTTCCAGCTGTTGGTGTTGTTGTAGGAGTTGGATGAGAAGTTGTTGATGCTTGTGTAGTAGCAGCAGCACCAGCATTGGAATTCCTTGCAAGAGGCTTGCATAAACAAAGAAGGAAAATGAGTTAGTACTTAAAAAAATAGAATGTACAAGAAGGAAAACCTGTTACTACTTATTAGAGGATTACCACATGTTTGTTCTTCCTCAAAGCCAGCTCAGGCTTCAACTGCTTGTTGCAGCTTGTGTACCTATGTCCTTGCAGTCCACAATTGCCACATGTTATAGTCCCCATTCTTGATGTCTCCTTAGGCTTTGGGACTTCAAATTTCCCCTTGATCCTCTTCTCTTTCTTTCTTCCTCTCTTCACTTTAAATGCAGGTGGGTCAATGTCTGGACCAGGGGTCCTTGTCCAGTCATGCTCACCAGGAACTGGATAGATCATTGGTTCATAAGCTGCCAGATAAATTTCTTTCTTGAAGAACTTGCTGACATAATCCTCTGGTTTTCTTTTGGCCTTGTTTATTGCTGAGATGGCATGGTTACATGGGATGCCACTTAGGTCCCATTTTCTGCACCCACATGTGTGCATTTGCAAGTTAACAGCATGGGTTTGCTGCCCACTTGTAACTTGCCATAAGTCCACACCAGCTTGAATTGGTTTGCAATATTTGGCCCTCTCCTTCTCAACCTCTAGCTTCTCACTATAATGGGGTGTTATGTCCCATCTAGCTTTCTTTCCACTCTCCCTATTCCTATGCCACCTCACCATCTGCTTATCCTTTATTCCATCACACATTGTCCTAATTGGTTTCTTCCTAACATCTAGGACATACTTGTTGAACACCTCAGATAAATTGTTAACTACAAGGTCAGTCTTGCAGTTTGTGTCAAATGCATGCCTTGCCCATGTTTTCTTGGGTATTTGACAAAGCCACTCCCAAGCTTGCTCACACTCAGCTCTAAGGTCATTCATTGCAATGTTAAATTTGTGTTCACTATATGCATAGGCAGCATTATCCATACACTTTTTCAGATCTTCCCCCCTAAACCCAGCATTTTGGAAGTTTGCATAGATATGCCTAAGGCAGAACCTTTGGTTGCACTTAGGAAAGACAACATTCACTGCATTTAGTAGGCCCTGGGACACACAATTAAACTAGCTAAGCTACTATCTAGCACAAAACAACCATATAGGAACAATGACATAAGATGCAAGCACATACCTTTTGTCTATCTGACATTATTGTATATGGACCAAACCTTCCCACTTCTCCTCCTAGGCATATTTTAAGTTGGTGTAGAAACCAACACCAGTTAGGTGTGTCCTCTTGCCCAACAATACCAAATGCTAGTGGGTATATATTGTTGTTGCCATCTCTACCAGTGGCAGCAAGTAGTTGAGCACCAGTAGTTAACTTAATGAAGCACCCATCAACACCTGAGCAAGCAAATTCAGTATTAAAAACATTCAAATGCATTTCAAGATGAAACAATATGTAACTAATGCACAAGGTGAACAAACTAACCAATGAATGGTCTGCACCCCTTGAGAAACCCCTGCCTTGCTCCATTGATGCAATAGAACATAGCATGGAATCTTGGACCTGGATGGGGGATTTTTTCAGTGGGTGTTGGAGTTACAGTAGTGACTACTACTCTACTCCCAGGGTTTGTATCCATCACTGTCTGAGCATAGTCTTTCAACCTAGGGTATTGCTTCTTGTGGTCTCCTAGCACAGCATCAATAGCTAGGTTCTTTGCCCTATATGCCATTGACTTGGGCACATCCACACCATACTTCTCCATGCAGGCATCAATCAAAGTCTGAATGCCAGTTGTTAGATCAGATCTGAACAGTGACTCATACTTCTGTGCAAGCCAATTGGCACTTACCCTTGTTGTCTCTGTACTAATAGGGCAAGTGTGCTTAATTCTCATCTTCTTAATTACAAAAGTAGTTTCACCTTTTATAACTGCTGCCACCATAAAGAAGTTGCAATGTTTTTGGTTGCATTCTACAATTATTCTTTGATCTGAGTTCCTATGATATTTGAAGTTTCTGCCTTGAGTGATGTGTAAGTTCAACAAAGCCTCTCTGAATTGATGTTGATCCTTGAAACACATCTGTAGACATAATTGCTCATGTGGTGCCTCCATTTTCTCATTGTCCCATTTTCTAGGAGGCCTCTGCTTTGCCCTGCTCTTCCTTTTCTTTGGCAGCACAAATGCCAATGGCTCATAACCATCATCATCAGCCTCCTTCAACAATCCTTTCTGTTCTTCATCAGATGAAGGTTGGAAATCAGGTTCCTCCTCTTGAACTACACTTGAATGTGTCCTTGTTGTAGGCCCTTTCCTAACTGGAAGCTTCTGTTTCTTCTTCTTCTTCTCTTCATGTACAATTACAGTTTCTTCATCCTGTGAAACAGCCTTGTCATCTTCATCCATTTCAAAAGGTTCCTCAACCTCTGTGTCACCAGAGTAATGCACCATTTCTTCCTCCTCAGATTCTTCATCATCTGTTTCTTCCTCTTCTACTTCATCATACTCTCTCTGTTTCTTTCCCTCATCCATCTCTATGTCATCAGCATCACCCATATAAAAAGGGTTTACATCACTGTCATCTTCACCTTCACAATCAGAACCACCACTGCCATCATATCCCTCTTCTTCTTCTATTTCCAAAACAGCTTTCAGTTTTCCTTTTACATTCTTGCTCTCTTGTGTGCAAACACCAGTACCATGAGCTACTAAACTGCAGCTGCTACTCTGACTTTCAAAGGCAACTCCTTCTTCATCAACAGCATAGATGGGTGGCTCACTGAGATCATATAACACAGGCTCTTCATACACAACAGTGGATAATTCTTGCCTCTGAAACTTGCTGCAAGGAGGTGGACATGCCCTCACTAGCAAATTTAAAACCTTACACTCCTCAACCTGCCTATTTACTAGTTGCAACTCAGCATTACTCTCTACCATCTCCAATCCTTTCTCCCCTAAATCTGGATTCTCAATGTGAAACAACAGATCATATTCACTAAATCCTTGGGTTTCCATCACTGCAATCATATTCAGGTATGTTACATCTGAACTGCAGAGCTTCAGCTCTAACATTTCTGAAGCATCAAAAAAGAACCTAACATCCAAAATGTCATCATACAAACTGCAAAATGAAATAACAGACAAAATTGGTTAATAAACAATTTTACTTAACATATTGTCTAACATATAAACAAAGATTTGTTTCAGTTAACATATAAACAAGTTAACATATAAACAGAGTTTTGTTTAAGTTAACATATACACAAGTTAACATATAAACAGAGCTTTGTTTAAGTTAACATATAAGCAAAGCTTTTATTTACCCTAGCTAGGTAACACCTAATGCTGCTCTAGTTAGGACTCATGTAATCCACTATACTACTCTGCTCTAGTTAGGCCTAGCAATTAGAGTGCTAAACACGCAGGCAGTACACTCTAACCCTAATCCCCAATTTCAGTGAGCAAGAATGGAGCAAGAATGGAACAGTGGAGCACTTACAGAACACCACCGAAGCCATGAGTCCAGTGATGGGCGGTACTAGGGTTGTCCACCCAAATTCGCGCCATCCGCAGCCTCTGCTCCATCGACAACGCCGGCTCCGCAAAATCTTCCTCCGCGCTACTGTACTCCGAGCTGGAGTAGCCGCCACTGCCATCGAAGCGGGGGAGGTCGCCGCCGCTCGCATCGCCCAGGCCATCGCCGCCTGCCGGAGTCGCCGAGGCCATCGTCGCCTAGGGCACAGCAGCCGCGGGGGAGAGGAGGGCACAGCGGCCGCGGGGGAGAGGAAGGCACAGCGGCCGCGGGGGAGAGGAGGGCACAGCAGCCGCGGGGGAGAGGAGGGAGGTGACAGCGCCTGAGCTGTTCGATCGATGGCTACGGCGGCGTGGTGCGGCGGCGGCGGGGCGGGCGGGGAGGCAGCCGCCGGCGAGGTGCGAGGAAAAGGACAGGGCAGAGCGGGGTCGGGGTCTAGCTCGGTCGCACCAACGGGCCGAGCCGGCCTCGTCCGAGTCAGCGCGCAGCCAGCGCAGGCGACGCGCGCACTGGCCAGCGTGGCGCCTGACGGGCGGGCCCAATCGGTCAGCTTTAGTGTCAATACGTACAAAACGAGCTTTTAGTCTTTTTTGCAACGGCTAGCCCCAATCTTGGTACTGACACGTAAAAATTACCAATCTTGATACTAATCTGCTTTCAATGCTTCAGTTGTGGTATCTCTGTGCAATTTACTCAGCTGATGGCAACATGCAGCACGTCGGCAGCTGGTACCCCAGATTCCCGAGTACCGAGTACGTACGTACAGTACGTGGCATACTGCAATGGATAGGCCCGGCCGGCCGTTCTGCTGTATGGGCGTCTGTTCCTGGACCGAGGACTCGAGGAATTGGACGTGCCGGAGAACCCTCTGGGTGGCTAGCTAGCTGGATCAACAGATGCATGTGCAGTGCAGGACTACCTGTGCACTGTGTACGTAGGATGTCGACACAGTGTGCCGCCGCGAAGCGCCGATGGCCTCACGGTGTTGATCGATCGACCGGGTGCCGCCGTACGCGTGCCCATGCCGATGCCAGTGCACGCCACGATCACGATCGAGCGCGCCGCGCGTCTGCCTGTCCCGCACGCATGCCGCTGTACTTTGTCCTGTGCCGTCGGTTTCACCCTGCGCGCCGGAGCCCCACACGCATCACGGTATCTGAAGTAGCAGCGGGGCCATTGCGTCGTGCATGCGCATGCGGTACGTGCAGGGTCGGTTGTGCACTGATGTCTGTATAGGGGACGAGGACGGACCACGTACGTGCGTACGGCGTGCACCGGGCCGGCATGCCTCTGTTTGAACTGGACCATCCGATCCGGAATCCAACGCTTTTTACCAACTGGCATAAAGCACCCACGGAGGGAAGCCACCACGCAAGTGCGTACTTGGATTCGCTAGCTGTCTCTATGGGTCCCGTCCGTCCCTTATCCTGCGGTCGCTGCGTGGGCACCGTGCACAGCACGCACGAACGTGTAGTACAGGCACGTAATTAGGCGAAGCAAAGACTAGAAGGGACAGGTTGCCAACCAGCGTTCCTAGCTAGCTAGCCTCCTTGTTTCGATCTGTCTCGGACTGCACTGCGCTGCAGGCATATAACAGACAAAGTCTCCAATGAAAACTGATATTCAGCTCCATGAGGCCGTTGGATCCTGTCTAAGACAGTAAGACTGATGAGACTCTTGCAGCATTATTTTGAGAAAAAGGGTTTTCCCCCGCTTTGTATTACAAAGCAACCATCCAATACAACCAACGATAGGGGCTGAGGCAGAAGCAGCACAAACACGCCCAAAAGAAAAGAAAGAGAAAAAAAACAAATGCCAATAACGGCGGATCGACAAAAACGATGAAGCCTCGTGACCGCTGCGTCCACCGAAGATCGCCCACCAAGCTCCGAGACTCCGAAGCGCCGGTACCAAACAACACCTTCAAGAAGGGACGCGACGATGACGATGCTGCTGCCAAGGGTTTCCCCCGGTACGCGGCGAGGAGAGAGGAAGGGTAGCCCCGACGCCCTCCAGGAAGGTCCGACGGCACCCTCAGGCGCCACCGCGTCGGTGTCGGCCAAGCCAACAGAGATTTCTCCCGATCCCAGCCTCTACCTCAGGCACTTCGGAGCTCGCCACCAGACCGACCACTACCCTGCGCCAACACGGACACGAAGCTTCCCACGCTGTCTCACCACGACATCGCGAAGATGGTCTGCACAACGAAGAAGAGGAGCCGGGACTAGGGCAGCAGCACCGCCGGCATACGGGAGGGCCCCACCTCCACCGTCCACGACGGTAGCCGACCGGACGCCATGGCAGGAGCCTACCGGGCCCGTGGCCCCACAGGCCCACCCGGGCCCACAAAGACCAGGACAGCTCCCACCTCCGCGCAGCAGCTGGCACGCCGTCGGCGTCGCTGTCCTAGTCCAAGCTGCTTTTTTTGTTCCCCATACAGAGAGCGTCGCGTCGCGCCGGAGCCGACCCGCAAGGACCCAGAAGGGACCCTACAGGCCAAGATCTGGACCGGGGACGCGCCACCGGCCGGCCAGCACCATCGGACCACCCCGCCGCCAAGAGGCGGCACCACCACGGCGAGCACCGTCGGCCTCCACACCAGGACGCCGGACCGCCGAGGCGCACCGCCGCCGGCCATCACCGCCCGAGCAGGAGAGGACCGCGCACGGGGAAGGGCAAGCCCACCGCCGCCAGCACCACGCGGCCGAGGACCGGCGGCGCACGCTGACGGCGGCGGGAGGAGGGAGGGGCGCAGGGAAGGGCTGGAGGAGCGCGGTGGAAGGGCCCCCGGCCGCCTCGCTCGGGGAGGCGGCGCGGGGGTAGGGGGCATGGAGGGGGTGGGGGAGGAGAAGGGGAACGGGAGGAGGAAGGGGCTGGCGGCTCCGGCGGGCTCCGGCCGCCGCAGCGGCGGCTCCGCGCGGGGGAGCCGCCGGCAGCGGCGGGGGAACCCTAGGAGCGGGGGTAGCGGATGTGATTTCAATTCCCGTAGGAATTCATATCGGAACAGCCTAATTTTGCCTTGCAGCATTATTCAACAAGCAGTGATGTGCTTCTACTCGTACAACTGTCTGATAGTATTCCTGAACAAATGTCCATACAGTGTGAAAGCGTAATTGAACTGGTGTATGAAGCAAATATTCAGCGAAGAGCATGGAACACATGTATGAAGCCTAGCAGGTCTTTCTGCCACACCAACCTAGCTCATGGAGCTGACCAGTCACGGCTGTCTTAGCTCGGGGCAGACTAGGAGCTTGGAGCTGGTACAGGTTATGGGAAAAAGAAATACAAAGGGTGTTTTGCTTTGGACGCCGATAGTGTGGGTGTTAGAGGATCTGCCCACACATTTTGTGTGGTGTATAAGAAAATCAGCCCACACATCTGCGTGTGAGCAAAAAAGTAATGCCCACACACCTTTTTTCCCTCCCGACCCCTTTCACACGCGTGCGTGTGGGCGAAATAGATAACGTCCACACGCCCCGTACGTCAGGCCTCGCCTCGTGGTCCCGCACGCGCGCGTGACAGTCACCGCGCGTCCCGCAGTTGCCATGGTCCAGACCCTCGTCCATGTTCGTTTAACTGCAGTTGCCATGTCGCTGAACTTCGGTTGCCATGTCGGACAACTACAATTGGCATGGTTGCTCAACTGCAGTTGCCATGTATGGTCTGACCTACTCAGTTGCCATAATTTCAAAACTTTAGGAGTTGTCACCCACTAACACTAGGCAATTGCCATGTAGCACTACAAAAAGGCATGGCAAAAAACATGTTCGAGTAAAATAGAGAGTTGCCATGTGCTCACAAGCACGCTAGGGCAGTTGCCATGTAAAAGAAAGAGTTGCCATCTGCTTACATGCACACTACGGCAGTTGACATGTATCATGCAAAAACACATGGCAACTCGGGTAAAAGAAGAGTTGCCATCTGCTTACAAGCAAAGCTAGGGCAGTTGCCATGTACCTGCAGAAACATATGACAACTGCCAGCTTTGGGTGTGGGCTAGGAGACGGGCGTGTGGGCGAAGTGATAAACGCCCACACACCAGCCCCTTCCGCGTGCGTGAAACTAGTGTGTGGGCGAATTGCTAAACGCCCACACACCAGCCCCTCGTGTGGTGAAAAAAGGACGTATGGGCGACGGAATGAATGCCCACACACCAGCTTAGTCCTATGTGGCACACAAAAACTGCTAGAACGCGCCAAAATTCGTGCAGAATTGGTTGGACGAGGATCATGCGTGTGGCGAGTTGACAGACGCCCACACGTATGGGCATTAGACTTTTCGTTTGCTTTTTGGCAAAAAATAACAAAGCAATACGGGGGGTCGAACATGATTGGTCTGGACCGCAGATTTTGGATCGGAAGCCAGTCCCCAGGTTTCAATTTGAAACTGAGTTCTCAGTGGATACTTTCTCTAGGTGTAGGTGGGTAGGTATAGCCACGAACGCACTGCGACAATTGGGCGACACGTCCTGATTTCAACCAACAGCACTCGCAGTGCACAATTGTCATATTTTTATGTCAAGCTTTTTCTTTGAAACCGAGTCAAAAAAATCATCTTATCTATTAATTAAAAAGAAAATAGAGTTTGGTTGTTTGTGTTATAACACACCCTTAGTTACAAAAAACTCATTACTCTCGCTTAATAATTGTACCTGTCGGAAATATGAGCAATTTACCATATGATTTTATTGACAGAAATAGTAAATAAAACATGACTATAATAGTAGAGATAGAACTAGTCATATAATGTAGCAGAGTGTAAGCAAATAGCATATGCACATGTGAACTAGAACAGAACATATGCAGAACAGTGGCTAGAACAAGAAAGGCTAGAACAAGAAACTGAAGCACGAACTTAAACAGAGAGAACACGAAGACGTACGGAACAGCGGCAGAAGCACTGGTCTTGGGGTCGGTGTCCTCGCCAGCCATGTCGTTGAAGAGGTTGTCGATGTCGGGGAAGAAGTCGTCGTTGGGGAAGTGTTCATCGGTGTCCGGAGCGTCCGTGATGAACCGGTCAGTAGTCGCGCAGAGCGCTCCTCAAAAACCTTATCACCCTTCTCCCGTACAGACTCAAAGAGGTGGGTTTTTGGAGGCCTACTGTCCCGACCTGCGGTGCATGCCGCAAGCCGGGATGGGGAAGATCGTGGCAGTAGCTCAGTGCCCAGGAACTCGGTGGCGAGAGGAAGATGATATTCTGATGTGTCTCTCTCGAGAGGAGCGACCTCTCTTTTATAGGCACAGGAGAAGTAGGCGAGAGGGCAGCAATGGGAGGTGAAACGAAGAGAGAGAGAGACGAAGTGAACAACCAGCACCAAAGGGATGCGCCGTTCGCATTCAGTCTCCACTATAGCAAAAATCTTTTTAACTTCCGTGTGACCTTTCGTATACCAGTCGTGCGTAGCAAAAATTTAGACATCGGCTCGCTCATTCCCGCAACCTGCGCCGCTTCGTGACGAGGCGTGGCGTGGCGGGGTGGGCGGTGGAGGAGGAGCGCGCGTGAATGTCCCTCTTGTTCTCATGCTCATACATGTGGGGAAACAACCTCCCTTATAAAGAGGTCCAACTCCCACCAAACTAGCAATGTGGGACTAAACTTTGATTCCACCTCTTGCCTTGCACGAATGGGCTGCGTGGGCCTCTAGGATTTATTAGGAATTTCTGAAATTGTTACCAAAATAGACAAAATTCCAGCAATTCCCCACCAGATCCCAGAGGCACACAAGAATTGCCTTTGGTTCCAAAACTTTGTTTGATATATCGGTACTGCAGTGGAGAAAGTTGAACTTCCACCTAGAACTCTATGCTACAATACTAGTAAGCAACTTAAACAGTGGACTAGGCCTTGAACTGCAAGTTTTCTGCGAATATAGCTTCACACAAAGCCTTGACCGGTACTTGGCTACCATGGGTCTTCCCCGCGGGTGGAGCTTATACGTCATACTCCGAGACCTTTCATGAGTTTACTAGAGAGCACCCTACTCTCATAGATTGCGACGTTTAACAATCAGACTCATATAGGTGTGTTCTTCAAAAGATGTTCTACAGGACAACATCTCTGCTTAAATGAGCCACTTAGAACACATTAAAATATATATCAACCTGCCATGCAGATTAGGAGAGTATTGCATCTTCATGGAGTGGTAGTGTTAATAGTAAGGATACTCTCCTCTCAGTTGATCAATAGCTTGTCTTCCACATCTAGTTCATGGGATCTCCGATCACATAGCTAGACTAGGTTACCACTTTAAACAACTCATGTTGTGGGTCTCATACCCATCTCTTTTGATGCATTATCTATCACATTACGTGATAGACCCTTAGTAAAATGATCTGCCAGATTTTTAGACGTTTGGATATAATCCAATGCAATAACTCCGGAGTTTTTCATTTTTCTGACAGACTTTATCTTCTCTGAACGTGTCTTGATGACTTCATGTTATCCTTTGAGCTGCTCACTTTCATGATCACAGTTTGATTGTCGCAGTTCATAAGGATACCCGGTATAGGTTTCTCAACAACCGGCAAGTCATTAAGAGCCGACGAAGCCAATCTGCTTCGACCGTAGCTGTATCTAGTGTTGTGAGTTCTGCTTCCATTGTTGACCTCGTTAAGATGGTCTGCATGCAAGACTTCCAAGAAACATCGCCACCTCCATGAGTGAATACATATCCGCTCGTGACCTTTATCTCATCAACATCTGAGATCCAGTTTGAGTCACTATACCCTTCAAGCACCTTTGGGTGCCCAGTGTAGTGAATTCCATAATTCGCAATGCCTTTCAAATAACGCAAAACTCTCTCTAGAGCTTTCCAATGCACATCTCCTGGTTTGAGACAAAGCGACTCAGTTTGCTAACAACAAAAGAGATGCCAGGTCTTGTACTCACTGGCTAAGTACATAAGCGAGCCAATAATTTGAGAAAATTTCAATTGATCTCTAGCAATTCTTCGATTCTTTTGAAGCAGCACGCTGGCATCATATGGTGTTGGAGAGGGCTTGCAGTCACTATAGCCAAAGCGACTCAAGATCTTTTCCACATAGTGAGATTGAAGCAATGTAATCCCACCATCATCGTTTCTCAACAACTTGATGTTCAGAATGACATCAGCCACTCCTAAATCCTTCATCTCAAAACAACGAGATAGGAAATCCTTGACCTCCTTAATAACATTCAGATTTGTTCCGAAAATCAGTATGTCATCAACATACAAGCAAAGGATAACTCCCTCGCCCCCACCATGGCGATGGTACACACATTTATCAACTTCGTTTACAACAAAGCCTGCAGTTGTTAAAGTTCTTTCAAACTTCTCATGTCACTGCTTGGGTGCTTGCTTAAGTCCATATAAAGACTTCAGCAACTTGCACACTTTTCCTTCCTGGCCATCTACTACAAACCCATCTGGTTGTTCCATGTAAATTTCCTCATCCAACTCTCCATTTAGAAAAGCAGTCTTAACATCCATTTGAAGAACGAGAAGACCATGTGAGGCAACTAGTGAAAGTAGTACTCGAATAGTGGTCAGTCGAGCCACACGTGAGTAAGTATCAAAGAAGTCTTCACCTTCCTTTTGGGCATAACCCTTAGCCACGAGTCGTGCCTTGTACTTCTCGATAGTACTATCATGCCTAAGCTTCTTCTTGAATACCCATTTGCACCCTATAGGTTTGCACCCATAAGGACGATCAGTTATCTCCCAAGTTTCATTTGCCAAGATGGAATCCATCTCACTACGGACTGCTTCCTTCCAGTAGTCAGCATCTTCAGATGCATAGGCCTCTGAAATAGAACTGGGAGTGTCATCTATGAGATACACAAGAAAATCATCACCAAAAGACTTTGCAGTCCTCTGTCTCTTGCTCCTAGTAGGAACTTCATTGTTCTCCTCCACAAGATTCTCAAAGTGTTCCATCGAAATGGCAGGTTCAATAATTGTAACTAATTCCTGATTCGAGGAACTAGGCATCTCCTGATTTGATGAGCTCGCCATATCCTTCATGGGAAAGATATCTTCAAAGAAAGTCGCATCATTCGACTCCATGGTTGTACCAACATGCATGTCAGATACCTCAGATTTTACAACCAAGAATCTATAGCCTATGCTATGAAAAGCATATCCTAGGAAAACACAATCCATAGTTTTTGGTCCCAGCTTGCGCTTCTTCGGAATTGGCACATTGACTTTCGCCTAACAACCCCAGGTTCATAGATAAGAGATCTTTAGCCTTTTCTTCTCCCATTCCTCGAATGGAGTTATCTCTTTGTTCTTTGTGGGAACTTGGTTTAAGACATGACACGCAGTCAATATCGCCTCCCCCCACCATGCCTTGAAGAGACCCGATGTCTCTAACATGGCATTAACCAAATCAGTTAGAGTACGGTTCTTTCTTTTGGCTACCCCATTTTATTGAGGTGAATAGGGAGGCGTCCTCTCATGGATTATACCATGTTCCGCACAAAAAGAATCAAATTCATTTGAGAAATACTCTCCACCACGATCGGACCTAAGCTTCTTGATCTTTCGATCAAGTTGGTTTTCCGCTTCAGCTTTATAGATCTTGAAATAGTTCAAAGCCTCATCCTTAGATTTCAGAAGATACACATGGCAGTATCTAGTGGGTTCATCAATTAACGTCATGAAAAATTTCTTTCCACCTTTTGTCAAAATACCATTCATTTCACATAGATATGAATGTATGAGCTCTAGTGGTGCAAGATTTCTCGTTTCCGCAGTCGTGTGAGACTTATGAGGTTGCTTAGCTTGCACACAAACTTGACACTTAGATCCCTTGACAGTGGTGAAACTAGGGATTAAGTTCAATTTGGCTAGTCGCTACACGCAACCAAAATTAACATGACAGAGACGTGAATGCCACACATTTGATTCACTATTGTTGCAAACATGATTAACAAACTTTATTGCAAACAACTGACAGGATAAACGGAACATGCCTCCTGACTCATATCCTTTCCCAACAAAAGTTCCATACTTGGATATTACAAATTTATTCGACTCAAAGACAAGCTTGTAGCCATCTCTACACAGAAGAGATCCGCTAACAAGATTTTTATTGACGGAGGGGACATAATGCGCGTTCTTCGGCCGCACGATCTTCCCCAAAGTAAATTTCAGATCGACCGTGCCAACACCATGAACAGAAGCACTTGAACCGTTGCCCATCAGCACGGTGGAAGTCCCTGTGGTCTGGTAAGATGAAAACATAGAAATATCACCGCATACATGCACATTAGAACCCGTGTCAATCAACCAATCGGGAGAATGACATACTGAAAGAATAGTGGGAAATATACCAGAACCAGCATCCTTCATGTGAGTGTCACCAATGACAACATTAGCGGTCTTGCCGCCTTTCCCAAGATGACGCTTGTCATAACGGTTAGGGCAACTAGGAGCCCAATGATCAGGATCCCCACACACATGACAAACCCTTTCTTCTTGTCATTCTTCTTCTCGAAATTGGTGTGCTATACAACCTTGCTCTTCCCATCAAATTTTGCTTTACCATCAAACCTGCCCTTGTTCTTGAACTTGTGGGGTGATGACCCACAAGTATAGGGGATCTATCGTCGTCCTTTCGATAAGTAAGAGTGTCGAACCCAACGAGGAGCAGAAGGAAATGACAAGCGGTTTTCAGCAAGGTATTCTCTGCAAGCACTGAAATTATCGGTAACAAATAGTTTTGTGATAAGATAATTCGTAACGGGTAACAAGTAAAAAAAAGTAACTAAGGTGCAGCAAGGTGGCCCAATCCTTTTTGTAGCAAAGGACAAGCCTGAACGAACTCTTATATAATGCAAAGAGCTCCCGAGGACACATGGGAATTACTGTCAAGCTAGTTTTCATCATGCTCATATGATTCACGTTCGTTACTTTGATAATTTGACATGTGGGTGGACCGGTGCTTGGGTGCTATCCTTACTTGGACAAGCCTCCCACTTATGATTAACCCCTCTCGCAAGCATCCGCAACTATGAAAGAAGAATTAAGATAAATCTAACCATAGCATGAAACATATGGATCCAAATCAGCCCCTTACGAAGCAACACATAAACTAGGGTTTAAGCTTCCGTCACTCTAGCAACCCATCATCTACTTATTACTTCCCAATGCCTTACCCTAGGCCCAAATCATGGTGAAGTGTCATGTAGTCGACGTTCACATAACACCACTAGAGGAGAGACAACATACATCTTATCTAAATATCGAACGAATACCAAATTCACATGATTATTTATAACAAGACTTCTCCCATGTCCTCAGGAACAAACGTAACTACTCACAAAGCATATTCATATTCATAATCATAGGAGTATTAATTATCATCAAGGATCCGAACATATGATCTTCCACCGAATAAACCAACTAGCATCAACTACAAGGAGTAATCAACACTCGCAACCCATAGGTACCAATCTGTGGTTTTGAGACAAAGATCGGATACAAGAGATGAACTAGGGTTTGAGAGGAGATGGTGCTGGTGAAGATCTTGATGGAGATTGACCCCCTCTCGATGAGAGGATCGTTGATGACGATGATGGCTTCGAAATCCCCCTCCGGGAGGGAAGTTTCCCCAGCAGAACAGCTCCGCCGGAGCCCTAGATTGGTTCTGCCCAAGTTCTGCCTCGAGACGGCGGTGCTTCATCCCGAAAGCTTCCTCTTGATTTTTTTCCAGGTCAAAACACATCATATAGCAGAAGATGGGCTCCGGGGGACCGCCAGGTGGGCCACAAGGCAGGGGGCGCGCCCATGGGGGGTAGGGCGCGCCCCCACCCTTGTGGTTGCCTGGTGGGTCCCCTCTGGTATTTTCTTCACCCAGTATTTTTATTAATTCCAAAACAATTCTCCGTAAATTTTCAGGACTTTTGAAGTTGTGCAGAATAGGTCTCTAATATTTGCTCCTTTTCCAGCCCAGAATTCCAGCTGCCGACATTCTCCCTCTTCATGTAAACCTTGTCAAATAAGAGAGAATAGACATAAGTATTGTACCAAAATTTTAATAGGTAATAACAGCCCATAATGCAATAAATATCAATATAAAATCATGATGCAAAATGGACGTATCAACTCCCCAAGCTTAGACCTCGCTTGTCCTCAAGCGAAAGCCGAAATCGTGTCCACATATATGTTTAGAGATAGAGGTGTCGATAAAATAAAATACAGACATGAAGGCATCATGATCATCTTTAGAAAAACAACATATTGTTATATAACCTCTCATGCTAAAGTAACAATTCATTCACAAGGTAAAGTATGAAAGAAGAACTTTATTGGAAACTAACAAACTATGATCTCAGTCATTAGAGCAATTGCAACTTATCATAACATAGGAAAGAGTCAATATAAGAGCTTTTCAGCAAGATCACATACTCAACTATCATTTAGTCTTTCACAATTGCTAACACTCACGCGATACTCATGAGATCAAAGTTTCAATGAGACACAGAGAAAGATAGGGGCTTATAGTTTTGCCTCCCAACCTTTTACCTCAAGGGTAATGTCAACAATAATAGCTTATGAATATCTACATCCGAGTGGATATATATATATTTGGATCTCCCTCCAACATAAAGTGCTTGCCCAAAAAGAAAAAGGGTAGAAAGGAATAGGTGAAGATCACCATGACTCTTGTATAAGGATAGAAAGCAAAAAGTAAAATATGGGCCCTTCACAGAGGGAAGCAGAGGTTGTCATGCGCTTTTATGGTTGGATGCATAAAATCTTAATGCAAAAGAACATAACTTTATATTGCCGCTTGTGATAAAGAACTTTATTATGCAGTCCGTCGCTTTTATTTCTTCCATATCACAAGTTCGTATAAAGCTTACTTTCTTCACACTAATAGATCATACATATTTAGAGAGCGATTTTTACTGCTTGCACCGATGACAACTTGCTTGAAGGATCTTACTCAATCCATAGGTAGGTATGGTGGACTCTCATGGCAAAACTGGGTTAAGGGATGTTTGGATGCACAAGTAGTATCTCTACTTGGTGCAAAAAGATTTGGCTAGTATGAGGTGGAAGCAAGCTCAACATGTTGGAGGATCCATAATAATATAACTTCTATTTGGATATAAAGAAACATAACCCATTACGTTGTCTTCCTTGTCCAACATCAACTCTTTGGCATATAATATTTTAATGAGTGCTCACAATCACAAAAGATGTCCAAGCTAGTATATTTATATGTGAAACCTCTCTTTCTTTGTTACTTCCTATTAATTGCAACAATGACCAAGACTATGTTTGTCAACTAACAACAAGTTTCATGCAACACACTTCTTATATGTGAATTCATCACTTCCCATAAGATCATTATATAATCTTTTTATTTCTTTTTATTCTCTTTTTTTCCTCAAGGTCATAGCAAGAAAGCAAAGCCCTCAACTCAAAACTACTCTTTATTATATATCTCTCGGACTCGATTACATAGAGGGAACATAAAGCAAAACTCAAGGCTAGATCATACTAATTTTTTATTCTACTAGATCAAGATATAACCAAAAAGATCGAACTAAGAAAAACGATAAAGGTAAATGTGTGATGGTGATACGATACCGGGGCACCTCCCCCAAGCTTGGCAGTTGCCAAGGGGAGTGCCCATACCCATGTATTTATGTCTCCTTCTTCGGAGGTGGTGATGATGGAGTTGTTGATGACGAGGTGGGCTTGTCCTTCTTCCTCAGCTTACGCTTGAGAATGGAATTTTCCTCCTTCAGGTCATCGACCTCCTGCTCTAGTATTGATACCTTTTTGCATAATTCTTGCTTGTTCTCCTGCAAATGACGGAAAGGGATAAACTCTATCTTAGGTTTCATTGCTTTAGTGGGGAGACTTGACTTTTTGAACTCCACGTGCATGTCCCCAGGTTGGGGTAGTGGGACTTTCTCTTCATCGGAACTTGTCTCTTCTTTTCCTTTCGGATCATAGTCTTCTTGTTCTTCCGTGGTCCAACCATAATGCTCCAAATCCCCATCGACCTTGGGGTCTGCAATGTATTCAACTACATAGCTCTCTCCCTCCGAATCTTGGGACGACATGCTTTCAGATCTGTCTAGAAAAACAGCTCGAAAAAAAACAGGAGATATTGTCGTGATACGAAGGTCAGAACCTTCAAGAGATTATATAATGAATTTTTACCGACCAAAAAAAGTATTGTGCAAAAAAAAATGGAGTTCGGAGGGCACACGAGGTGGCGGCAAGGTACAGGGACGCGCCCAGGGGGGTAGGGCACGCCCCCTGCCTTGCCGCTTCCTCGTGCACTCTTCGGATTGCTTTTAATTTTCCTAATTTTTTAAATATTCCAAAACAGAGGAAAATTTCCATTAGAACAGATTTGGAGTCGGTTTACTTACTGTACCACATACATATTCCTTTTCGGAGTCTGAAACGTTCTGGAAAGTATCCCTTATGTACTCCTCCGGTGTTATGGTATTAATTATATTGGTCTCAATATTTATGGAAGTACCTAAGATATAATGTTTGATTCTTTGACCGTTTACCACCTTCGGATTTGTGCCTTCGGCATTTTTGATTTTTATGGCACCGAAACGATAGACCTCCTCGATAATATAAGGACCTTCCCATTTAGAGAGAAGCTTTCCTGCAAAAAATCTTAGACAAGAGTAGTATAGCAAAACATGATCACCTACATTAAACTCACGCTTTTGTATCCTTTTGTCATTCCATCTTTTAACTTTTTCTTTGAACAACTTGGCATTCTCATAGGCTTGGGTTCTCCATTCATCAAGTGAGCTAATGTCAAATAACCTCTTTTCACCGGCAAGTTTGAAATCATAGTTGAGCTCTTTGATTGCCCAATAAGCTTTATGTTCTAGTTCAAAAGGTAAGTGACATGTTTTTCCATAAACCATTTTATATGGAGACATACCCATAGGGTTTTATAAGCAGTTCTATAAGCCCATAATGCATCATCAAGTTTCTTAGACCAATTCTTTCTAGATCTATTAACAGTCTTTTGCAAAATCAATTTAATCTCTCTATTGCTCAATTCTACTTGACCACTAGACTGAGGATGATATGGAGATGCAATTCTATGGTTAACATCATACTTAGCAAGCATTTTACAGAAAGCGCCATGAATAAAATGTGAACCACCATCAGTAATTAAATATCTAGGGACTCTAAACCTCAGAAAAATAACTTCTTTAAGCATCTTAATACAAGTGTTATGATCAGCACTACTAGTTGGAATAGCTTCTACCCACTTAGTAACGTAATCAACAACAACTAAAAAATGTGTGTACTGTTGACATGGATTTTGACCAAGATCAAATGAAATGCATAAACCATATAAAAAATTGCAAAACCATAAGTGCTCGTCAAAAGACACCATACTTAGTCGCATGCTTGATGATCGCATGCGTGCATGATATGCTAAAATTGAGTCATGTAGCAAAACTTAATTAACCATGTTCAAAGTTGGGTGCATTTGAAGACTGACATTCCCACTTCATGTGCATAAACAAAACACCGCCAAATCATAAACGGTATTATATTAACCAAATGTCTCTAAAATAGACTAAATGGTTGCACTATATAAAAAATGCGTTCGCCCCAAATAATGTTAGCCGTCATCGACGAATAACTAGATATTGGCGAATCTAGTGTATGCACATGCAAAGTAAAATGGACACGTCCTACCTAGCTAATTCTAGGTTAATTGGTGTATATCCACCCAATAAAATAAATTGTATGGTCCCTTCATATGGACATACATTAAAAAAACTAAAAGATGACCGGAGTCATAATCTGAGTCTGATTGCATTTGAAATATTGTAGTGCACTTGCATATGCCACCAAAACAAATTAAATATATTTTTATCTGCTCCATATATGTGTATGCTCAAAAAGGTCGCATCTAGCTTATCTTTGCATAATATAAAAGTTAGATCATGCATTCCCCATACGGCTTGCAAATATTTAGTAAAAATAGATGTCATCTACTCATAAAATAAAGAGTACTACAACTGTTAGTACCAATGTATTTTGCACACACAGGATACGCGCGTGCATGATTTTATGTCCCATATGCATGCATCATGATGTTTGAAGGCTCATTTAACAGATTGGTTAACCATTAAGATGATTTTGTTATATAAAGTAAAGAAAAATAAATCAAAGTCCATGTATTGGTTAATCAATTAGGGAAAGTAAATGAAGCCATTCAAACATGCATATATGTACTGCCAATATCAGTACGAGTCAAATAAAAGCAAAATATAAAAGTCATCGCATATGATAACATCAACAAAGTCCAAGGCTCCCCCGAGCATGCCGGCGTCGACGACCGCGCGGGAGAAATTTTTTATTGTAGCATATTGTAATAGGCATGTGATATAGTCCTATGTAATAGATACGTTGGAATTCTTAATCAGGGGTTTTCTCTTCGGAGATGTAATTAACAGAATTTTTATGTAAATATAAGAGTTCTGTAAATAAAGTACCTGCAATGTTTGATCTCCATTTTATTTATGCATTTAAATTATTCACTCTGTATCAATGACGTGGACACGTATTTTCACGCCCGCCATTTTCCCGTCATCAGATTCTGGCACGCCCAGTGGGAGTTATTTCTCCCCTCATCTTTGAATTCCAACATACGATTGCAACATATGAATTTCTAAAGTACATGGAGTATATAAACATTGTGCATGGTAAATATACTCAAAGAAAACTGATATAAAGTTTTCTTTATTCGAAGGTATGGATGGTAAAGTGCCGCAGTCGGTCACACTCCGCATTGGAGATATTTGGCGTGATGTGCCAGTTGGTCCATGTGCGGCTTCAACAAATCAGTATCTGGATAATATGACTGCATCACCGACTGAACATGACCAAGGAATGGAAGTCTTCTCTCCACTCGAGTTTGGGGAAGTATGAGGGTAGGCAAAGAAGGAAAAGGGAAGACAATGGAGAAACTCCACTATGAGCAACCTATGAATGGGAGCAATACCATGATTATATTTCCCTCCTCATCGTTTCTACATGGAAGGATGTCAAAGGTTCAAAATAGAGTTCAAGTTGATACTTCAGAGCCTATTCTTCCGCTGGCCGATAAATCCATTGGAGAATGATCTGAGACGGTTCTCAAGTTTCCCCTTGAATGCAAGAGAAAGCACCCCAATTCCCATGGCTATGAAACATATCATGTGAACCCAACATCAACATTGTCAAGTCCCTTGTTGTCATCAACGCCCGTTGCATATGACTCCTCTCTGACTTCGTTTGAGTCGATGTGCCCTCAACCTCAGCGAAGAAATGTTCGCCATGTCAACCTTCACAATATTAAGGTCAGCAAAGTCCGTGTCCAATTCCCCAAGAGTGTGGACAACAATAATCCAGACCGCCTTTTTCATATTAGCAAGGGTGGTATAAGAATTCATACTACGATGACTAGCAACCCTTCAACAGTTGTTGCCTTCATCAGGTTCATCTGGAAAAAGTATCTTAATCACGCCAAATGGCGTGTTGTTGGCCTTGACTACGAACACACTAGATATGTCCACAACAAAGAGCGTAAGAAGCTTCCACTTGAGCAACAAGTTTCTTTCTCTAATCAAGAGCCACAACGCGTTGCTGTCTTGCAGCTTTGTGTGGGCAAGCATTGCCTAATTTACCAGCTATACCAGGCTTAGGCCAAGAGTTTTATCCCTCCACTTCTCCGCGCCTTCCTTGATAATGACACAGTTGAATTTGCGGGTTCCTCTATTGGCAATGACATCCCAAACCTCAAGTTCTATAACTTGGGTATCAGAAAACCCGTCGATGTGCAAGGACTGGGTATCAAGTTTCATAATAAAAAAGTTGGCAACTTGGCTTCATTGGAGAAGCTAGCAAAGAAGGTTGCAAACATAAGTCTTAACAAGGACAAAAGCATCACTGTCTGTCGGTGTACAAAAAGAGGGGTGCGTTTTTGTACCCCTATACCTGTGCACAGACAGTCGGAGCCGCGCCTACGGTCACGCCAAGCGGAACAGGGGAGGTGAGCCAAGGTAAGACCAGAGCCCAAGATAATAAGAGCAACGCCAAGGCCAAGACCACAAAGAGCAGAGGGACGAAGCAGGTTCCCCCGGCAAGACCCTTGCCGGGGCAGCTCGCCCCACACCAACGGAACGAGCCACCCTTGAGCCCACGGTCCCCAACGCCATCATCCACGTGGGGCCAGCGCTCGGGAAGGCACCTCTGTGGTGGCATGCAGATCTTTGTGAAGACATATTCAAGATCAGATGAGGATTAGAAGACGATGATCCTCGGCAATATCCTTGCCGAGGAGGGCCACCAGACCCCCGGCAAGGCCCTTGCCGGGGACGACAGCGCGCCACGGCAAGACCCTTGCCAGGCCACACGGCAAGACCCTTGCCGAGCCACCCGGCAAGGCCCTCACCAAGGATGCCAGCAGGGCCACCGCCAGGCCCACGCCGACCAAGCTTCCACCGCCGTTCACATGCAGCTGCCAGCCCAACCAGCTGGGCGGGCACCTGCGTGGCAACGTGCAGCCCCCAGGCCAACTCATCGAGCGCCTGCGTGGCGGCATGCAGATCTTCGTGAAGGCTCCACCACCGCACCACCTTAGCTGCCTGCCTGCCTACATGGCGCCGCACGCATCGCCGGCCAAGGCGCGTATCGAAGCGAGGAGGAGCGGCGACAGACCGGACGGGCCTCGCCCCCGTCCCCGATAAAGCAAGGGGACACCTAAGCTACACATTAAATGCGTCTTGTCCTGTAATACGAGCGATAAGCTTAGGGAACTGTGCGCCTTTCCACCTCCCGTGTTCCACTGTGGCAGCCCCTTTCGACTATAAAAGGAGGCCCATGGCATACTGGAGAAGGATTCGGCTCTTGGGAACCACGCACTGACCACAGCTAGAACTACAAAAAAAAGACACATCCGTGACATTTTGGGCCGAACGAAAATTATTTCTGTCATACATATGACACTTCTATGACGATAATTGTGACAAAACCCGGTATCATCATAGATGTGGTGGGCTCCTACTTCTATGACAAAAAATCATGACAGAAAATGGGCTTTTCGTCCTGGGCGGGCCGGAGACGCAGCTGCATGACATTCTTTGGGCCGTCCATGACGGGAAAAACTGTGGTAGAAACGAGGGCGAGGAAAATTTCGGGGAGTTCCCGGTTACGGTGGGAGGTCGGGGGCCGAGCGATGCGCGTTTCTCTCGTACACGTACGCGCGTGTGTGCGAGGCGTTGGCTCTAACTGAACCCGAGCGAGGCGTTGGGCTCTAACTGAACCTGAGCGATTGCACTGCAGGCTACGCGTTACTGAACCCGAGCTATCGATCGATGGCTGTTAACTGAACCCGATCGAGCGATTCCTTCGCTACTGCTACTAACTGAAGCCGATCGATGCTGCCTCTAGGATGAACAGTGAGCGTTCGGGGGGGGGGGGGGTTTGGATGAACAGTGAGCGGTGGCGTTGCCTCTGGATGAACAGGACCCCGTGGTGTGGTGGAGGGCTGGATGAACAGTAGACGGTGGAGGGGTACCCGTGGAGGGGTGGTTGAACAGGACCCCGTGGTGTGGAGGGCTGGATGAATAGTAGACGGTGGAGGGGTGCCCGTGGAGGGGTGGTTGAACAGTAGCCGGTGGAGTAGCATGCGGTGGAGGCTGGATGAACAGGAGCCCGTGGAGGCTGGAGGAGGTCGACGGTGGAGATGAACAGTATCCCGTGGAGTCCCGTTTTGCGGTACGCCACACCCCTCCCGATGAACAGGACCCCCGTTTCGACCGTAGGAGGTCCGTTTCGTCCGTTTTGCGGTACGCCGCACCCCTCCCGATCAACGGGACCCCCGTTTCGACCGTAGGAGGTCCGTTTCGTCCGTTTTGCGGTACGCTACACCCCTCCCGATCAACAGGACCCCCGTTTCGACCGTAGGAGGTCTGTTTCCTCTGTTTTGCGGTACGCCACACCCCTCCAGATCAACAGGACCCCCGTTTCGACCGTAGGAGGTCCGTTTCCTCCGTTTTGCGGTACGCCACACTCCTCCCGATCAACAGGACCCCCGTTTCGACCGTAGGAGGTCCGTTTCCTCCGTTTTGCGGTACGCCACACCCCTCCCCATGAACACGACGCATTCCGTTGCCTCCCCATGAACACGACGCATTCCGTTGCCTCCCCATGAACACGACGACGACGCTGTTTCTCCGTTCTGACCCAGCCATGTACACGAGCCCTAGCCGTACGTATGCGCGAGTAGGCGTTCGAGACCCCGCCCGTATGTACACATACGTGGCCGTATTTTCTTTCTTGCACCCTGGCCGCTGTACGTACGTGTACATGCTATGTGCGCGCCTCTACTACGACAAGTACGCGCCTCTACTATGACACGTGCGCGCCTCTACATCCACCAGTATATATGTACGTACACGTTCGCGACCAGAATGACAACGCTACGTACGCTTCGACCAGGTGGGTCCCGACTGTCAGGCACTTCCTTGCCTGCGAAGATGTAGCTGGTGGGTCCCAGCAGTCAGGGGGGCGAATCATTTTTTTTGCCCAGACGCACTTCCTTGCGTGCGAAGATGTAGCTGGTGCGTCCCAGCAGTCAGGGGCAAACTTTTTTTTTGCGAAATACGGTGGCCCGTCCGGTGGGTCCCCGCTGTCAGGTGGAGGAATAATTATTTTGCACGTAATAAGGAGGCACTTCCTTGCTGCGACCGTGGACCCAGCTGTCAGCCTCTCCACGTACAGTCCACGTCCGATGGAAGCCGTTCCTTGACCATGTTGACCACGCCGCGCCGAGAGCACCAGGGCGGTGGACGATGGCGAGGCCTAGGAAGGGGACGACGCAGAGCCGGGGAAGTCGCGGCAGTGGATGCCCACGCGTAGAGGAGTACGAGGGTTCACTGGTTCGCTGCGGTGTGAGGCTACCGTCGCTGCAGAATAATAGGGGGTGTGGGTGAGTAGAGGGATGGCCTGGCCAGCGGTGGGAGTAGTAGGGGGCGGTGAGGCCTCCGCCGCATCGCAGCCGGCCACGGGAGGCAGGAGCATGCAGCACGACCGGCGCTGGTTTGGGCGGCT
The DNA here is from genome assembly GCF_002575655.3 of Aegilops tauschii subsp. strangulata. Lineage (NCBI taxonomy): Eukaryota > Viridiplantae > Streptophyta > Magnoliopsida > Poales > Poaceae > Aegilops > Aegilops tauschii. Next base: position 511,420,768 of record NC_053037.3, on the reverse strand, counting down.
GGAGCTAGAAGACCAGAGGTTGAAGAAGCACTACGGCCGTTGGATGGACATCGTACGGTCACTGGAGCTAGAATCGCGCATATTGACTAAGTTGACAAAGCCCTCCGTCCCGTCAACTTAGTAGGCCCACAAGTCAGCCTGCCACTATACTGGGTCCCAGCTAACAGGGGGAGTATTCATTTTTTTGTGCGTAATAAGGAGGCACTTCCTTGCGTGCGAAGATATAGCTGGTGGGTCCGAGCTGTTAGCGGCGGTAACATTTTTTCCGCGAAATACAGAGGCCCTTTCGGTGGGTCCCTGATGTCAGGTGGAGGAATCATTATTTTGCGCGTAATAAGGAGGCATTTCCTTGCGTGCGGCCGTGGACCCAACTGTCGGCCTCTCCACGTACAGTCCACTTCAGATGCATGTCGGTCGTTGACCACGTTGACCAGGCCGCGCCGAGAGCACCAGGGCGGTGGACGACGGCGAGGCCTAGGAAGGGAATGACACAGAGGCAGGGAAGACTCGGCAGTTGTTTCCCACGCGGAGGGGAGTACGACTGTACGAGGGTTTACTGGTTCGTCTGCCGTCGCCGGAGAATAACAGCAGGTGTGGGTGAGTAGAGGGATGGCTAGGCCAGCGATGGGAGTACGGTGGGGCGGTGAGGCCTGCGCGGCAGCAGAGCCGGCCACGGGGAGGAGGGAGCAGGCAGTCCCGCTGGCGCTTGTTTGAGCGGCTGGAGCAGGAAGAGCAGAGATTGAAGAAGCACGACGGCCGTTGGATGGCCATCCAACAGTCACTGCTTGTGCGTCAACCTTTTTTTAGGAAAGCCTCAAATCTGTGGAAAACAACATACAACCCATCTGCCATTATTTCTAATAATTTACAGCCCATTCTCTAATTATTAAGGTTTTTTTGGAGCCCATATTCTTTTTGTTAGCATTACAGCCCATATTGTGGCCACGGTTAAAAAACTATACGAAATTTTGCATATTTTGGTGCGGTCCGAACTGTTTTTAATCCCAAAATTTCGACTCACATTCAAACTGATTTTAAAAATAAATGTATATCAATATAAAATCCAACAAATTCTCCACGCATAAAAATTAATGTAATTTAAAATCTCAAAATGAAAAAAAAGATATTTGAAACTAATTGCCGGTTTGATGTGTTTTAAAAATGTACAACCCATTTCTCATTACTGATGGGCCTTTTTCTCGGCCAGCCGAATGAAAGCTCTCCTCGTCTTGAAAGATTTGCAGCCCAACAGGCCTGACAAAGCGACTTACTTGGCAAATCACAAAAAAACTGGGCTGTGGCCATGGACCCAGCTGTCAGCCTCTCCACGTACAGTACTCTTCCGATGGAAGTCGTTCCTTGACCACGTTGACCACGCCGCGTGGAGAGCACCCACGGCGGTGGATGACGGCGAGGCCTAGGAAGGGGACGACACGGAGCCGGGGAAGACGCGGCAGTGGAAGCCTGCGCGGAGAGGAGTACGAGGGTTCACTGGTTCGGCTACGGTGTAAGGCTGCCGTCGCCGCAGGGCCTGGCCAGCGGTGGGAATAGTAGGGGGCGGTGAGGCCTCCGCGGCAACACAGCCGGCCACGGGAGGCAGGAGCATGCGGCACGACCGGCGCTGCTTTGGGCGGCTGGAGCAAGAAGACCAGAGGTTGAAGAAGCACTACGGCCGTTGGATGGACATCGTACGGTCACTAGAGCTAGAATCGTTCATATTGACTAAGTTGACAAATCCCTTCATCCCCATCAACTTAGTAGGCCCACAAGTCAGCCTCCCACCAAGGTGGGTCCCAGCTAGCCGGGGAGTATTCATTTTTTTGTGCGTAATAAGGAGGCACTTCCGGTGGGTCCGAGCTGACAGCGGGGGAACGTTTTTTTCGCAAAATACGGTGGCCCGTCAGGTGGGTCCCAGCAGTCAGGGGGCAAACGTTTTTTTCGCAAAATACGGTGGCCCATCCAATGGGTCCCTGCTGTCAGTTGGAGGAATCATTATTTTCCGCGTAATAAGGAGGCACTTACTTGCTGCAGCCGTGGACCTAGCTGAGACTCTCTACGTACAGTATACTTCCGATGGAAGTCGTTCCTTGACCACGTTGACCTCGCCGCGTTCCGTTGCATGCATGCGTCCATGGGCGTGGTGCGTCCTCACTGTCAGCCTCTCACGTACAGTCATCTTCCGACGACTCTCGGTTGTTGACCACGTTGACCACACCGTGCCGAGCGCACCCAAACTGGAACGACCCGGAGATGGGGAAGACGGGGCAGTGGAGTCGCAGATGGAGAGGAGTGGGAAACTTCACTGGTTCGGGTGCGCGGCAGCACAGCCGCGGTGCCGCCCACGGGAGACAGGAGCAAGAACAGAGGTTGAAGAAGGAGCACGGCTGTTGGATTAACATCCAATGGTCCAGCTGCTAGAATCATTTGTTGATTAAGTTGACAAAGCCGTGCGTACACGTCCGCTTAGTAGGCCCACAAGTCAGTCACCAAATCTGACGGGTCCCAGCTGTCAACGGGATGAATTATTTTTTTCGCAAAACAAGGAGGCACTTCCTTCCGTGCAAAGACACAGCCGGTGGGTCCCAGCTGTCAGGTGGAGAAATATTTTTTTCGCAAAACAAGGAGGTCCCTCCTGTAGCTGGTTCGAATCCAAACCTAGACTATCACTATATATGGTGCTATGCTACTCTGCAAGTAATGAAACTGACATATCCAACGTTCGCTTCTCCTCTTCTCTACTTACTCTGCCTAGCATTAGAAGCTCTGGCCGCAGCAACCATGTCCGCTGGCTGCTCGTCCACCTGCTCTTCAGCAGGCAACAACCAGATATGCGCCAAGTCGCCACCCGTACCATCGCCTGTGGGTCTCATCACACCCCCGCCGGCACGCGCACCGCAGCCGATTGCTCATCGCAACCCGGTGCCGTTGGTGTGGTGCCACTGCTGCAAATCACGCAGAGTCATCCGTCGCGTCTCAACCACAATCCGCAACCCTGGCCGAGTCTTCTACAAATGCCCGAATCATGGGGTAATAATATGTTTAAGTGTTGTTCTGCTGCTTTCAGTTGCTGATTTTTTAATAGTTTGGTTGATGATCTTCCAATTTGATTCGTGCAGAAAAGGGAAGATTCGTGTGATTTGTATTTCTGGGAAGTTGCTGATGTGGGGGAATGCAACTACGCTGATTATTTGGTTAGCCGAGGAATCCCAATACCAGCAGGTTGGGGTGTTGGACAAGTAACTGAAGGAACGGCAGAAGAGGAAGATGCAGAGCAGAAGGTTAAAGATGCAGTTCCTCTGATCATGGCCAAGCAACAGCTGTTGAACGGCCTTGACAGCAATGAAGAGATGAAAGAGCTTGTGAAGATAATGGGCAAAATCGATGTGCTCTGTAGGATGATTGTCTCTTTATTTGCAGTGTATGTAGCACTCGTGATGTATTCACTGGCTACGACATGAGCACTTTGCTGAAACTAGTAATGAATGAAACCTGTGTAGCAGGCTGGGCGTAGTGTTGTGAACATCTAATGATTTCTATTAACAGAAATCAGGGGGTATCCCCTTTTGCTCATATAAATAAATAAATAGCAGAGGCCCTGTCGGGTCAGCTTTGTTCTCATTCGAAGACATCAAGCAAATTGCAGTCCAACAGCAAACTATGTCATCAAATTCAAGTTTCACAGCCAAATATGAGTACAACTAAACAACAATGTCATCATGTTTTAGTTGTCATACAATCACCAAACACAAATCAGCATACATAACAAGTGATGTTCTCACAGCAAAATACTAAACAACATGTTCATCAGGTTTCAGTTGTCATAGCAAACACAATTTCACATAGTAGATAAAAAAACGTCTTCTGACAGGCAAATACGACAAAAGCAATGTAATCATCATCCGCAGCAGCAGCGTCAACATCTTCGCCATGTGTATCAGTCTGAATCGTAATTCCCCATGGTGTCATCTTCTTCTTCGTCCTCAACGTCCTCGAACGTTGGCTTCTTCTTGATCAACTCTTGTATGTCCACAGCACGACAGACAATCTTTTCGCCGGCGTCATTGACGTGATGGTTCTCAAAGATATTAGGAACATCTGTGTTATCTTGTACATCAGGAGCAGTGTAAGCATCATCTTGTTGTGCAACTTCATTAAACGAATTCCTCTGCTCAAACCTTTGCAATACTCTCCAGTCATCGCTACGTGCAAATGTGTCTTCCAAGAAAAATATCTGTGTTGCTTGATTTGCCAAAATAAAAGGCTCGTTGGTCTGGTACGCCGCCTTGACATTGATGGATTTGAAATAATCATCAGCTCTGGGTTTTGCGATCCTAGAAAACAGGTTATACCAACGACAGCACAACAGAACCACACACCGATGATCCTTGAAACTGGAGATATGCTGCAACTGAACAATGTCTGTTATGTTAGCATACATTTCAGTTGTCTCTTTGTCATACGTATCCGTGCTCATGATGGCACTGTTTTGTGTCTTCCTGCCTTCGTCTCGTGCAAGGGTGTTGTAGCGCACATCTCCAACAACGCAAGATTCATAGTGTCTTACCCGAGTATCAGGACCCATTGCTAGTGAGTAAAGGGCATCATCAACTGCCTGCCCATCCTCCCGCATCTTCTTAACCTATGGTTAGAAAATAGACAAGCTGATCATCTTATGTACTCAATATATTAAAAAAACTGACAGTGCACTTCAAAAGCTTACATGGTTCTTGAACCATTTCGCAAATCCTGCCATAACCAGTTTGTCAATGTTTCTTGGATTTTGCGGCAGTAACTCCTCTTTGTAGATGCTGCACAACATAGTGATCGCGTCAAACATCTAAATATATAAGAATGTGCTGCAAGTTTAGTAGATTACGATGTATAAGCTGCAGTACTGCACTTACTTGATATAAGGTAGTATCTCAGGATAGTTATTCAACACATACCAAACCATTTTTTCCAAATCTTTAGGTTTGTCCTCTTGTCGACTCTTCCCTGTAACTCGAATAGAATAATCGAAAACATTGAGCCCGGGATTGTCTTCACCCACCTCTTTGCTAAGCTGATCAGCTGTTTCAATGTATTTTGAGCAGAATGTCAACGCTTCTGTAGCAATGTAGGCCTCTGCAATGGAACCCTCGGGTCTAGCTCTGTTCCTAACATAGCCCTTGAAAGTGCCTAGCCGCCTTTCAATAGGGTACATCCAGCCATACTGTACTGGACCTCTAAGTAGTGCCTCATCAGGTAGATGAACAGCCAAATGCACCATCACATCAAAGAAGGCTGGAGGATATATCTTCTCAAGGTCGCATAGGATAGTTGGTATCTTGTCTCTAAGACGCTCCAAAGCATCTATCCTGATATTCCTACTGCAGAGTTCCCTGAAGAATTGTCCCAACTCTGCAACTGCTCTGTATAAGTCAGGGCGGCCCAATCCTCTAAGGATAACAGGTAAAACCCTTTGAACTAGGACGTGGCAGTCATGAGTTTTCAACCCTTGTACCTTGTTTCCATCTGCACTGACTCTCCTTTCAGGGTTGGAAGCAAATCCATGTGGGAATCTCACACATGACAGGACCTCACAGAATTTTTTATTTTTACCTTGTCCAAGACATACACAGCTGGTGCCATATCCCGTGGTTTACCTTCATCTTGCACCTGCAAATCCTTTCTGATACCCAGGTGTGTCAAATCAATCCTAGATTTTAAGGTATCTTTTGTCTTGCCTTCAATATTAAGAAGTGTGCCGATAATGCTATCACATATATTTTTCTCGATGTGCATCACATCAAGATTATGCCGCAGATCCAAATCTTTCCAATACTCCAAGTCCCACAAAGTGGACCTGCGGGTAAACAATAATCTCTCTTCTACCCTGCCACGCTTCCTTTTCCCGCTACCCAGGATGGTTTCCTAGTGTAATATGCCTGACCTTCTCTAATTCCACTTGCAACTCATCGGCGGTGAGCCTCTTTGGCGCATCACGGTTTTCATGCTTTGCATTGAACACATGTCTTCGGTATTTTCTAGGATGCGGCTTGTCCTTGGCAAGGAAACGTCGGTGTCCAATGTAACCGATCTTGCTAAGTATTGCGTATGACAGCAGATTCCTGTCACAGCGAACACATGCATTGTAACCATGTGTCGTTCGCCCTGACATAGTGCCCAAAGCCGGATAATCATGGATGCACCAAATTATAACAGCACGCAGAAAGAAATTAGCTGGTGGGCTGCTATATAGGTCTCGAGTGAGAACACCCTTCCATAGCTGTTGAAGTTCCTCCACAGGAGGCTCCATGAACAAATCAAAATCCTTTCCAGGACTTTTTGGACCTGGGATGAGCAAGGCCATCATGTAGTTTGATTCTTTGGTGCAGACATTTGGAGGCATGTTGTAAGGGATAACAAGCACTGGCCATATGCTATATGTGGCACTCTGGTGGCCAAATGGGTTAAATCCATCTGAAGCTAAGCCAAGTCTAATGTGTCTCGGGTCAGCAGCAAACTCTTTGTGTTTATCATTGAAGCTTTTCCACTCACTACCATGAGATGGATGGCTCATTACATTCTGATCTCTGTACTCCTTGTTCCTAGAATGCCACAGTACATCCTCTCTTGTTTCAGCATCATGAAACAACCTCTGCAATCCTGGTATAATTGGAAAATGTCTCAGAACATTATGAGGAATCCTCTTCACAGCATCGCCATCTTTCCATCTTGATGATTTGCATTTCGGGCATTCACTTAAGTTGGCATAATCCTTCCGGAACAGAACACAATTACTCTTACAAACATGGATCATATCATATCCAATTCCAACTGCACAAAGGAAATTCTTCATTTTACTATAGGTGTGTGGCAGCTCAGACGCATCTGGGAAAGATTCGCGAAAAGCAGCCAACATCGCATCGAATGATTTGTTGGTCATCCGCTCAGATGTCTTCACCTGAAGAAAGGTGACCATAGCTGAGAATACTGACAGCTTATTTCCTGGGGTGACAGCAACGTTGCATTGTTCCAACATGCGGGCCCACCGTTTTTCTTCTTCAGGTGAAAGTTCACGGAATGCACGAGCATTTCGTAGCATTGTTTCAATGTTGGTCAAACTCACTGGCTCCGCCACCACCACCTCCTCCTCCTCTTCCACCTGAGCATCAGGCAGATCAAGATGGTGATCTGCTGCTTCCACGTAGTCAATAACATTGACGTTCACAGCTTCACCATGATGAACCCACCTAGTATATGTGACCGACATCCCATACAAGTGTAGATGATTTTGCACAGTTGACTGGGGTCTTGTAACTGAATTCATACAACTGCTACACGGGCAGAGCACATCTGATTTCGGACCACTGTACTCAGCTCTGATAAAGTTCATGAAGTTTTCAACCCCCTCGACATATGCAGCGGAGAATCTTCGAGCAGAAGTTATCCAAGTCCTGTCCCTCTGTTAGACATACAAATTAGTTCTTCTACTAGATATTACAGGAAAAACATATATGCTTTTTTATGAAGTCCAGAAAAAATACCTAGGTCGATGTCTAAAGCTATGGAAAGATATTTGGACGAGCAGATCTAAGTAACGAAATGTATGTAAAGCTAATTCAGCAAACAGATTTGAGTGCCAAATTATGGCAGGCTGTTTCAGCAGTCAATGAGGCCGAGCACACAGCCATCGAACTATCGAATGCCATCGCAGCAACAAAGATCGAGTATAAAACGGTGTAGAGCTATTTCACCTAACAGATTGGCTACTAGACCATGACAATCTACGTCACAATAAATATATGGCAGGATATTTTAGCAACTAATCGGCCTTGGCATGCCATCTCAGCTAAGCAGATTGAGTGCAGAACAGGGCAAGGAAGCTTCTTAAGCAGAGCATATTAACAGTAAACTACTTTGGCAAACAGTGAAATTAACAGCGTTTATCAGCTAACATTCAGCGCTACACCGACATGAACGGGGCCTCAGTCTAGAATGCGCGTACCGTGGGAGAAGCTGACCGCCGTGCGTCTCCACACGAACATCGCCAGCGGTGGCAGCGCTGACCGACGTGCGCCTCCACAAGAACGTAGCCAGAGGTGGCGGCGCGGCTAGAGGACGGCAGTCTACGAGAGCGTACTGTGGGAGCGAGAGGATCGCCGAACCGCGGCGTTGACATATCGGCGCGGCGGGGAGGGCGGCTTTGGCGGAGCGAATGGAGTGGAGGGGGACAGGGGGGAGGGGGGGGGGGTTTGGGGAATATTATTGGCTAGTTGGCCGAAGGGCGGTTGAATCGGATTTGGGGGGAATTTTTGGGTGTGGGGGGGGGAGGATTTTCGCGCGGTGGGCGGGGGGAGTTTGGCGCATTGTCGGTTTCTCCAAGTGCAGTCCCACGTGTCAGTGAAGAGGCAAGCCGAAGCGCATTCCGTTTGCGTGAGCCGTGTGCAGGACCGAACGTGTGTGGGGTGCAATGCGACCGCGACAGGAGTGCTGTGAGTGTACCACCTCTTTTCCTTTTAAACTAGGTGCTTCGCCCCCTGAAAAAAATTGTTTTGTTACTTCGCGCGATCCATCGATACTACTACTAGTAATCCGGTAATCCCGACTAAAACGGCACGGCCGGGTCTTTTCCCGCGCGATATGCTGGGAGGTTGGCTTAGTTGGGTTTTTTAGGACGAGTAATGCTACACCTACGTAATCCCAGTTACGTAATTAACGTAATGTGAAACGTATGAGCTGTTGATTGTAGATTGGGGGGAGGGAGGGGCCCACCACCATGAAAATCAGGGGAGGAGAGAGAGAGAGGCAATTTACGTTAACCCTTTCGTAGGTTCCCGTAGATGTAGAAAGATGTGAAATGCGTGAATGTGTAGTGGACGTACTATTGGAGTGCCTAAGATAATTTGTGTATGTATAGACCCTATGTGTTTATTTTACTTCGCATGTTAGATTTGTCTCGGTTCAATAAAAAGCAGAGTTGGTGATGATGGTGTGCCTGTCATCCTGCACTATAGGCCGTCTGATCTATATCTAACGGATAGGAAGGAAATTATGACAATTTACCCGCAGTCCTCTCCACATTTGCAGATAAGGCTTTCCCTCTCCCACAAGATCTTGATCTTCCGTGCAACGGACGGGCATCTTGCTAGTACTCCTACAATATGTATATTATTGTGAAAGTTCATATACACCGGCCGAGATTAATGCAAACACGGCAAATTTTCATTACATTTCAAATATTTATAGGACAGAAAAATAAAAGAAACCCGACCCTAAACCTATTCTACGGTGGCGATCGACGTCCTCCATCTGCGATCTCTATGTACGGGGGCGGGGTTCAAGACCCATGAAGTGAAGGTGCGGTCTCCGGCGAGGAAGAGTAGAACACGGGATACGGACCGGCCACTTGGCACACCATGCCCTGCCGCCTCCCATGCCCTACTCATCCTCGGAGGAGTCCCCGACCTCGGCGGTGCCGGACATTGGACGGCGGCAAGTAGGACGCGTGGCTGACGGTGCTCCCGTCGTCGGCCACCAGCGTGGCCACCGCTTGTGCGGTCGCGTCCGCGTCCGGCTACGCCGCTATTGCGTCGCGAGAGGCGACTTGAGCGAGGGCGGCGACCTCGAGCTTCATCCCCGAAGACAAGCTCTCCCGCAGAGCGTTCGCACTTGCGATCATGGCGGATGTGGTGCCAGGTAGGAGGACGATGCGCTATGGTGTGGAGGTTAGCTGGGCGTTGCCGCTTTAAGTAGCGCATTCCGGTGAGGCCAAGCGTCCGGGTGCGTCATTAAGTTGCCGGAGTTGGTTCCTCAGGCACCGAGCCACTTAACAACGACATATGAACGGACGACATGAATGCGGGCAGCTGGCGCCGGCTGGGAACGCACCGCGTGACGGCGCGAGGGACGAGGGTTTTGGTGTGCCAGGGTAGTCAGCTGCGGTCGTGGCCACGTTGGAGATGCCCTTTGATCACATGCGATCCCCGCATGTCATTCAAAAAGCAAGACGACCCGGCATGGTCTCAGGTCTAGAGGATGCAGTTGGCCGCGCTACACCACTCCGCGGACGCGTTGCGGCGCCCCGTGCATCCTCGACGAGCCGGGTGTTGGGGTGTGTTGGGATTGTGGCCAAAGTGCACCTTACCAAAATTTTGGTCATGACCCAAAGATTGGTCTTTGTTTGGATGGTTGCCATTTGTTTGGCATGCCAATGAACTCTAGCCAACTCTAGTTCATTTTTCTTGCCAATGTTGGCCAAATCATGGGCAACCAATACCTCAACCAAAATTTTGGTCATGATCCAAAGATTGGTCTTTGTTTGGATGGTTGCCATTTCTTTGGCATGCCAATGAACTCTAGCCAACTCTAGTTCATTTTTCTTGCCAATGTCGGCCAAATCATGGGGCAACCTTGGGCACAAACCAAACATACCGTTGGTCGTGCCACAGCACTAACGCCACCCTCGGCACACTGAAACCAAGCGTGTCTAGCGACGATGTGAGCGTGTCGCTCACCGCGGTCGCCATGTCCAGAGGCGGTGCTGGAGCTGCGCCCCGTTGTTGGCCCCAACGACCCACATGAACGGTTGTCGGTGGCGAGGAGGTCGTGGGCCAGCTCCTCCATTGGACTAGTCTGCACTACGTCGTCCCGACGGGTGTGCCCCACATGTCGGTTTCCCTGTTTTCCCGGCCATATTCGAGCGTCAGTGCTCCGCGTTGCGCATTAGGCCTTTCACTATGTAGGCCAAGCGAGACAACTTATTGTTTATTTGAGCCGTTCAAGTATAGTCATGTGGCGTTTGCTTATTTCTCATTCCTCTCCAACCCTCTTCTCCATCGATCATGTCGCCCTCCAGTCGAGTCCATCCTCCCGCATGCCTCATTTGAACATTCCGCCGAGTATCATTCGCATGTACCCACCCTAGTCCTCTTTCAATAGATCTCCGGACCCCGAGATGAAATCGAGAGGGAACGAGTGGGGGCACGTGATACTAAGGCGGATTCAAAATTTTGAACCGGTGATCATAGCATCCGCAAATCATATATAAAGGGTATTCAATGTTCGTTTCGTTTTTGAACGTACAATATACTACCCCTATCCTTTCTAGTTTACATATAAGTTTTATGTGTAGTCAAAGTATCTCTACTTTGATCAAAAAGGTATCAACATTCAACAACGCCCAATAAATATTGTTAGATTCGTACGTACTCCTAGATTTGTACTCGAGATGGTTTCCAATTTGACTATTGACAAGATTAATAGTACATGAGATGTATAATGTGAAAATTATATCATTGGAAACTCCTTTCACATACGAATTTGACCGTATGCTTTGTGTAAGTTGCATGTCATATATTATTACTCTAACATTTGGTCAAAGTTAGCCTCGAAAAACGCATTAGACCCTGTATGCTTTGTGTAAGTTGCATGTCATATATTATTACTCTAACATTTGTGTAAGTTGCATGTCATATATTATTACTCTAACATTTGGTCAAAGTAGTATAGTGGAAGTGGATCCTCTAACGTTGGTATCCCTGCCTTACCCTTCCTTTCGGTCACTTACTGGCGGACCCCATGCTTGCTAGGCCCCGCATGTCAGTTACTCAATGGGTTCGACCACGTCAGGGGATCCTCATCCGTAGTATACTCCCTCTGTTTTTATTTACTCCGCATAAAATGGAGGGAGTGGTGGTATAATAAATGACGCGGGCGGGGGAGGGGGAGGGACGGCGGTTTGCTCTCAACTGCGGTCCCACAAGCGAGCGAAAACGCAAGACAAAGCGCGTTCCATTCGGTGAGCAACGTGGAGGGTCCAGCGTGCCGGGCTGCAACGCGAACGCGACAAGAGCGATGTACAGTCAAAACCGATTGACCGGTCGTCACCGGAACCACTATTCACACCAGAACCTTCGCTGCTCGGCCTACGCTAGCCACTGCCCTAAAACCACACCAAATCTCCAGCCCATTCGCCCACCTTTCGATCCCCTAGCCCGCATCAAGCGTCCCCTAGTTCGCCGGAAAGCCATGGTGCACCGCAAGATCACTTACTACAAGATGCTGACGCCGGAGCGCCGCGCAGAAATCGCGGCGGCGGTCGGCGCGACAGACCTCCGTTCCCAAGCTCGCTTTGCGGCGGGCCAATCCCCGAGTTCTCTGGAGCCAAGCTACGAGGAGGAGGAAGCCGATCCAATGTTCATGGCTGAGGTCGCGGCGCAGAAGGCCCCCGATGGGTATGAGACGATGGACGTCGACTTCGTGCCGGCGTCCGAGTCCCCCATGGTGCAGGCGGACCAGCGGTTCAACATGGCGATACTAAAGGAGGACCGGGAGGCAGAGGCTCAACTCGACGCGGAGCGCGCGCATGCCGCTGCCATCGAGCTCTCCTGTAGGCGGAACCGGATGTCCTGGATGTGAACCGGGCGGTGGAGGCTCAACTTGAGGCGGAGCGCGCGGTTGCTGCTGCCATCGAGGCCCTCCTGCAGGCGGAACCGGACGTCCTGGACTTGAACTGGGCGGCAGAGGCTCGACTCGACGCAGAGCGCGCGGATGCCACTCTCATCGACGCCTTCCTGCAGGCGGAACCGGACGTCCTGGACTTGAACCGGGCGGCGGAGGCTCGACTCGACGCGGAGCGCGTGGATGCCGCTGCCATCGAGGCCCTCCTGCAGGCGGAACCGGACGTCCTCGACTTGAACCGAGCTGTGCTCTCGTCCGTGCAGAGCGCCCGCACGCTCCGCTTGAACGAGTAGCTGGAGGCCGAGGACAACCACGGTGCGGAGACACACGTCGGCAGCGACGGCTGGTTCGCGCCGGCAGCCAAAGACGACGAGGCCGTCTCTTTCCGCGAGCAGTGATAGTTTTTCTTTATGTTGTTGTTTTCATGGATCTTTTGCTGTGTAAAAACATATATTTGTTATGTAAGTCGCCTGACTTGGGTCAGTCTACCATTTCAGGCGGTTGGATGAATATCCTACGTCTCCTAACCCTTCTTTCCTTCTTCCTCACCTCTTCTTCTTCCCCAACAGACCACCGCACGGGCCGTACGGATACTCCCCAACATGCGGTTGGATAAACATACTCTATGAACAAAAATTATGTGTCAGCGATAGGATGGCTGAGTTTGGTTTGTTCACATGCGACAGCACGTGTCAGTGAGGGTGCGTTCCCTTGGTTGGGTTTGCGGCGTGCAGGAGCGACTGTGTGAGGGTGCGGTGCGACCGTGGCGTGCAGGAGCGACCGTGTGAGGGTGCAGTGCGACCGCGACAGCTGTGCGCAAGTGTACCTCCTTCTCATTTTGAAAACTTTAGGCAAGCTTGGCAAAAATGTGTGGCGAAGTTTGGCAATGCAAGGCCTAGACCCAAATAGGATAAGTACGTACGTACTAGGAGTACTAGTGTTAAAAAAGAAAGGCGGGGTTTTCCTTCACGGGATTTAATCGATACAAATCCTCGTTTCACGTGTCAATTAATGCGTATTTTTTTCTCCAAAGACCAAAGAGCTAACCATCTCACTCCTCATCGCTTGATTAATGCAGCGCCATGCAAACCAACCTTCTCACTTCCGCATGCATGCAGGGGATATTAATGTCCTTGGTTGCTAACCCCATCAATTTTGACTCGATTAGTGTTAGTGGCCCTTTGCAAATTGTAATTTTGATATACTAGCCTTGTGTACAAAAAAATGGAGGTAGTAACTATATTTGACTTCCTTCCCCATTGCGGTGACGTCGATGATATCTTTTTCTTGGTGGTTTGGCGAAGTGCGTTCGACGGAGAACACCATTGAGGGAGACCATGGTAAGTCATTCGCAAGTGCCGCCTGCAAGCCAAGAAAACTGCCTTATTTGCATCCAGGAAGTCCTTTACTAGTACGACTAGGAGTACTAGTGCGGTGAGATGGTTTCTCGAAGAAGACGATGGAGAAGCGGAGTCAGCGAAGAGTGAAATGATGGTTGCTTCGTCCGTGCTTTTGTGATTTGATGCCTCACTGCTTTGTGATTTGTGATAGAAGGGACAGGGGAGTAGACTTTGTGCTCTATACTGTACTACATGCGTCCAAGCATGGGAGAAAGAGGAGAGACGTTGCATTTTTCTATTCCTTCAATCAATCAATCAGGGAGCTTCGGTTCCATCTTTTCTGCTTTGGCAACACCGTCCACAATGGTTCCCACGATGCCAAAAGCTATTTTCACATTTGGCTACACATTGTGGATGCCCTTAACCGTACCACTTGGCTTTGCTCCTGTGTGCTATCTATACAAATCTCAATTATATTGATCTAAAAAATTATAGAATCAAGATTAGTAAAAAGGAGGTGATTTTGCCGCGTGGATGGCGGGGGAGGTTTCTTATTTGAGCAATGCTACATCCACGTAATGGTTTACGTAAAGTTATGAACTGATGTGATGTGGGACTATTTGATTGGATTAAAGGAGAGGATTAGGCCCACCCCACCTGAAAATCAGAGGGGCATATATAGATTAGATGGAAAATATACGTAGCAGCTACGTAGCCCTTTGTAAGTCTAGGATTAGGCTTCTTATTTTCGGAGGACGTTGTCCTGGCGGTTTGCTAACATGCGGTCCCACTTGTCAGTGCTTTACCAAGCCGATCCGCGTCCCACATGAGGCAGAACAACGGCAGAAGCAACACGTGGTTAAGTTGAAGAAGATGAGGGAGAAGCGGATTCAGCAACGAGTGAAATGATGGTTGCTTCGTCCCTCCAACTTAACTGCGGGAAAGGTGCAGCTTGTGATTTGATGCCTCATTGCTCATTACTACACCGGCGCCATGACTGGGGTGCTTCACCCCGGCTGCTCTGCACTGTATTCCGGTATGGCATGTGGACCCGGTAGCTTGATGTCCCAAATGTCGGCGAAAGGGACTAGAAGATTTATGAAAGCGAGCGCTCCACTCTTACGACGGAGGAGTAGACGACACGACGGCCCAGTGAACTGTCACTTGTAGTACTGTATAGTACTATAGTTTTGCTGTTTCGCACGATCCATCGATACAAACCCGATTAAACAGGAAAGGGCGGGATTTTTCCCGCGCGGTAGATGATACTGGCCATACATTTCAAAGGCAATTTTAATGTGTGCAAACTGAATAATTATAAGTAACAATATGATATCTAGTAAAACTAAAAACACATATGATTTATTGTGTTAGAGTGTAGTAGTAGAGCTGTATTGCATAGTTGTTAGATGTAACATGCGAGAACTTGTAGAGATGTAGTTTTGGAGGGCCTATAGAGAGAAAAGCGTAATACGGTCATCGAACTTCAGAATAAGCTGATTACGGTCACTATATACGTTTTGCGGTGATTATACGGTCACTTGCTCACAGTTCAGCATCGGATTGCACTCAGTTGACCGGCCAAATAGTCTGCGTGGCGCCATGTTGACTAGTTAAATTGACCATGTTCCTTGTGGGTCCCACCTATCAGTTCGCATAGGCAAAAGGTCAGATAAACACAAATTTACGCAGGCGCGACAAGGCTCCAACCTGTGCGCGGGAATCACCTGGTTGTGTATGTGTCTGTCAGGGCCTGATGTGTGCGCATGCACGTGTAGGTTGAGCACTTGAGCGTGAGAGTGTGTGTTGGTCGTGTGGTGTACTGGTGTGTGCATGCATGCGTGCGTGCGGGCGTGTGAGTGTTGCGTGCGTGTGTGGCTGCGTGTGTATGTGTGAGTGTTGCGTGCGTGCGTGGGTGCATGTGTTTGTGTGAGTGTTGCATGGATGCAGTTCGTGTGCATGCGTGCGTGTGTGTATAATCACCACACCAGCTCCCGTGTGTTAAAACAGACGGCTTAGCATACCAATACAAGGCCACCTTGTCCGCTGTGCCCGCGGTCATGACTTCGAACCACCGTCCAAATATTTTTTTGTCGTTTGTTTTCATTCTTACTAGCAAGATGCACATGCGTTGCACATAACATCAAGATGCATTTGTATGACTTGTTTATCTTGTGAGAGAAAAGGATGAACGGGGGAAGGCCTTATTTGCAAATGTGGAGAGGTGTGTGGGTACCTTTTTGCAAAATTGCCATAGTTCCTTTCCTATTCGTCAGATATAAATCGGACGGCCTATATTGCAGGATGGCAGGCACACCATCATCACCAACTCTGTTTTTTATAAGAGTGTATTTTATGTATTTTATAAGAGTGTAGATGTAGAGTAGATACAAGTCGACAAGTGGGCAAGATGGTAGTGAGATAATGTGATGCAACACTAGAGGTGCCACATGGAGCGTTTAACTGGTCAACTAGTCATGTCATGAGCAAATACAGAGTTGTACGGTGCGCCCGTGACTGTATAATAACCACTAAACGTAAATGGCGACCGTAATGAGTGGATTTTGAAGTCCAATGTATGTATCGTGCTTTCGCTTCAAATACAATGATCATCATTGCATATATCGCGACAGAAAGATGAAACATGCGTGAATTTTCTGGGGGCTTACTTTTTGAGGACCTGGAGATAGTTTTGTGTGCATACGTGAAAGGGGCGTACAGGGGGGTATGCGATGGAGAGAGAGATGCTCTTCGTTTATCTTTATTATGACTAACTTTGTATATAGTATAAAAACATACAAATTCACAGTGCGGAATAAATATCATTGTGGGCACCATGCAATGCAAATTAGCGTTCGTACTCCTCCATATAACTTTGTAATGTTGTATATATGTAGAAACTCTAAAATAATTTTTTGGCCACACTTTATTCAAAAGGAATGTTGTATGTGAAATAAACGTGAAGAGAGGGCTTTTTAGATCAATGGGGTACGTGATGTAACATGTGTGAATGTGTAGTTGATGCATTTGGCGGGGCCTAGAGAGGTATGTGTGTGTATTACGTATTCGAGAGAGGCATGGATAGAGGGGCCGACGGGGGGGGGGGCGTGGGAGAGATAGCACGAGAAATGAGAGTGGTCTAGAGAGAGGGACGAATATTACGTCACGACAAGAGATTCCATTCCCTTGAGTGTGTATATGCAAGGGGGGAGGGAATAGAGGCACCAGGAGAAATTTTCTGTTTGTGTGGTGTTTGTGTTGGTATGTGTGGGTGTGAGAAGATAATGAGACGTGGGGACAGAGGGTGTGTCACCGCGTGAGGTCCGGTGGGTCGTGGTGAGGCCCTTCGTTCGGTTCCGACCTGCGCCACATTGGTCGGCCCGTGATGCATTTAGGAAGACCCATGGATGACTAGTCATACAAGACAAAGATAGCAGAATTGTGAAGGATGTCCACTGACAAAGCGGCTAGGATTTGTAAACCTAGGTTCTCGGACTAAGGTAACCCCTTTATCTCTGATATTACTATTCATCCAACCTAACTTTAAGGGGCATCCTACAGAATGCTCTGCTAGAATCATACTCGTCGATTAGGAAGAGAGGTGTGAGACAATGCGTGAGAGACAGACGTAAAGATAATGTGCGTACATGAGACACGTAGGCAGGTCCATGTATATAGAAAGGGTCGATGAGGATTGTGCGTGTGTATGTTTGCGAGAGGAAGAGTGCTTGTGATAAAGGTTAGTGAAATCAGTTGTAAATGGTTACGAGAGGGAGGGAGGGTTATATCTAGAGCATGTGTGCGAGAAAGACACCTCGGGAGAGAGTGTGTGAGCATGTGTGAGAGACCACCGATGGAGAGTGAAACTACACGTAAAAGACTGCTCTACACATTGATTAAAGATATAAATTGTATCCAAATATTAGGATGGGATCATGATATTTGCAATTCGCGTAAGGAGCGATCATTGATCCATCAGACATCTAGATTCTATCGAATTTGAGCATGTCTATGTTATTATTCGACACAATTGATCCACATAGTTAGTATTTTGAACTCCAGACAATGCATCGCTTTAGCAATCGAATATAAACGTGAGTATAGTTCATGTTGTGTGTGTAAAGCACATTATACATACGAAAGTTACACAATGGACATTATAAATAGCTACCTATGAACTAGCATACATTTGAATTCAACTTAAGGTGGTTTAAAAAAATCGAATTCAACATGAAGTCCATTCAATTATTTGAATTTGATATCATGGCATTTGTAAACCATACCTAAATTATGGGGGCACCAATCTTTGCTCTGATTTTGTACATAATAGCATATGTAGTCGTGTACAAAATAGATTCAAATTTAGCTCCTCCATTCCAAAATAATCGTAGTTATAGGATTTTCAAGTGTCAAAATTTCAAAAAGAAGCGGATAATTTAATGAGGTTTTCAAACATACAAGGTCAAATATAAAGTTGTCTATTTAGGTCAATCCTCGTAGTTCAAGAGTACTCTAAACGTGAATGCTTGTGTTTCAAAATTTCGAACGAAGCGCCAAAAGAGCCTCTACTCGCCCGAAACCGCGTGAGACCAATGTTTGGTAGTACAAGGAAATTACTTTTCTAATAACTCCGACCCGTGAAACCTACCGGCCCGACGTCCAAAGGTCTAAACCGGGGTAGGTTTGTAGCTTCATCTAGACGCCACGCAACCGCATCCGAAAAACATTCATACACAATGGCCGCCTAAGCACACATGCGCGCGGCCGAAATCGCTCCCGCCCACTATTTGGGACACCTGGGATTACCATCCTACCCCCGACCCGCAGTAGGTCCGAAATTTAAGAGGGGGGCAAAGTTTGTACTTTCCCCAAATTTCAAACAAGCGCGTCCCATATTCTGTTCAAGAAAGCCAAAAACAAGCGCGTCCCAGACCGAAACATGGTTCCCCCCACCCGTCCGATTCCCCATTCGTACTCCATGGGCGCCAAAACTACCTCTCCACCAGCCGCGAAACCCCGGCGTCCTCCGTCCGCCACCCCATCCCACCCATCAACCGCCGCCCTCCTCCATCACGCCGGAGCCGATACCCCGACGTCATCGTCCACCGCAACCTCAACCACAACGCCCTCCATGGCTAGTAGTTGAAGCCGAGGCCGAGCCGTCCGTACCCGAGCCAGTTCAACCACGCCGTCCTGCGCCTCACCGCTGCCGCTCCAACTTCGCCACCCTCCACCGCACCGGAGCTGTTCCTGCTACGCCGTCCTTCGCCGCCTCGGATCTGCTTCCCCTCCGCCGACATACGGCCACGGCAACATAGTCAACAATTTGGCCATGGGTTCGTCCAAGCCTGCACCCTCCAGAACATCGGTTTCCCCGGTAAAAAGAAGAAGATCGGCGCGACATGTGGAGGTGACCACACCAGCAACCGAAAAAGTTACTCCTCTTCCCTTATTCGTGCAAATCTTACGTCTCTGCTTGCACGGTATTCATCCCACAGAAGACACTAGTTGACCGCTTCTTCTTGATACTAGATGTTCCTAGTAACTCGCGATGCACAAGGTTTCTCCTCATATACTATTTCACCTTAGCTAGAGGTCCGTCGCCCCCCTGAATTTCAATTTCTGGCCAGTTGATTCCCAATTAACGGAAGCATTCCCCGGCGTAACAGACGCTAGTACGCCTATTACGCCGGGGAAGCAGCGCCTTGGTGTTTATCTTAGGGGCGTGTGCGGCCTAGAGCTACTGGCGCCCGATCTGGAGGTCGGCCGGGATTAAAGGGATGGCCTGGGGGCACTGCCAAGCACGGCGGTGGTGTGAGGTCGATGGGAGGGCGGGGCGGCGGAGGCAGGGGTCTGGGTCGGTGGTCGCTGGTGGTTCGAGAAAGATCGTCAGCAGTGACTGGCGGGAGGTAGACGAAGGCCATCTGCCCGTTCCTTATAGATCGGACGGTTCATTAAAAAAATCGACTGACCTATTTATTTTCAGTCGACTGTTATCTTAGATATGACCACATGTGGTGGTGTGCTGGAGGAGTACCTGCATTTCCTGTGCTCATATACTACAAAATCGTACGGAGTAGAATCTAATTTTGTTTGCCATGCAATGTTGTAGAGCTATCATATGTCTCCTGTCATTTATTTTTCAGCCACCTGCTATCTGCTACTTTTACAGTGCACTAGTTCTGCACACACTTCACCCTTACTCTCACTATTGTGTTTTTATGCAAGGGTATTTCAGACTCTGCTGCCATGAGAGAAGCCAAAAAGAAAAGAGAGAAGTCGCTCCAGCTTGGTGTGCAGGTAGGCAAGACACGTTACAACGCTATAAAGGGTGCAGTGTCAGCATATGGAGACGGTAAACGTAGCTCTGGAGTTGATGACCTCGCTCGCAATGAACCACCATCCCAGGTGCTTGCTTTAACTTCGCAGTGTCATATGTGGTTGCATGTTCCATATGGTGTCTAGCTTGTATTCGAAAGGCCGAAGTCGGTAAGATAAGGAAAGATTTTTTTACATGAACCACCATCCCGTGAGCACCAGAAGACAAATAGCTAGTCAGGGCATTGGCCGAGCCAGTGACAAGCCCAGCAAAGATAGGCATCACCTGGAAGCCAACTAAAAAGCTGTGATGGTGGCGAAGCAGCCCACCTCCCACCAGGCTCTCAGGTCCTAGATGATCATGCTCACCACTCCAGCCGGATGTCTAGCTTGTATTGCTTCCAATTTGGTTAAATTGCATCTGCTTAGCTTACACATTATACCTTTGAATATGACATGCCTTTCTGTTTTTGGTACATACTAGTACATCTGTGTATTAACCATGTTCTTACATCAAACTAATGTTCTTGTGTATCCCTCATCAATCACTAATGACGAGGCAGGCAGGCAAGGGGACTACTCCTCATTTAAAGAATGCAGCGTCAGCCTCCCGACATGATTCTCAAGAAACAGAAATGCTAGATGAAGATAGTGAACGTAGCTCTGTAGTTGATTACAACATTTCCCCTACACTAGCATCGCAGGTGCTTGCTCTAACTTGGCAGCGTGATATGTGGTTGCATGTTGCATATGGTGTCTAGATTGTAATTCTTCCAATCTGGTTAAACTGCATGTGCTAGTCTGCTTAGCTTATACATTATACCTGTTAATGTGACATGCCTTCCTGTATTTAGTACATAGTACATCTATCTATTAAGCATGTCCTTACATAAAACTATTGTTTTTTTGTATCCCGCATCAATCAACATGACGAGACACCTTTAGTATATGCAGTGCGATATTAGTTGCATCTTTCATATGATTTATAGCATGCGCTGCTTCTAATTTGTTGAAATTCCATTTATGATGGGACACTTTTAACTTGGCAGAGTCATATTGGTTGCATCTTTCATGTGGTGTCTAGCTTGCATTGCTTCTTATTTGCTGGAATGGTTTCTGCTTAGTTTACACAAACAGTTGTGAACATGCCATGTCGTCCTGTTTTTCGTACATATTCCATCCTGGTATCATGTGTTTGCCTTACATCAAAGTAGTGATTGTCAGTATCATGCATGAATGAGTTCTGAAGAGAGAATTTTATTGCTTTTTCTTGTCGGTTTTACTTAACAATTCAAAATCAATAAAGCGGAAGTAAGTTAGCAAGGCAGCGGATAAAGGTTCTCCTTCCGAATGGAGGGCCTCTACAGTTTCTACTCCTCCACACCCCCAAGATGATTTCCAAGGCAACACATGCATAGACACTCAACAAAGCTGTGTTTATGATGAGCACGTCTCCCCTAGTGCAGCATCACCGGTGCTCCCTCTAACTTTGCACTGTTATATGTGGTTGCATGTTATGTGTGATGTCTAGCTTGTATTGCTTCTAATTTTGTTGAATTCCATCTGCTTACTTTACACATTATACTTGAATAAGACACGTGTTCCTGTTTCTAGAACATACAATATCTGTCTATCACACCATGTTCTTACATCAAATTACTACTGTTGTGTAACCTGCAACAATCACTTATCATAAGACACGTTTGACTTCGGAGTGTGATATAGGTTACATCTCACATTCTTTTCTAGCTTGTACTACTAATTTGTTGAAATGGCACTTATGACGAGACAGTTTTAACTTGGTAGAGTGATATTCGTTGCATCTTTCATATGGTGTCTAGCTTTCATTGCTTCTAATTTGTTGAAATGCCTTCTCCTTAGTTTACACATCATAAGCTGTGAATATGCAATGCTGTGAATATGCAATGGCACTAATGACGAGAGACCTCTAACATGGTAGTGTGATGTTGTTTGCATCTTGCATATGATTTATTTCTTGTACTGCTTCACATTTGTTTAAACGCCATTTATGATGAGACACTGTTAACTTGGCAGAGCGATATTTGTAGCATCTTTCATATGGTGTCTACCTTCCATTGCATTGCTTCTAATTTGGTGAAATGTCTTCTTCTTAGTTTACACATCATAGTTCTGGTTATCTCTTCCGTCCTGTTTTTCATACATATTACATCCTCCGATCATGTGGTTCTCTAACATCAAAGTTCAGTTCGTCTGCATCACGCATCAATTTGTTCTGAAGAACTAAATTGTTATTCATTTTTCTTGTCGGCTTGACTTAACATGGCACAAAAAAGAGGAAGAAACACAGAATGGCAGGGAATGAGAAGCGGATGAATCATGCAGATTCTGCTGGTACTGATGGTGCAATAGAAGGTCAACGTCCAGCGGAAAATTCTACAAACACGGCATCCCATGCTACATGAGTTGCAAAAAAAGCCAAACAGAAACAAATAGCTGCCACCAAACAAGCAGAGACAGCTCTAGTTCTTGCAACACCTACCACAGTACTACCAGCTGCACGACTTACTCGTGCGTCAACTGAGCTAGCAGCACGTTCCCAAGCTCCCTTGCCACCTGACACTACTTCCCAAGCACTCTTGACACAAGACGAGTTGGCAATATCAGATGAACCTTGTGAGCTTCAACAGCAAGAAGGTAGTTGCTGGAGTCAAGTTACAATTGCATGCTTCTTTATATGTAGTCTCACAGTTTGATGTACACTAACACTTCCTGTTGAGGATATAGACCTTGGAGTCACCCGCCAGGAGGGCCGGGTTACTCTAAGGGTCATTTCCTGAAGCCCGAAGCTAAGTTTCAAGATGATGGGCCAGAGATGGGCTGAGACTCGGATATGGCTAAAAGCCCGTAGTTACAATCATTGTTATCGTAGACTTGTAGTGTAAGGCAAGTATTGTTTAGAGTCCGAGCCGGACGCTCTTATGAGCCGGCCGGGACTCTAAGGGCTGCTGGGCGTCAGCCTCCCTATATAAAGGGAGGACCCGGCAGCGGTTTAAGGGCGACAACGATCTGATCGAGAGCCGGGGATAGCTGTTTAGCTCCCTGGCGATCGTAACCATAATCAATAACACCTCAAACTGGACGTAGGCTTTTACCTTCACCGTAAGGGGCCGAACCAGTATAAATCCTCGTGTTCCTTGTCCCGCATAACCTCTTCAAGCTTCCTAATTGCGATGGCTCCACGACTAAGTCCTAGCTCGAGGACATCTGCCGTGACAATTCCACGACAGTTGGCGCCCACCGTGGGGCAAGCGCACGGTGGATTTGAGTTCTTGAAGGGCAGCTTCGAAGGGCTCAAGGGATACGCTGTGGGCCGGATGACCAAGAGTCGTCGCGGCAAGCTCTACATCGATGATGCGGACTGGGGCCCCGATGCCGGCTCAATTGAGTACGGGTACCGGGTCCCCTTCGACGGAATTCTTGTCTTCATTGGCAAGATTGGTGAGCCGGGCCCCGAGCCGGGTCTCCGCGCCGATCTCATCGAAACGGCTCAGCGTGCACAACCCGCCCGGGCCCGGCCTGCCTTAAGGCGCGCTTTTGTGGGATGTATCCATGGAGGGCCCTCTGATCCATCCGGGTCCGGTGATGAGGCGGCCGCCGGCTCTGACGGCGAGTCGGCCACTGATGAGTCAAACTCATTGTACCAACTTCAAGATGGCAGGCTCATAGGTTGTTCCGACGGTGACAGTATTCCGGACCTTTTCGAGCCACCAAGTCAGGTTGGAGTTTTTATGGCTGGTGCGCAGCCTGTTCAGAACCCTGCTGCTGGAGCAGGAAACCCGGTGCCTTCTCCGGCTCAGGTGCTGATGGATCTCACGGACAAGATGACGGCCCTGTTAACCGCCACGGTTGACCCGGCGGATCAAGCCCAGCATGATGCGGAGGTGGCGCAGTTGAAATTGGATCTGATAAAAGCTAAAGAAGATCTTGCGGCAGAAGGAATCAGGCTAGCTGCAGAGCGGGCGGCTCTCGATGCCCGGACTCAGTTGATTCAGGCGCAGTCCTTACAACTCACGATGGATCAGAACGCGACCAATGAGGTCATGAGAAGGAGGCATCAGAAGGCCCAGTCTCGACTCCCGCCGGTTTACGATCCACGGAATCTCTTTAACACGCCGGGTGCAGGGTCTAGTAACCCGCCAGGGGTCATTACGCCCGGGTCTGGACCCCTCATTCAGCCACGAGTGATGGGGCCTCCCCAGGTGCCCCCTGCCCCGCCTTAGTATGTGCCAATACCCCCGGGTCATTATGATAACCCGCTAGAGAACATGGTAGCTGCGGCAGCACGGCTGGCAGCTCTCCCCGTTGACGGTGATTCTCCGGCGGCCATCGAAACCCGCCGGGTCAGGGAACTCCTGCAGACGGCACTAGCACAGCAAGAGGCGTACTCCTATAGCCGTGACAGGATTCACTCGACCCCTTGTCCAGGCCAGAGCCCGAGTTACAGCCGGCACATGGTCTCAGCAACCGGTTCAAGTAATGTGCGACGCCATGACCCGCCCCCTGGCCATGGCTCGGCTCATAATGGAGCCTTCTACGCAGCAGACCAAGCCCGGCGAGAGGCGAAGCAGGCGCCTCAATTGACGGCTTACCAGACCCCCCCGGCGTATCCAACGACGTCCGTTGATGTGGGAATTTCTACTAGGACCGGGGGTGTCCCTTGTTTGGTACCAGCCATCCGTACTGAACGTCTACCTAAGGACTTCAAGGGCCCTAGGAAGGTGCCTAACTATACAGCGGACTTACAGCCTGCAGCCTGGATTGAGAGTTATGAGATGGCCATGGAATTGCTGGAGGTCAGTGAGGCGGCCATGGCCGAATATTTCACCATGATGTTAGATGGAACTGCCCGCACGTGGTTGAAAGGGTTACCACCGAACTCCATTAGGTCTTGGGCTGAGCTGAAAGCCCGGTTCATTCAAAACTTCAAAGATACCTGCAGGCAGTCTATGTCAATTGTGGATTTGACTAACTGTAAGCAGCAGGAGGGTGAGTCCACGACCCATTGGGTTCGCCGGGTCAAGGAGATCATACATTCATCAGATAAGATGGATGCCGGCTCTGCAGTCTTAATGTTGGAACAGAACTGTCGCTTTGTGCCCCTTAAGATGAAGCTTGGGCGGCTCAAGCGCGACTGCACCGATATGGGTACCCTAATGGCGGCTCTTGTCAAGTACACCGATTCTGATGGTACCAAGGATCCCCCTTCAGACGATGAAAGGGCAGGGAAGGGAAAGAAGAATGGCAACGGCAAGGGTCCTCAGTTTAACCCGGGGAACCAAGGAGGAGGCAAGCGTAAGGCCGATGGCAGCCTGGAGTTCGTAGCCAACACCAACTCTCAAGGTAATAACCAGCGACGCAAGGGGAGGCCCCCTCCCCGAGGCGGCGGGTCAGGACCTTCTCTGGAGCAGCTGTTGAATGAACCTTGTCCGCGACACGGCTCTAGAGAGAAGCCAGCAACTCATCTGTGGAAGGATTGTGCTATCATGAAGGCCTTTAAAAACTACAATGGTCCGGGTGGCGGCTCAGGTGCCGGCGGCTCAGGCGCCGGCGGTTTTCATGGCCCGGGCGGCGGCTCAAATTCCGGTCCCCAGAACAGTCAAGGAGGCTTTAATCAACAGTCTGGTCAGGGTCATCAACAGCAGCAGGGGGGTTATCAGACCAACCCGAAGCAGCTTAGCGGTGGACAGTATCACGTGTTCACCACTAGTTTGTGCAAATGAGACGAGAAGCTTCACAAGAGGGCTGTTAATCCTGTTGAGCCGGCGGTTCCACGCTACTTGCGGTGGTCTGAGCAGCCTATAGTGTGGAGTAGGGAGGATCACCCTCCCCGGGTGGATAACCCGGGCCACTTGGCCTTAGTGGTGGCTCCTCAGGTGGGAGGCTATAAGTTTACAAAGGTACTCATGGATGGAGGCAGCAGCATCAATATCCTCTATTATGAGACTTTTCGTCGTATGGGGCTAGTCGATAAGAATCTCAGCCAATCAAACACTATCTTCCATGGTGTGGTACCCGGTAAGTCGTCTTATCCAGTCGGCAAGATCGAATTGGAAGTGGCTTTTGGCGATGAGAACAACTACAGGGTGGAGAAGTTGACCTTTGAGGTGGTCAAGATAAGAAGTCCATACCACGCTATATTTGGATGGCCGGCTTACGCCAAGTTCATGGCACGGCCGTGTTATGTGTACTTACAGCTCAAGATGCCGGGTCACAATGGGACCATTACGGTTCACGGCAGCCGGAAAGTGGCTCTGGAGTGTGAGGAAGGTGATGCTGCTTATGCAGAGTCTGTTTGCGCCACAGAGGAGTTGAAATTTTATAAAGACAATGTTGACCCAACAGATATGACCTCTCTGAAAAAGCCAACCACGGAGAATGAACCAGCAATGAAATTTAAATCAGCTGATGAGACTAAACTTGTTGATTTTGTTCCAGGTGACTCGTCTCAGCAGTTTAGCATCAGTGCAAATCTGGACCCAAAATAGGAAAGCGCGCTCATCGAGTTCATCCGTGAGAATAGGGACATCTTCGCGTGGAAACCTTCTGACATGCCAGGTGTACCTAGAGAACTCGCTGAGCACACTCTTAATGTTGATCCAAAATTTAAGCCGGTCAGACAGTTTCTTCGACGGTTTAACGAAGAGAGGCGGAAAGCTATTGGTGAAGAAGTGGCCCGGCTCTTGGCGGCCGGGTTCATTGTTGAGGTTTTTCACCTGGAGTGGTTGGCTAACCCGGTGCTCGTACTCAAGAAGAACGGCACCTAGCGGATGTGTGTGGACTACACGGACTTGAACAAGGCGTGTCCGGCTGATCCTTTTGCTCTCCCCCGTATTGATCAAATCATTGATGCTACGACAGGTTGTGCACGCTTAAGTTTCTTGGATGCCTATTCCGGGTATCATCAGATTAAGATGGCAGTTAAGGACCAGGAGAAGACGGCGTTCATCACTCCCTTTGGAGCCTTCTGCTATGTATCTATGCCTTTTGGACTCAAGTGTGCACAGGCGACTTACCAGCGTTGTGTACAGAATTGTCTTCATAAACAGATCGGGCGCAATGTTCACGCTTACGTGAATGATATTGTGGTTAAATTCATCAAGGAGGAAACCCTGATAGATGACTTAAGGGAAACTTTCGATAATCTCCGGGTCTACAAGATGATGCTTAACCCGGCCAAGTGTGTTTTTGGTGTTCCTGTAGGCAAACTATTGGGCTTCTTGGTTTCTGATAGAGGCATTGAGGCTAACCCAGAGAAGATCAAGGCTATCACCTCCCTAGCTAAGCCGGCATGTATAAATGACGTTCAGCGTTTGGCGGGTCGCATCGCTGCTTTAAGCCGGTTTATAAGCCGTTTGGGTGAGAAGGCTATGCCCTTATATCAGTTGATGAAGAAAACTGATAACTTTATCTGGAATGATGCAGCTGATACCGCTTTTGAGGATTTTAAAAAGCAATTGGTAGAACCCCCCGTCCTTGCTGCTCCGGTTGATAAGGAACCCTTGCTACTGTATGTAGCAGCAAATGCACGAGCTGTCAGCGTGGCTATTGTAGTGGAGCGCAAGGAGGCGGGTAAGGAGCATCCGGTTCAGCGGCCGGTTTATTATGTCAGCGAGGTGCTTATTGAGTCCAAGCAGCGGTACCCGCATTGGCAGAAGCTCGTATACTGTGTGTTCATGGCGAGCCGGAAGCTCAAACATTATTTTCAGGGTCATCCCATCTCTGTGGTCAGTTCTGCCCCCCTTGGTGATATTATCCAGAACAGAGAGGCTACAGGGAGAATTGCTAAGTGGGCTATAGAGCTTGGACCCCATGGCCTCAAATATGTGCCACGCACTGCTGTTAAATCTCAGGCTTTGGTGGATTTCATTAATGATTGGACGAAGTCTCAAGTGCCTGAGCAAAAGCCGGATAACACTTATTGGACTATCCACTTCGATGGGTCCAGACAGTTGGAGGGCTCGGGGGCTGGTGTTGTATTGGCTTCCCCTAAAGGTGACAAGTTCCATTATGTGTTACGGTTGATGTTTCCTTGCACTAACAATGCGGCTGAATACGAAGCTTTGCTCCACGGTCTTCTTGTGGCTAAGGAGATGAGCTTAAGCCGGGTAAGGTGCTTTGGGGACTCAGATTTGGTGGCTCAACAAGTATCAGGCACCTGGGATTCTAAGGATCCTCTCATGGCGGCTTATCGTCGCGAGGTTGATGCCATTGCTGGGCACTTTCAGGGATACC
Source organism: Aegilops tauschii subsp. strangulata (assembly GCF_002575655.3). NCBI lineage: Eukaryota > Viridiplantae > Streptophyta > Magnoliopsida > Poales > Poaceae > Aegilops > Aegilops tauschii. The sequence goes on along the minus strand of NC_053037.3, from coordinate 511,392,392 downwards.
AAGTGGAGCACATTGATCGCAGGAAGAACGAGGCGGCTGATGCTTTAAGCCGGCTAGGCTCTCAGTGAAAGCCGGTGCCGCCTAACACTTTCCTGGATGTCTTGTATAACCCCTCGGTTAAGTTGCCTACAGAAGAGGACTTGGCTATCCCTGACCCGGAGGCACGACTGGTGGCGGCTCTTCATGTCATACCAGACTGGACAATGCCATATCTGGCTTATATAACCCGGGGAGAGTTGCCTGAGGATGAAACTCTGGCCAGGCAAGTAACCCGGCGGGCTAAGTCAATGATTGTCATTGATGGCGAGCTGCATCATCGCAGTGTTTCAGGGGCGTTTCAGCGTTGTATCTCCCCTAAGGAAGGTCAAGAGATCTTGCGTGAGAACCATGAAGGGGATTGTGGCCATCATGCCAGTTCAAAATCTCTTGTGGCCAAGGCTTTCCGTCATGGTTTTTATTGGCTGACGGCTCACGCTGATGCAGAGGACTTGGTCAGTAAATGTGATGGTTGCCAAAGGTTCTCACGACGGGCTCATGTGCCGGCTCAGGAGTTGAGGATGATCCCAATCACTTGGCCCTTTGCGGTCTGGGGGCTTGATATGGTTGGGCCTTTTAAAAGGTCCAAGGATAAGAAGACCCACCTCTTGGTGGCCGTTGACAAATTCACGAAGTGGGTGGAGGCTGAGCCAGTTAGCAAGTGCGATGCAGCCACGACGGTTCAATTTATGAAAAAGGTGATTTTCCGCTTCGGCTTTCCGCACAGCATCATAACTGACAATGGCACCAATTTATCCAAGGGTGCTATGGAAGAATTTTGTCAACGGGAGCATATCCGACTTGATGTTTCCTCAGTGGCTCATCCCCAATCCAATGGTCAAGCTGAGAGAGCTAACCAGGAGATTCTGAAGGGCATCAAACCCCGGCTTTTGGTCCCTTTGCAACGGACGCCGGGTTGTTGGGTGGAGGAGCTGCCCTCCGTCTTATGGAGCATCAACACTACTCCTAACAGGTCTACTGGCTTCACGCCTTTCTTCATGGTTTATGGAGCAGAAGCAGTCCTCCCCAGCGACATCCATCATGACTCGCCTCGGGTGGCGGCTTATGTTGAGACGGATAATGAACAGGCGCGCCAAGATGCTCTGGACTTGTTGGACGAACAGCGTGATGTGGCGGCAGCCCGTTCAGCTATTTACCAACAAGACCTGCGCCGTTATCATAGCCGCCGGGTCAAATCCCGGGTCTTTCAGGAAGGCGACCTTGTGCTCCGGCTTATCCAGGATCAAACAGATGCACACAAGTTATCCCCACCTTGGGAAGGGCCCTTTGTGGTCAGTAAGAACTTGCACAACGGGTCATATTACCTCATTGATATTCGGGAATGTAAAGATTCGCGTAAATCTGAGGAGGAGACCCGTCGGCCATGGAATATAGCTCAGCTTCGGCCTTATTACACTTGAGCTGCCGGCTCTCGTGGTGTACATATTTATCTCAGACATGTATATACTATGATAAGCAATAAAGCAGGGCATCTGTCCTTTTTTCTCCCCCAATTATGCGTGTGTTATTTCTTACATGCTGATTTAAAGGAGGATCCGGCTTATGAGTGTATTTGAGTTTAGCTGTAAGCAGTAAGGTCACTTGGGGGCTTCCTGTTCAAACATGGGTCGTATTCGAACCAAAGAGAGTATAGCTGTCGATACCCATGTGATTGGCAAGGTGCCGAGCTCATTGGGAAGTTAACCTTGATCATATTTGAATCACAGTTTAACCCCTCTGAGAACCGATGCGGATCGTATTCGAATCAGCGTCGTTAAACAATTTTTAGAATCACTTGGGGGCTTCCTGTTCAAACATGGGTCGTATTCGAACCCAAGAGAACATAGCTGTCGGTACCCTCTTGATTGGCATCGCCACACCCATTGGGGGCTATATGATCGTATCCGAATCTTGGCTTAACCCCTTTCGGGCCGGGTCTCTGGTCGTATTCGAACTGGAAGCCCCTAAGTTCTGATTTATCACAAGTTTACTCTGCTTATGACAAGGTGTGCATGGTCGGGTTTCACTTGCCGGCTTAATTTTGGGTTTATCTTGTTAATTGAACATCATGGATGTCATCAAGGCAAGTCAAATAGAGTTAAGATACCAACCGTGCTACCCGGGTTATTTAAACCGGAAGTATGTTTACAGGCCGTTCGGTGTGTTATCATGGCTATGTTTAGAGTGTAACTAAGGACCAGTCCTTTTTGATTCATATTCCGGGTTATGCATCTCAAACACCTGATTCTCAGGGTGGTAAGCCGCCTTGAGACTTGTGATTTGCCTTTTTATGCAGATACTTAAAGGCACCTGTTAAGGTTGAGAAGGACAAAGGGATAATTATGACCCGGAGGAACACCAAAAAGATAACTTCAAGGGATTTCAGCATTCATTACATGCGCGATGGCACGGCAGAGATAAATTGTTGCACCTATTCTATTACAAAATTCATCAAGTCTCAAGGATGGAGCGTTGTTCGGTGAACCGCCAGCCGCTTTATGATGCCTCCTGAGTTGAAGTCCCCGGCTCGTTCCTGTCTTCTGCTCCGGCTGATCCCAAGACCTCGAAGGTTGACGACTTCCAGTTGATGCCGCTGAGAGCTTCGAACTGGGCCTCTTCGTCAATTAACCCGGCCGGGTCAATCTCCGAGGCGAAGGTGTGCTGGCGAGCCGGAGGAATCAGATTGAGAGCTTCATAGCGGGGGGTTGGAATCCTCTGATTCTCCGCATTGTACCCCGGCTGATACTTGGTTAAGTTGGTGTCGTTCCCGATGATGGTGGCCACCGGGCATACAGCCTTCACACACGCCGCGAAATCCTTCTGGTCGAACGCTGAGCCGTCTTCCTTCAGGCTGGGGTAACCCAGGGCGATGTCTGCCGGGTCTAGCTCCGGCAAGAATGCTTTGGCCCGGCTCAGCGCGGCGATTGCTCCGGCTCTTGCGGATGCTCGTCGTAGCTCCTGGATCCGCTGCGGCAGAACTACGAGCCGACGCAGGACTTCGGCCAGATGAGTTGGCACCTCATTGGATAGGGCCACCACAGCTAAAGCCTGCTGTGACCCGGTGTAGAGCTGTTCCACCAGGGTGTACACGGCCTTTAACTTGGTGACCACGCTCTGGTTCAGGTTGGCGCTTCTGGAACCTGTTTAACAACATCAGATGACCCGGTGACAAGGATGAATCAGGAAATGTAAACATTCTAACATGGATGGAAACCGGTGAGGCGACTTACCGAAGATCGCGGCTACCATTTGGGACACTTGGCGCTTTAGGCTGGAGAGCTCGGCGGTTTTTTCAGAGAGCGCCTTCTCCGCCTGTTCCGCCCGGGTTACCAGCGCAGCTTTCTCCTCAGCCCAGGCCTTCCGCTCAGCATCGAATTCGGTCTTCAGCTTCTCTTGAGCGGCGATGCTGGAGACAAACTTGGCGCTTGCCTTCCGGGTCTCCATCTCTTGTGTCTTTAGCCGGCTCTTGAGATCCGCAAGGTCCGACTCAAATTTCTTGCCAACAGCCTGCATATATTTCCGGGTTATTAACAGTCATTCTATAAGTCCCAAGCGCTTTCCAAGCAAAGACACTTGGCACTTGGGGGCTAATGCATATTGAACGTATCTATCTACGTATTGCCGGCCTAGTTTAATAAACCGGACCTAAGTCTACAACATATTCAAGTATAAGTTGTCGACTTGGGGGCTAGCATGACAAGGGTCACTATGCAGAAAGTAAGAAGACAGCAGAAGGATACCTCAGATTTTTGTTGGATCTGGTTGACCATGGCGATCTCGGCGTCCCGGCTCTTGTGAACTTGGCTGATGTAGCCTGAGACGAGCTCTCCAATGCTTAAGTCGGTGTAGCTGGAGAGATCCAGATTCACCCGGTGGGGTTGCAGCAACTCCCCCTTTGCGGAGCATTTGGCCAGCACGGTCGGCCTCCCCGGCTCAACATACTCCGTCCGGGTAATTACCACGTCCGGGTCGTTAGCTGGTGGGGCTGAGCCGGAGGCCTCCGGGTTAACTGACGCTTCGGTCGTTGTCTTGGTGGTCGGGGCAGGGGCTTCAGGCGCCGTGTCCATGGGAATGGTGGCTTCGGGGGCGGAGGCAGCTGGCGGCTCTTGAGCCGTCGCCTCCGGCTCAGGCAAGTCCGGCACTCCGGCTGACCTGGTCTTCTTTGCTCTTTTGGTGAGCTTTGCCTGGGCACTGAGAAGGCAGAAATGTTAGGCATAGAAAGAGTAAATACAGACAGATAATGTAAGGAGATTGTTATTACCCGGGTGCAGTCTTGAAGGCCAGCAGACTTGACTGCATGGAGTCACCCGAAGAGGGGGAGGTCTCCTGATAATTGGAGTCAGAAGTGTTGAGTGGCTGACGGATGACACCCGCCAACGGATGAAAAGGGTACAGGTGAGAAAAAACCTCAGTGCGACGCTTCCTTGTTGCGTCGGGTAACCCGGCGGAGAGGTCGGTGTCCTTGCGGGCCCGGGTGTGACGCCGGCTTTCGTGAACCTGCTGCTTCAAAAGAAATTGAGAGTCTTGATGAGCTAATGGATGAGAAAAGCTTACTTTCCGGGTTACTCTTCGGACTTTCAGCTGTGGCAAAGGCTCCGAGTCGGAGGAAAGTGATGTTACCTCTTCAACCACCGGGTTACTGGCGCCGGTGTCATCCTGTCAATAAGCAAAATGTTGATAAGGCGGACAGCAACAAACAACAAATATGGCAAGAGTTTAAAGGTTTAAGGGTTACCTCTGACTCGGAGCTGTCGCTTAATTGCAGTAGCTCCGAAGCAGTGGTTCTGCTTCCCTTTTTGCGAGGGGCAGCTTTCTTGGCGGCTTTCTTCGCCTTCCTGGCCTTCTTGGCCGCCTCATGGTCATACTTGACCCGCCAGAATTTATCATCAGCCTGAGAAATACAGTAATGAATTCTTGAAATGATTCAGAGCAAGGTGACATGCAAAAGAAGTTGAAAGGTTAAAGTCAGCGGCTTACCGCTGGGGCTGGATTGGTCTTGCAGAACGGGGCTAGCCCGGTTCTTCCACAGTCTGCCAGGCTCTCGTTTAACAGAGCCTTGGTCTCTTCTTCAGCAACGTCTTCTGGAAGATCATTGCGACTGTGCCTCTGCGGGTCATCCTTTCGCCCGGTGTACTCACACATTAAGCCGGGGCGGCGGCTCAATGGGATCACCCGCCATGAGATCCAGACCCGGACCAGGTCTATTCCGTTCAGACCGTTGCCTAGCAGGGCCTTGATCTTATTGATCGTTGGAAGCAGAGGCTGGCGTTCCGCGGCAGTCAGTTTGTCGGATAGCGGATGAGTTGGCTCTAGGCGTGTTGGGCGAAAGCTGGGCAGCGGGTTCTCGTCAGCCGGGGATGTGTCTTGGCAGTAGAACCAAGTCATATTCCAGTCCTTGGGGTGGCTTGGCGGCTCTGCGTAAGGGAATAGACAGTCCCTGCGCCGTTGGATGGAGATGCCGCCTAATTCCAGACTTGGCCCGTTCGCACACTCGTTTTGGCGGTTTAAGTAGAACAGTTCTCTGAACAGCAGCAAACTGGGCTCCTCTCCAAGGTATACTTCGCAAAAGACTTGGAAGTTGCAGATGTTGGATACGGAGTTGGGTCCTATATCCTGAGGCCGAAGGTCAAAGAAGTTGAGCACGTCCCGGAAGAATTTTGAGCCGGGCGGTGCGAAGCCCCGGCTCATATGGTCCGCAAAGATCACTACCTCCCCGTCCCTCGGCTGTGGTCTTTCTTCGGATGGATCAGGGGCACGGTAGGACATCACTTCCTTCTTGGGCAGATATCCGGACTTAACGAAGTTGGCCAGGGTGTCGTCTGTAACGTTGGATTTCATCCAGTTGCAAGTGATGGGAGCCTTGGGAGGCATGGTGAAGGTTGGTGGTCTATGGTAAAGAGAAAAGTGTCCGGGTTAATTGTAAGCCGGAGGTTATCATTCAAACTACAATGGCGGCTTATGAAGGGGACTAATGATATATATTCAGATACGGTGGGTTATCTAAGCCGTAGGGGCATTCATGATAAGTTGGTCATCTACGGCTTACTGCAGTTAAGCCGGAGGATTCTACAGAGCATGGTTCTCTTTAAAACCGGAAAGTTCTATGGCGCGTGTTTTCTTTAAGTCGGAAATATAAGCCGCCAAGATTCAAGGGCTGCAGTTTTTACTAAGTGTGGTAAAACAGATTTCACATATTGCAGTAACTTTTTCGGATCAAAATGGTCGGGCGAAATGAAAATTTTCTAGACCTAAAAAACAGAGGCAGGAGAAGTTCTTAAGGTGGAACATGGTTCTTAAGCAGTAAAAAGAGGGTTTTTCGCAGGTGAAATGGATCTCAAACATCTACCGCAGTGGTTCTACGAAGAGTTAAGATCAACGGGGGCAGTGACTACAGGAGCTACCGAAACTTGTGGCTATGGTGACGAACATGAAGAACACAGACGAACTCTACCACAGATCTGTTCTAGTAAGGCAGAGGGGACTCACCGGAGTTGGGGAAGAGCGGAAGTCGCCGCCGTTATCTGGTCCGAGTCAGGGTGATGCAGTGGCCGGGTTGATGAAGGACGAGGGCGCGACGGCGGCGGCAGTGGCAGAGCTCGGGCAGAAGAGCGACGGCGTGAGGAGGAAGAAGGAGAGCGTGAGAGGAAAGCGTTGGGCCGGCCTATTTATAAGGCAGAGTCATAAGTGGGCGCGAGATTCAAGGAGACCACGGCGTGGTTATCTCCCCCTCACGGCGCCTCGATTTTCGGAATGACAGTAAAGCAAAGATCCGTTGCGGATCTGGTGGAGTAAAAAACGGACTTAATGGAGGATGACGTCACGGTGGATTATCCGGAGTCCAGAGGATGACGTCACTCCGGGTTATGGCCTTCACATGAATGGTAAGCCGGAGATTTTTTCTGTCTGCAGAATTGAAGATTGACACGAGCCGGCTCAAGTCAATCTGGGGCCTAATGTTGAGGATATAGACCTTGGAGTCACCCGCCAGGAGGGCCGGGTTACTCTAAGGGTCATTGCCAGAAGCCCGGAGCTAAGTTTCAAGATGATGGGCCAGAGATGGGCTGAGACCCGGATATGGCTAAAAGCCCGTAGTTACAATCATTTTTATAGTAGACTTGTAGTGTAAGGCAAGTATTGTTTAGAGTCCGAGCCGGACGCTCTTATGAGCCGGCCGGGACTCTAAGGGCTGCTGGGCGTCAGCCTCCCTATATAAAGGGAGGACCGGGCAGCGGTTTAAGGGCGACAACGATCTGATCGAGAGCCGGGGATAGCTGTTTAGCTCCCTGGCGATCGTAACCATAATCAATAACACCTCAAACTGGACGTAGGCTTTTACCTTCACCGTAAGGGGCCGAACCAGTATAAATCCTCGTGTTCCTTGTCTCGCATAACCTCTTCAAGCTTCCTAATTGCGATGGCTCCACGACTAAGTCCTAGCTCGAGGACATCTGCCGTGACAATTCCACGACACTTCCTATGTTCGTTGTTGGACTACCACCTAGGCGCAAGAGGAAACAAACATCAGGGATAATGATCGATAGGTTAACTAAATCTAGAGGAGGAAGAATGGAGATCCGTTTTGAGGCAGGTTTAAAAAGGCCACATGATGCTACAAAGTCAGCCAAGTTAGTATCAGAGGCAGCGGTTGCCGTTAGGTGTCTTGTAGGTATCCTCCCAACATGGATTCAGTACAGGAATGACAAAGACGAAACCCAGTTCAACACCTTCCTCGACCATTTATCTGTAAGTATGGTTATGTATGGAAACTAGTAATATCATCTTGCTCTGTCCCATACTTTCTAGGTTGCTGATAATGAGACTCCCATAATTTTCAACAGATGAGGTTCAAGTTGGATAGCCAAGATGATGCAACCAGACAAGCTTGCACCCATGTTTTCAAGTCTGCTCTGCGACAATATCGGTATAACTTGAGGAAAACTCACTTTGAAGGCAAGGCTAACAGTGAACTTTCCCAAACATCTCAAGTGGAAAATATACCGAATGAAGACTGGAGGGGCCTTGTTAAACACTTGTCTAATCCGAAGTATCAGGTACATTATATATATGTGATCAGATCACATGTTGAAGTCCTATTTACGCATGTGCCACACAAATCTATCTTCTTGTAGGTGAACTGTTCAAAGAACAAGGCCAACCGTACGAAAGTGAAATTCCAACAGACGACAAGATCTCGTAGCTATATTGCACACTGCGAGGCTCTTGTAATTAGCTGTTGTTTCACTCTTTTCGCTGTACCATATTATCAGATCTATATTGACTTGTTCGAAATGCAGAGGAAAGCCCGCAAGGACCAAAAAGTACCTGAACCAAATGCTGTGGAAATCTTCAAGGACTGTCACACCAGCAAGAAGAAGGGCATGACTACACCAGTCAAAGCCGCTGTTGTAAGTCCTTAATCCTCATGCCTTTTAACTACTACTTACTCTGACTTGTGCCTTGAACTACATGGTTTGCAGCCAATGTCTATTACTCTTTTCAATTTTATACACAATTGTCTTAGCGTATCATTGCACCTTACAAGGTTTAAAAGAGAGGAGTGATGTTCCTTTGATCTTGACCCGTAATCTAGTTCCGTGCTGGACTTGCCCACACAACATGACAATTGCATGTTTGTCTGTTCTCAGTTGTTTTGTGATATGAATGATGTCATACTATGCTTACCGTATTATAAACTTCGTCTCTTTGTCCTTAGCCCTCAATACAATGTGAAGAAATAGACAATACATTAGCGATGGTACATGGTCATATGTTTGGAACCTGGTTTTATTATGTACTTTGCAATAAAATACAACTAATGTTTTACATGGGTTCACCAGAATAAGTTCTGTATATAGACCAAAGCAATTTTGTTTGGTTTTGCTGCCTCCTTAATATCTTCTGTTCTGGTACTACTAATGTAAAACCTCAACTTTTCAGCAAGCTATGGAAAAAATGGTGGAACCGCCACCTTCTGAAGGTGGCGAGGCAACTATAACCGCAATGTCAGCTCTTGCTGCAGTGGGTCAGTACCTGTCCACTAACAGTGCCAAAAGCACGTTCCTGCGTAATACTGGGTTGGTTGTTAAGGCAATATCGTCCAAACTGCCTCATGATCAAGATATGCAAGCTCAAAGCAATGTTGTATCTGCGCTCCAGACACAAGTACATTCCCTAACATAGACCCTTTGTGAAACAAGGAGAAACATTGCTCAATGTGGTCAAGATATGCATGGTTTTGAAACCAGACTATCAGACATTTGCTATTGTTTTCAGGAGCCTAGGGGAAATGAAGGCGAGGGTTATGGTGCTCCATCGGACAATACAGCATGAAAACGTAACAGTCAGGTCAAATGAACTGAGCTTCTGAACTTCTGGTGGTGCATTTATCTGCTAGACTGTTAAGTTTTATGCCAACCTTCCTTTTGTTATATAGTTGTAATTTGTTTTGGTGAGATACAAAATTTATTCTTAACGTGCAGCCACCGGCTGAAGAAAACAGCAAGCCATTTTTGTATAGTGTAGGGTGTTCCCTATATTTGCACTGGTGGCGATCTTTGATGCCGAGTGGATGTAATCTGTGCAATCGCCTTAATAGCCTAGCGTTACTTTTGGCCTTATTTATTTCCTAGTCTTCTTTTTCCCTGGTTTGCTAGTGGCCGCAACTACCATGGGCCATATATGGGCCGTAGGATCCATGGGTCTCCTACGAGCCATCGATAAATGGGCCTGTAATCGGTGGGCCTTGGGCCGTCGGATAAATGGGTCTACATGGGCCGTAATCGGGCGTAATTGGTATCGGCCCAGCACGGTAACAGGCCGTAGGACAGCAAAGGCTTAATTCTGTCACAGGCATAACGGGCCGTTAATGGGCCAGAATATAGGACGGGCTGGAAACGGCTTAACGGGTTAACAGGCCAGAAACGGGCCGACTCTTGCCATGGGCCGAATTTGGCCCATTAGGGTAACAGGCCAGTAACGGGCCGACTCTTGCCATGGGCCGAATTTGGCCCATTAGGGGAACAGGCCAGTAACGGGCCGACTCTTGCCATGGGCCGAATTTGGCCCATTAGGGGAACAGGCCAGTAACAGGCCGGAAGTAATCGAGGGCCGAAAAGGAGCCCAAGAACGTATGGGCCGTCAATAGGCCGAAAGCTAACACGGGCTGGAAACGGCCCATGTAAATCACGGGCCGTTAACGGGTATAAAGAAAATTACTGTTCATTATGGGCTAGAGCCACCGTGGGCCTGTAAAGGGCCGAAAGATACGAAGGCCTCATATGGCCGAAAGACGTCGTGGGCCATACATGGGCCGAAAGTTAAATGGGCTGGTGTTATATTCGATGGCCCACATGACATTGTTGGGCCGATTTCTTTAGGGCCTAACGGGCCGTGAGTTAACGGGCCGTAAAATGGGCTATTTGCGAAGAGACCATTAGCAGGCTTTTCATGGGCCAGCCCGTTAACTTTTGACTAAGTCAAACGGGCCGGCTTTGTAAGCTAAATGGGCCAGTGGTGGGCCGTGGCACGTGTCGACATATCATAGGCGCCTATCTGACCCACTGACGAGCTGACACGTGTTTCGCCCGGCCAATAAGAATTTTACATGTGGAAATTTCCCATTGGTCAGGGCTGTTAACGGGTTATCGGATCCAAAACCCGACCTGATAGCTTAACGCCGTTCCGTTACGGTAGATGCCACGTGTCGGTCACCCTTGACGAAAGCACTTCTGTGACGCGCGATTTATCGTCATGGAAGTGGACACTTCCGTGATGATAATTTTGGTAATCTCATGGAACACTTCTACGACAGCACAGGTATGACTATCTTGATTCTGTCATAAAATCGTTATGGATGTACATGCATGACAAAAAAACGCGACCTACTGTGACAAACACGTATCATCACGGAAGTGTATTATTTTGTAGTGTAGTTCGAGAGCTCAAGAACTCTCTGAAATACACCCACCAAAGCAGGACTAGGGTTTTACGCATCCTCGCGGCCCGAACCTGGGTAAATGATCCTTGTGCTGTCTACTAGCCCTGCTCTTCTCGCAACCCCGCGCCCCGGCAACCGTAGTAGGGATTCTTGTGATCCCATAGATATCGTTCCACACCGACATCTTTGGCACGCCAGGTAGGGGGCCGCAATTGTGAGAATCTGGTCTAGGGGTTAGCCTAGCAGTTCTTCGTCGCCATGGCTCCTAAGAAGAAGATGGTCACGGCGATCGGCTCGTTGGGAGCCGAACGGCCCGTGCCGGTGCGAACGAGCAGTGGACCGGTCGCGGACAGGACTAGGGCCGCGGTCCGCGAGCACTAGCATCGCCCAGGCAGTCAGAGCCTGGCGAGCGGCATCGTTCGCGCGCGAGACGACTGACCGCACGTCGCCAGATCCAAAGACAGAGCCGGGCCCCCTGCAGGCGGCGCGGGCCCTCCAGGGGTGTCGTTGTGCCACCTCCGGGCGGCGCAGCGACCTCCAAGCCGCCCACACCGGCGACCACCGCGCGCTCTTCCCATGGTGTGCGCGCCGAGCAGCGTCACCACGTTGGTGACCCTGGGCACTACTGTGGGAAGAGCTCTATGCGTCATCCGCAAGATGAAGGGGTTCAGCACGCTCGCAGAAGCGCTGGCAAAAATTGCACGCAGCCGCTGGGTCGTAATGGAGCTCCTTCTAACGTAGTTAGAAGTCGAAGCGCGCCGCGATCCACGCAGCTGTCGCCGCCGCCCACGCCAGCGGAAGCTTTGGCCCGCGCGCAGCTGCTCCTCGACTTCCCTCCTGCTGCGGAGAAGCTCGACGAGTTGAGGGCCACCATCCGGAGCCTCGTCGCCGTTGCAAACAAAGACGATCCACGACCGGCGAGGCCCTCGGGTCGGCGCTCCACCGAGCCACCACATGCTGGCGCTGGGAGGACCGGGGGAGCTGCGGGCACGGTGCGCTCTCCTCCTCCTCGCCAGCCGCCGCGGGCGTCGGCCCGTCGCGACGACGCTTGTGATAACATCTCCATAGCGTCGTCCGACCCGCGGACCCTCCGCGACCAGCGCCAGGTCCTTCGGGAGCGAGCTCACGAAGACGCTCGAACCACCGTCGAGCACCGGCGCGAAACGCGCCGCCAGTCGGACAAGCGGGCGGGACCCGCTATGGACCAACCGGCACCGGGTGGCCCCAGCGGCCTACCTTACGAGGTGGGCTGCCCGGCCTTCACCCGTGAGCTGTGGCAGTTCCAGTGGCCGTCCCAACGCACGTTCAAGCCCGACATCAGCGAGAAGTACACTGGCAGGACCCATCCGTCCGAGTTCCTCAGCATCTACACCATTGCGATGCAGGCTGCTGGAGCTCGCGACGACAAGGTGCTTGCCAACTATTTCCCGCTGGCACTGAAGCCCAATGTTATGTCCTGGTTGATGCACTTGCCGCCGGATTCCATTTCTTCTTGGTCGGATCTGTGCCATGAGTTCGTCGGCGCCTTCACAGGAGGCCACCAAGCTCATGGCCAGGCCAGTGATCTGCATTTCATTCCCCAGAAGGAAGGGGAAACCCTGCGCAAGTACATCCAGAGATTCAGCCGGGTGCAGTACAACATCCCCGACGTTCATCCCGTCGCTGTGATCAGCGCGTTCCATCAAAACGTGCGCAACCACAAGATGCGCGAAGAGCTGGCGATGACTAAGGTTAAGGATGTGGCCGAGCTCTATGTTTTGGCCGAGAGGTGCGCCCGGGCTGAAGAGGGAAGGAAGTACCCCGGCGAATACGCCGGTGCGGAAACCGACTCTAACGACGAAGATGCCGCCACCCCGATGAAGAAGGGCTGGCGTCGCAACAGGAAACGCAAAGGCAAGGCCGTGCTTGCCGTTGAGGGATCTGACGATACCGGTGCCGACAAGAAGGTCAAGGGAGACGCCCCTGGCAAGGAGATTGTCGGGTGCGCCGCCTGCCGGGCCTTGGCGGCTACCGACAAGCCAGGAAGCTCCGGCAAGCAATACTGCAAGATCCACCGCACCAAGGGCCACGACCTCCAGAACTGCCAACAAGTCGAGCTACTTGCTGAGAAGTAAAAGGCTGAGTATGAGAGGCGGGACAAGGAGAAGGACCAAGACGATGCTGAGGGATCCGGCAAGAGGCGTGGCGGCCAAGGGGGGCGCCCCGGCAAGGACAACCAACAAGAGAGGCCCGCCCGAGGCCGCGACAAGAAACAAGAAGACGATGATCATGACGAGGACGACGAGTCTGGTGAGCAAGGGTTCCAGAAGGCTACGGAGGCCATGTGCGTCGATGGCGGTGCCTCGCTGCATACCTCTCACCACCAGCTCAAGTAGTGGGCGCAGCAGAGCCGTCGTTCGACGCTCAGAAGCCACTGAAGTGGTCCAGCACGCCCCTCATCTTTGACGCCGAGGACCACCCTGACCGCACTGCCGCAGTCGGGTGTTTGCCATTGTTGGTCTCACCAACGATACGCAACCTCAGGGTGAACAAGATGTTGGTTGACGGTGGGGCCGGCCTGAACCTGATCTCGCCTGTCGTGATCAAAAGGTTGTAAATCCCTGATGGAGACCTCGAGGAAATGGGCACGTTTCAAGGGGTCAATCCGGGGAGGAGCCAGCCGAAGGGAAAGGTCACACTGCCTGTGACGTTTGGAGGAGAGTTGAAGTACAGGACGAAGAAGATCGTCTTCGACGTGGCCGAGATCCCCTTGCCCTACAACAGGATCCTCGGCCGCCCGGCACTAGCCAAGTTCATGGCGTCACACTACGCCTACAACATGCTAAAGATGTCCGGGCCGTTGACCATCATCTCCATCCCCTCCGACAAGAAGGACGCGCTGATCTGCGCCGACCAACTCTACCGGGAAGCAGTTGCAGCGTCTGCCGTCAAGGCACCTGCTCCTGCCGCTGAAGGCCCGGGAGGGAAGAAGAAGCCCGGCAAGACCTCTCGCACCCACTCCGGCAAGCGCACCTCCTCGGAGTGTTGTGCTACCGTCGAGGATGTGCCAAAGAGCTCTACCGACAAGGGCAAGAGATCCAGAGCCGAGCCGCCGCAGACCAAGAAGGTGCCCGTAAGGGAAGATGGCACGGGAGGGGCCTTCACCATAGGCTCCACCCTCGATAGCAAACAGGAAGGCGCGCTCGTCACCTTCCTGCGGGCGAATGTCGACGTGTTTAAGTGGCAAGCATCCGACATCCCCGGTGTTCCTAGGGAGGTGATTGAGCACCACCTAGCTGTCTGCGCCCACGCGCGGCCTGTCAAACAGAAGGTCAGAAAGTAGGCTCTGGAGAGGCAGGAGTTCATCACAGAGGAGATCAGGAAGTTGGAAGTGGCAGGTTTGGTGAGAGGAGTGCTCCACCCGACGTGGTTGGCCAATCCGGTAGTGGTGCGCAAGGCGAATGGGAAGTGGAGGCTGTGTATTGATTACACGGATATCAATAAGGCTTGTCCTAAGGACCCCTTCCCGTTGCCGCGCATCGACCAGATTGTTGACTCCACAGCCGGGTGTGATCTGTTATCGTTCCTCGATGCCTACTCAGGCTACCACCAGATCTTCATGACAAGAGAGGATGAAGAGAAGACAAGATTCATCACCCCATGTGGTACGTACTGCTTTTTACGGATGCCTTTCGGGTTGAAGAGTGCTGGCTCAACGTTCGCAAGAGCAGCCCAAATTGGTTTTGAACCTCAGCTCCATAGAAATATGGAGGCATACATGGATGACATAGTGGTCAAAACCAAGGACGGGCCAACTCTTGTGCAAGATCTGGAAGAGACATTTGCCAACCTGCGCAAGATCAACCTCAAACTAAACCCTGAGAAGTGTGTCTTCGGCGTTCCATCCAGCAAGATTCTCGGGTTCTTTGTGTCGCAGCGCGGGATCGAGGCAAACCCAGACAAGATCAAGGCTATTGAGCAGATTGAGGCGCCCGAGCGGATCAAAGATGTGCGTCGGCTCACCGGCTGCGTTGCTGCCATGAGCCGATTCATCTCCAAGTCCGCCGAGCGCGCCCTTCCCTTCTTCAAAATCTTGAAAAAGGCAGGCCCAATGGAGTGGACCCCAGAAGCCGAGGCAGCATTGCAGGATCTGAAGAAATACCTTTCCTCCACGCCAATACTGGTTGCGCCTAAACCACAAGAGCCGTTGCTGCTATATCTGGCGGCGACGAATCAAGTGGTCAGCGCCGCACTGGTGGCACAGAGGGAGGTCGACGAGGAGGCAGTGACGGCAGCAGAACCAGCAGATGGCAAGCCAAAGATTCCCCCGGCAGGGCCTGGTGCCGGCAAGGCACGGCCCCCGGCAGAGTCTGATGCCGCCAAGGCAGTGCCCGCGCAATCGAGTGAGGTGGTGCAGAAGAAGAAGATGATGCAGCACCCGGTTTACTTTGTCAGCTCCCTCTTGTAGGGGGCTAGCTCGAGGTATTCCGGTGTGCAAAAGTTGCTCTTCGGCCTCCTTATGGCCTCGAGGAAGCTGCGTCATTACTTCCAAGCCCACGAGATCACTGTCGTCACCCGCCTCCCGTTGCAACGGATACTGCATAACCTAGATGCAACCGGAAGGATTGTGGAATGGGCCTTGGAGCTACCAAGTTTCGGTTTGAAGTTTGAAAGTACCTCGACAATCTAGAGCAGAGTCTTGGCGGAGTTCATTGCAGAATGGACCTCAACGCCTGACGAAGAAATCCAGGTGACCACTCTCCCCGGCAAGGAAGCAGACCGCGACTGGATCATGTACTTTGATGGGGCTTTCTCGCTGCAAGGCGCCGGTGCCGGTGTGCTGCTCGTCGCGCCCACCGGAGAGCACCTCAAGTATGTGATCCAGATGCACTTCCCCAGGGAGATGTCCACCAACAACACTGCTCAGTACGAGGGATTGCTCGCCGGTCTCAGGATCGCGGTAGACCTCGGGGTTAAGAAGCTCATCGTCAGGGGTGACTCGCAGCTTGTTGTTAGGCAGGTCAACAAGGATTACCAGAGCCCATTGATGGAGGCCTACGTAGATGAGGTGAGGAAGCTGGAGGAACGCTTTGACGGTTTCCAAGCGGAGCACGTCCCCCGAATGGAGAACGACACGCCAATTACCTGTCGAAGCGTGCTGCATTCAAGCTACCTGTGGAACCAGGTACCTTTTTGCTCCGGTTAACTCAACCATCCATCGAACCATCAGCGGGGCAGGACAAGCGAAGGAAATCAGGTCCCGGCAAGGACTTTCCTACCGAGCCCCCTGGGGCTGCCAGCAAGGGTACTGCCGCGGACGCTGAGCCTGCCCAAGAGCAACTAGCTCCGGCAGGGCGTCAAGCCCTGGCCGTAGAGACAACCGCTCCCATGGCAGAAGAAATGCCTTTGGTCCTTGCCGTCGAGCCCCAGGCTCCGGCATGGGCGCAGCATACCATCCAATTCCTCCAAACAGGGGAGCTTCCTGAGGAGCAGGAAGAAGCGGAAAAAGTAGCCCGTCGGTCTGCCCTGTACTAGTTTGTCGATGACGTCCTGTACAGGAGAAGGCCAAACGGTGTGAAATTGAAGTGCATCCCCCGGGAGGAGGGACTGGAGCTGTTGGCGGAGATACACGGAGGCATATGTGGCTCCCACATAGGGTCGAGGGCCCTTGCCGGGAAGGCGTTCCGGCAAGGTTTCTTCTGGCCCACCGCCCTCCAGGATGCGACGACACTAGTAACCAAGTGTGAAGCGTGTCAGTTCCATGCAAAGAAGCTTCATCAACCAGCTCAAGCCCTTCAAACAATCCCTCTCTCCTGGCCATTCTCGGTCTGGGGGCTCGATATACTGGGCCATTTCCCCCGCGCTGTCGGGGGCTTTGAGTACTTGTACGTTGCAATCGACAAGTTCACAAAGTGGCCGGAAGTGGAAGCAGTGAGAAAGGTGACTGCTCAGTCAGCCGTCAAGTTCTTCAAGGGACTGGTCTGCCGTTTTGGTGTTCCAAACAGAGTCATCACCGACAACGGCACGCAGTTCACAAGCCACAACTTCATGCAATACATTCAAGACCTTGGTAGCAAGGTCTGTCTTGCTTCCGTGGCCCACCCACGGAGCAACGGCCAAGCGGAGAGGGCAAATGCTGAAGTGTTGCGAGGCCGGAGAACGAAGACCTTTAACAAGCTGCACAAGAGTGGAAGGTGCTGCATTGATGAGTTGCTGGTGGTTCTTTGGTCGATCAGGACGACGCCAAATCGAGCCACCAGCCAGACACCTTTTGCCCTGGTATACGGGGAAGAAGCAGTTCTCCCCACGGAACTCATATACGGGTCACCTCGAGTGCTCGCTTATGATGAGCTTGAGCAAGAGCGATTGCGCCAAGATGACGCGACGCTCCTTGAGGAAGATCGTCTTCGGGCGGCTGTGAGAGCAGCACGCTACCAGCAAGCCTTGCGCCGCTACCATAGCCGCAAGGTTCATGCCCAAAGCTTTGAGGAAGGTGATCTTGTTCTTCGGCGCGTTCAGTCGGCCAAGAATTCCAACAAGTTGACGCCGAAGTGGCAAGGCCCTTATCGGGTAATGCGAGTCACCAGGCCCGGCGCAGTCCGCCTAGAGACCGAAGTTGCTGTCCCAGTGAGCAACTCCTGGAACATCGTGCATCTTCGCAAGTTTTACCCGTAAGGCGCGGCTTGCGGGGCCTCCCGGCAAGCCACCCTTTTGTACAAGCTTTGCCAGCAAGGCATGTGAGCCTTTGTACAAAGCCAGGCGCAGACCTTGAGCATAAATAAATGAAGCGCTGGCGCCCTAAGTCATAGCATGCATGCTAGGTCGAGTCGCTTATTTGGTTAGGGTTGATAGTGCTCAGCAGTGACTAACCCCTAGCTTAGAGGTCGAGTGCGCGTCTATCTGTTTCTCTTCTGTCCTCTTTTGGTTCGCAGGGCACATGAGCACTTCTGCCGAGCTACTTGGAAGAAAGAAAACGGACCGACGCCCCGACCCCGGCAAACCAGAGTTGCCGGGGGCTGCAAGCACAAGGATCCAACCGCGGCAAGACAAGGTTGCCGGGGGTTGGAGATCTAGATAAGTCTTTCGTCCTCTATCATGCATTTCGGAACGAAACTGGGATGTGAAACCTCGTTTTATTTCTAGGCCACTGTGCTCCCCTTTTTCTATACCCGAGGATTATCTCCTGGGCCCGGATTTGGTTGTAGTCGCGGTGGCAAGGAAGTAGAACGAGGAGCCTAAGCCCGCTTCATCCCTGCCTCCGCCAAGGGCGCGAGAGTGGTCGAGCGAAGTGGGCGGGGGGACGGCAAGGTCTGTTGCTGGGTGAAAACGTTTATCTTAAATTGTAACAAGGACTCGCTCCTTGTCGCGGGGTCTACCCACAAACGAAAAACCCGACAAACATCCCTTTTTCATTAAAAACATCCCACACAGGTACAGTCCGTACGGAATGAAAAACATGAGCAAGGGGATTACAAGTTCTAAATTTAACAAAGGCCCGTAGGCTTACAAACTAAACAAGAAGGATAAGATGCCCGTAATCCCTTTCTTGTCCCTCTCCTCAGGAGGCAGGTCAAGAAGGCTAAAGGGCAAAAGGGGCGCCTAGGCAAGCTACGAGCAGCAGAAAGCATCAAGAGAACACCTCGATGGCCGCCCACGGGCGGGCCGGTGATGACGGTGCCAGGAAAGGAGCTGGAGGACGAGGCGGCAGGACCATCGGAGGAGCTCTCCACGCAGCACTTCAGGCGAGTCCCGAAGTCTCCGAAGACCTTGACGGAGAGCAGGCCGTCCTCCATCAAATTGAAGTAGAGGACGAGCCCCGCCGTCAGGCTGTGGATGCGAGCGAACGTCTTCCACCCACGACGGAGGTACATGACCCGAGGAGCCGGGAAGTCGACGTCGACCCGCGTGCCCCCATTCCCACAACCCCTCATGTGCAATCTGAGGGATTGTGGCCGGTCACGCTCCATCTCCCGAGCAAACGGGGTGGGGAGGCGGAGACGGCGACGCGGAGGCCGGCGCAGCCTAATGAAGAACTCGCGGGGCTGGTCTCCGACATGGCCTTCCATCGGGGAAGGCACCATTGGCGGGGGCAAGGCCGGCGCACCGCCCCGTCCTCCTCTTCCCCGAGCACTACGACCTCTGCCCCGGCTTCGCCCCTTCCCCCTTCCCCTCGCGGCCGGTTCCACCACCACGGGCTCAGGAGGAGGAGGGATGCGCTGTCGAGCGGCGACCCTCGCCGCCACCGTCGAGGGACCCGGGTTCCCTTTCTCCATGGCGAGTGAAAGGAAGAAGCAGAAGCAAGAGGAGATAGATGACAGAAGAATGCGGGACGCCATCCCCCCTCCCCCTCTTTATAAAGGGGCGGGGTCGGGCCTCGGCCGCCCCGCTCGGCCAATCCAGCCACCGGAGGCGCAGGGAATCAGGACCGACCCGCTGCCCCAACCAGCGACGGCTTGGTTTCCCGCCTCCACCACTTGCCACCCCAGGCGCATGAAGGACGCGTGGCGGACGTACAGAACTGAGGGGACGGGTGAAGCGACATCTCCCCACCACATGATCGTGGGGAGTGGACGCCTTGAAGACCGCGACCCAGCCCCGTTCAGTAAATGAGCCGCGCCTCCACGCCTCCCTCTTTTTACGGGGAAGGCGCGAGCCGCCTCTTTACTGCGATATGACGCATGCGTGTGGAAGGCACCTCCGTGGTGGCATTTAGATCTTTGTGAAGACATATTCAATATCAGATGAGGATTAGAAGACGACGATCCTCGGCAAGATCCTTGCCGAGGAGGGCCACCAGACCCCCGGCAAGGCCCTTGCCGGGGACGACAGCGCGCCACGGCAAGACCCTTGCCGGGCCACACGGCAAGACCCTTGTCGGTCCACCCGGCAAGGCCCTCACCAAGGACGCCAGCAGGGCCACCGCCAGGCCCACGCCGACCAAGCTTCCACCGCCGTTCACATGCAACTGCCAGCCCAACCAGCTGGGCGGGCAGCTGCGTGGCAACGTGCAGCCCCCAGGCCAACTCATCAAGCGGCGGCATGCAGATCTTCGTGAAGGCTCCACCACCGCACCACCTCAGCTGCCTGCCTGCCTACATGGCGCCGCACGCATCACTGGCCAAGGCGCGTGTCGAAGCGAACATGAGCGGCGACGGATGGGACGGGCCTCGCCCCCGTCCCCGATAAAGCAAGGGGACACCTAAGCTACGCATTAAATGCGTCTTGTCCTATAATACGAGCGATAAGCTCAGGGCACTGTGCGCCTTTCCACCTCCTGTGTGCCACTGTGGCAGCCCCTTTCGACTATAAAAGGAGGCCCATGGCATACTGGAGAAGGATTCGGCTCTTGGGAACCACGCAGTGACCACAGCTAGTTCGAGAGCTCAAGAATTCTCCGAAATACACCCACCAAAGCAGGACTAGGGTTTTACACATCCTCGCGGCCCGAACCTGGGTAAACGATCCTTGTGCTGTCTACTAGCCCTGCTTTTCTCGCGACCCCGTGCCCCGGCAACCGTAGTAGGTATTCTTGTGATCCCATAGGTGTCGTTCCACACCGACACTGTCAGTCAGTGGGAGAAGTCCAACCTAGACCATGACCAGATCAAGTATGCATGCTTGGATGCCTATGCGAGCTTCGAGGTTTATAGGCGACATTCCAACATAACTGGTTATCTTAGAACCCACTGAAATGTTTGTTTCTGGGTGAAATATGTAACTGGTTATCTTAGAGCATGTTGAAATGTTTCTTCCCATGTGAAGTATGTAAGAAAAGGTTGTTGAGTCTTGATCAAGGAAAATATGTACACGACCATTGTTTCTTTGTATTATGGTTATGCCTATTTTTCTAGGTGCATTTTTAATATAACGATGCAGGGAAGCAAATGTTCTTGTATCATTATAATTTTATTCTCATAGAAGACACGTGAATCTGAATAGAAATGGCTTATATTTTGCATTAATGCTGCAATACAAATGTTGCAACATTATGTGCACTTAATTTAAAGAAAATTGTGACAAACAAAAAAAAATCATCAAACGCACTCCATACCCTCATGAGTCTAAACTGGGGCACCCCAAAAATATACACTCCATACCCTCATGAGTCTAAACTGGGGCACTAAAAAATTACTCCAATAACTTACGAGTCTAAACTGTGCCTTATAATTAAAAAAATTACTCGAACAACTTACGAGTATAAACTGTGATGCCAAAAACGAAATAAAATTCATCAACAAATGTGTACGTATGTACTCCACACCCTGACGAGTATAAACTCGGGCTCAAAGAAAAATTACTCCAATAACATGCGAGTATAAACAGTAACAAAAAATAAGCGTACTCCATATCTTCACGAGTATAAATTGTAGCATAAAAAACATACTCCAACAACTTACAAGTCTAAACTGTGATGCAAAGGAAAAAAGAAGAAGGGAAAAACATTAAAAAAATCCCACACCCTCATGAGTATAAACTAGGGCACACACATAATTACTCCAACAACTTACGAGTCTAAACTGTGATGCAAAATAAAAATCACCGAACACACTCCATACCCTCACGAGTCTAAACTGGGGCACACACAAAAAACACTCCATACCCTCACGAGTCTAAACTGGGGCACACACAAAAATATATATACTCCATACCCTCATGATTCTAAACTGGGGCACAAAACAATTAATTACTCCAACAACTTATGATTATAAACTGTCATGCAACGTAAAGAAATCATCAAGCGTACTCCATACCCTCATGAGTATAAACTGGGGCACACAAAAAAACGCTCCAATAAACTTACGAGTCTAAACTGTGCCATATTTTTTTTACTCCAACGACTTATGAGTATAAACTGTGATGCAGAAAAAAAATACTCCACGCCCTCATAAGTATAAACTAGGGTGGCATGGATTTTGACCAAGATAAAATGAAATGCATAAACCATATAAAAAATTACAAAACCATAAGTGCTCGTCAAAAGACATCATACTTAGCCGCATGCTTGATGATCGCATGCGTGCATGATATGCTAAAATTGAGTCATGTAGCAAAACTTAATTAACCATGTTCAAAGTTGGGTGCATTTGAAGACTGACATTCCCACTTCATGTGCATAAACAAAACACCGCCAAATCATAAACGGTATTATATTAACCAAATGTCTCTAAAATAGACTAAATGGTTGCACTATATAAAAAGTGCGTTCTCCCCAAATGATGTAGCCGTCATCGACGAATAACTAGATATTGGCGAATCTAGTGTATGCGTATGCAAAGTAAAATGGACACGTCCTACCTAGCTAATTCTAGGTTAATTGGTGTACATCCACCCAATAAAATAAATTGTATGGTCCCTTCATATGGACATACATTAAAAAAACTAAAAGATGACCAGAGTCATAATCTGAGTCTGATTGCACTCGAAATATTGTAGTGCACTTGCATATGCCACCAAAACAAATTAAATATTTTTTTATCTGCTCCATATATGTGTATGCTCAAAAAGGTCGAATCTAGCTTATCTTTGGATAAGATAAAAGTTAGATCATGCATTCCCCATACGGCTTGCAAATATTTAGTAAAAGTCGATGTCATCTACTCATAAAATAAAGAGTACTACAACTATTAGTACTAATGTATTTTGCATACATAGGATACGCGCGTGCATGATTTTATGTCCCATATGCATGCATCATGATGTTTGAAGGCTCATTTAACAGATTGGTTAACCATTAAGATGATTTTCTTATATAAAGTAAAGAAAAATAAATCAAAGTCCATGTATTGGTTAATCAATTAGGGAAATTAAATGAAGCCATTCATGCATGCATATATGTACTGCCAATATCAGTACGAGTCAAATAAAAGCGAAATATAAAATTCATCGCATATGATAACATCAACAAAGTCCAAGGCTCCCCCGAGCATGCGGAGTCGACGACTGCGAGGGAGATTTTTTTTATTGTAGCATATTTTAGTAGGCATGTGATATAGTCCTATGTAATAGATATGTTGGAATTCTTAATCAGGGGTTTTCTCTTCGGAGATGTAATTAACAGAATTTTTATGTAAATATAAGAGTTCTGGAAATAAAGTACCTGCAATGTTTGTTCTCCATTTTATTTATGCATTTAAATTATTCACTCTGTATCAATGACGTGGACGCGTATTTTCATGCTCGCCATTTTCCCGTCATCATATACCCATTAGTGGAAGGAAAAGGTCCCATATAATCAAAGCCCCAAACATCAAATGGTTCCTACTAATATTGCCAATTCTCTGGCATTCATCACAAGACAAGACATACTTACGAGCATCTTTGAAGAGAGTAGGCCAATAAAAACCAGATTGCAATACCTTGTGCGCAGTTCTATCTCCAGCGTGGTGTCCTCCGTAAGCCTCGGAGTGGCACTTGGTTAGGATCTGTTCCTGTTCATGCTCAGGTACACAACATCTACTAACACCATCTACTCCTTCTTTATAAAGGTGTGGGTCATCCCAAAAGTAATGTCTTAAATCATAGAAAAACTTTTTCTTTCGCTGGTATGTGAAACTAGGTGGTATAAATTTAGCAACAATGTAATTAGCATAATCAGCATACCATGGAGTATTACGAGAAGCATTTATGATAGCTAATTGCTCCTCAGGAAAGCTATCATCAATAGGCAGTGGGTCATCAAGAACATTTTCTAACCTAGACAAGTTGTCTGCAACGGGGTTCTCAGCTCCCTTTCTATCAATAATATGCAAATCAAATTCTTGCAGCAAGAGAACCCATCTAACAAGTCTAGGTTTAGCATCTTTCTTTTCCATAAGATATTTAATAGCAGCATGATCAGTGTGAACAGTTACTTTGGAATCAACAATATAAGATCTGAACTTATCACAAGCAAATACAATTGCCAAAAATTCTTTTTTAGAAGTAGCATAATTTCTTTGGGCACTGTCCAGAGTTTTACTAGCATAATGAATAACATTCAATTTCTTATCAACTCTTTGCCCTCGAACAACACCAACAACATAATCACTAGCATCACACATAATTTCAAAGGGTAAATTCCAATCAGGTGGCTGAACAATAGGTGCAGAAATCAAGGCTTTCTTAAGTATTTCAAATGCTTCTACACAATCATCATCAAAAACAAAAGGGTCATCTTTTTGCAAGAGATTAGTGAGAGGCCTAGAAATTTTAGAGAAGTCTTTAATAAATCTCCTATAGAAACTAGCATGACCAAGGAAACTTCTTATACCTTTGATATGTTTAGGACACGACATCTTTTAAATAGCATCTACTTTAGCTTTGTCCACTTCAATACCTCTTTCAGAAATTTTATGCCCCAAGACAATACCTTCATTAACCATAAAGTGGCACTTCTCCCAATTCAAGACAAGATTAGTTTCTTCACATCTCTGCAAAACTCGATCAAGGTTGCTTAAGCAACCATCAAAAGAAGTTCCATAAACGGAGAAATTATCCATGAAAACCTCAACAATCTTTTCACAAAAGTCAGAGAATATAGCAGTCATACATCTTTGAAAGGTAGCAGGTGCATTGCATAAACCAAAAGGCATACATCTATAAGCAAAGGTACCAAAAGGACATGTAAAAGTAGTATTTTCTTGATACTCTTTTGACACAGGTATTTGAGAAAAACCAGAATAACCATCTAGAAAGCAAAAATGTGTATGTCTGAATAGTCTTTGTAGCATTTGATCAATAAAAGGTAGAGGGTAATGATCTTTCCTGGTAGCTTTGTTTAATTTGTGAAAATCAATTACCATTCTATAACCTGTAACAATTCTTTGAGGGATCAATTCATTCTTATCATTGGGAACAACAGTAATACCTCCCTTCTTAGGGACACAATGAATGGGACTTACCCATCTACTATCAGCAATAGGATAAATTATACCTGCCTCAAGAAGCTTTAGTAATTCATTTCTTACCACTTCTTTCATCTTAAGATTTAACCGTCGTTGATGATCAACAACTGGTTTAGCGTCAGGCTCCATATTAATTTTTTGCTGACATAGAGTGGGACTAATGCTCTTAAGATCATCAAGAGTATATCCAATAGCGACACGATGCCTCTTCACAGTCTTCAATAATTTCTTTTCTTCATGCTCTGAAAGGTTAGCACTAATACTAACAGGATATATCTTCTTTTCATCAAGATAAGCATATTTCAAAGTATCAGGTAATTGTTTAAGCTCAAACACGGGATCACCCTTGGGTGGAGGAGGATCTCCAAGGATTTCAACAGGCAAATTGTGTTTCAAAACAGGCATTTGGTTAAAGAATATTTCATCTAATTCCTTTCTTTCATTCATAAACATATCATTTTCATGGTCTAGCAAATATTGTTCTAAAGGATCAGTAGGAGGTACAACAATAGAAGCAAGACCAATAATTTCATCCTTACTAGGCAATTCTTTATCATGGGGTTGTCTACGAAATTTAGATAAATTAAAATCATGAGACACATCCCCAAAACTTACAGTTACAATTTCTTTCTCACAGTCTATCTTAGCATTAACAGTGTTCAAGAAAGGTCTACCAAATATAATGGGACAAAAATCATCTTGTGGGGACCAAGAACAAGAAAATCAGTAGGGTATTTTATTTTCCCACACAAGACTTCAACATCTCTAACAATCCCAATTGGTGATATAATATCTCTATTGGCAAACTTTAATAGTAACATCAATATCTTGTATCTCAGTAGGTGCAATATCATTCATAATTTCTTGATATAAAGTAAAAGGAATTGCACTCACACTAGCACCCACATCACATAAGCCATGATAGCAATGATCTCCTATTTTAACAGAAACAACAGGCATGCGAACAATAGGTCTATGTTTATCTTTAATATCAGGTTTAGCAATCGTAGCAGCTTCAACATAGAAATAAATAGCATGCCCATCAATATTATCAACCAAGAGATCTTTAACCATAGCAATACTAGGTTCAACTTCAATTTGTTCAGGTGGTGTAGGTGTTCTAGTATAACTCTTATGAACAACAGCTGAAGCTTTAGCATGATCCTTTATCCTACTAGGAAAAGGTGGTTCTCAATATAAGCAGTAGGAACAACAGGATCAACATTATAAGTAATAGTTTCTTCTTCAACTTTAATAGGTTCCACTACTTTTACTTCAATGAGAGGATGATATTTAAACCACTTCTCTTTAGGGAGATCAACATGAGTAGCAAATGATTCACAGAAAGAAGCTACTATCTCAGAGTCAAGTCCATATTTAGTGCTAAATTCACGAAAAGCATCGGTATCCATAAAAGATTTAACACAATCAAACTTAAGGTTTATACCTGACTCATTACCTTCTCAAGTTCCCAATCTTCAGAGTTGCGTTTAATTCTTTCCAATAAATCCCATTTGAATTCAATAGTCTTCTTCATAAAAGAGCCAGTATAAGAAGTATCAAGCATGGATTTATCATTACGAGAAAGCCGAGCATAAAAATTCTGAATACTAATTTCTATGGAGAGCTCATGATTGGGGCATGAATATAACATTGACTTAAGCCTCCCCCAAGCTTGAGCGATACTTTCTCCTTCACAACGACAAAAATTATCAATATAATTCCGATCACGATGAACGAGATGCACATGATAAAACTTCTGATGAAATTCCAATTTCAATCGGTTATAGTTCCAAGATCCAATATCATCACATAGCCTATACCATGTCAATGCCTTTCCCTTCAAAGATAAAGGGAAGACCTTCTTCTTGACTTCATCCTCGGGAAAACCTGCAAGCTTAAATAATCCACAAACTTCATCCACATAGATTAGATGCATATCAGGATGTAATGTTCTGTCTCCTTCATGGGAAAGATATCTTCCAAGAAAGTCGCATCATTCGACTCCATGATTGTACCAACATGCATGTCAGATACCTCAGATTTTACAACCAAGAATCTATAACCTATGCTATGAAAAGCACATCCCAGGAAAACACAATCCACAGTTTTTGGTCCCAGCTTGCGCTTCTTCAGAATTGGCACATTGACTTTCGCCAAACAACCCCAGGTTCGTAGATAAGAGAACTTTAGCCTTTTCTTCTCCCATTCCTCGAATGGAGTTATCTCTTTGTTCTTTGTGGGAACCCGATTTAGGACATGACATGTAGTTAATATCGCCTTCCCCACCATGCCTTGGAGAGACCCGATGTGTCTAACATGGCGTTAACCAAATCAGTTAGAGTGTGGTTCTTTCTTTCGGCTACCCCATTTGACTGAGGTGAATAGGGAGGCGTCCTCTCATGGATTATACCATGTTCCGCACAAAAGGAATCAAATTCATTTGAGAAATACTCTCCACCCCGATTGGACCTAAGCCTCTTGATCTTTCGATCAAGTTGGTTTTCCGCTTCAGCTTTA
This sequence comes from Aegilops tauschii subsp. strangulata, assembly GCF_002575655.3. NCBI lineage: Eukaryota > Viridiplantae > Streptophyta > Magnoliopsida > Poales > Poaceae > Aegilops > Aegilops tauschii. The sequence continues at coordinate 511,365,038 of NC_053037.3, read as the reverse complement.
TAGATCTTGAAATAGTTCAAAGCCTCATCCTTAGATTTCAGAAGATACACATGGCAGTATCTATTGGATTCATCAATTAACGTCATGAAATATTTCTTTCCACCTTTTATCAAAATACCACTCATGTCACATAGATCTGAATGTATGAGCTCTAGTGGTGCAAGATTTCTCGTTTCCACAGTCGTGTGAGACTTACGAGGTTGCTTAGCTTGAACACAAACTTGACACATAGATCCCTTGACAATGGTGAAACCAGGGATTAAGTTCAATTTGGCTAGTCACGACATGCAACCAAAATTAACATGACAGAGACGCGAATGCCACACATTTGATTCACTATTGTTGCAAACATGATTAACAACTTTATTGCAAATGACTGACAAGGATAAATGGAACAGGCCTCCTGACTCATATCCTTTCCCAACAAAAGTTCCATACTTGGAGATTACAAATTTATTCGACTCAAAGACAAGCTTGTAGCCATCTCTACAGAGAAGAGATCCGCTAACAAGATTTTTATTAACGGAGGGGACAAAATGCGCGTCCTTCAGCCGCACGATCTTCCCCAAAGTAAACTTCAGATCGACCGTGCCAACACCACAGACAGAAGCACTTGAACCGTTGTCCATCAGCACGGTGGAAGTCCCTGCGGTATGATAAGATAAAAACATAGAAATATCACCGCATACATGCACATTAGCACCCGTGTCAACAACCAATCGGGAGAATGACTTACTGAAAGAATAGTGGGAAATATACCAGACCCAGCATCCTTCATGTTAGTGTCACTAATGACAACATTAGCGGTCTTGCCGCCTTTCCCAAGATGACGCTTGTCATAACGGTTAGGGAAACTAGGAGCCTAATGATCAGGATCCTCACACACATGACAAACCCCTTTCTTCTTGTCATTCTTGTTCTTGAAGTTGGTGTGTTGTACAACCTTGTTCTTCCCATCGAATTTTGCTTACCATCAAACTTGCCCTTGTTCTTGAACTTGTGGGGTGATGACCCACAAGTATAGGGGATCTATTGTAGTCCTTTCAATAAGTAAGAGTGTCGAACCCAACGAGGAGCAGAAGGAAATGACAAGCGGCTTTCAGCAAGGTATTCTCTGCAAGCACTGAAATTACCGGTAACAGATAGTTTTGTGATAAGATAATTCGTAACGGGTAACAAGTAACAAAAGTAACTAAGGTGCAGCAAGGTGGCCCAATCCTTTTTCTAGCAAATCACTAGTAGAAAAAGGTCCATTTGTCCCAGTTCGTAAGGGCCATTTGTCTCGGTTATTGAACCGGGACTAAAGTGTCGTTACTAATGCCCTAGGCCATTAGTCCTGATTCTTACATGAACTGGGACAGATGGGCCTCCACGTGGCCCGTGCGGCGAGCCCAGTCAGGAGGCCCTTTGGTCCCGGTTGGTGGCACCAACCGGGACCAATAGGCGTCCACGCGTCAGCAGCTGGCAGGAGCTGAGTTTTTTTTAAAAGGGGGTGGTTTAGGGATTTTGGGTGGTTAATTTAGGTGTTTCATATATTGTGTTATCTAGCTAATTAATAGAGAGAAGTTTCCTCTCTTATCTCCGTGCTTGGTCGACGTACGCTACGTATTATACGTATAGAGAGGACTCGACACGCTAGCTAGTAAGCAAATGAAGGAAACAGAAGATCGTCATGAACATATGCATACAGAGAGAAGTGATATCGACCACCTATCCTTCTCGGAGAGATTGGTCGAACAACAAGTTCTCGTATATCTATCCGACACTACTGGCTACATATATAGAATATAATTATCTCTTACAATATAATCTCCTAATTATATATGAACTCAAGGTCCACATGGTATTCTCCGTCTTTATCGATGACGTGGTCAAGAAAGAATGCCGCCAATTCCTCTTGAATTGCTCGCATACAATCTGCTGGTAGGAGTTCATCCCTTATCTGAAAGATCTAATTTGAAGAAGGGGGTCAATACATATATATATATATATATATATATATATATATGAATAAATGAAACTCAACACAAATGATGGTAATAAAATAAAATTGTGAATATTATTGCTACGCACTTCATATTGTTTGTCAGAGTAGCCCCGCTCACAGGTCGTGTGGCGAATGGACTCGCAAACGTAGTATCCACAGTAATCGTTCCCTTGTTCCTGCCACAACCACTTTACAAGAAATAGAGGTCAATCAAACTGATAAGCAAGCATGCTAAATGGTATTGATGAAACTAGCGCTTGAATCACTAGGAGATGCGCGGAACATGCTACTATAGTACTTACTTTCGGGTGTTTAAATTGCAGCTTCTTCGGCAGTCCCGGAGTTTTTGAGGTGAATTTTTTCCAAACCCTGCCAGACAAAGAAAAAAATTACTTGATATCAGGAAATGAACAAAGTTGCCGATATGGTGCGATAATGATCGATTTAACTTACTTCTCTAGAATTTTAGTCATGTCCGCATACTCCTTGGGATCTTTTCGTCTCGAGTCTAAGACGGTTACTAGTCCCTGGTCAAGCTTAATCTCTAGGAGAATATAGTGAAAGTTGTGCACGCATGCATAACTCATCAATTACATTACTATAACCTCGACTAATAAGGGAAACCGAATATGCACAAGACAGTAACACTCACTTGAAGTTGTAAGGAAAGAGTATTATAGCTTTGTTTTGATTTAATACAAACGATTGTAGCAACTTGGCCTCGGTATCTCTGGCCTGAAATTCAACCATATATGCATCTATGAGGTTTCTGTTAATGAACCCAATATCACCGATTTGTCTTTTCTTCATTTCGGCGATCTACTGGATAATATAGTGAGGATAATTAAAAATACATGCAGTGAAAGAGCTGACCTATATATAGAGACTTAATGACAGAAGTAGAACTACTTACAGACAGTAGCAAGTGACCGTTAATTTATCGAGGGCCTTTTGATTGAAAAACTGGAAGAACTACTCAAATGGAACATGCAACAGAACAATTCCAATGAGGTCATTCTCCTCTTTAACTCTCAGCGTCAAAATATTCGTCCCCCCAGACTCTCTGCAGGTTTTCATGTACCAATCATGGAATCTTCGCATCATAGTTGTTAGAGATCTTTCATCTTTGACGAGAGGCTTCCCGTACTCGTATCTGTGTTCGTCCACCTCCAAGAAATCATAATGTACATCATCGGGCAGGTAATCTCCAATATTGTTATAACCGGGCACCATCACCGGATAGTTAGCGACGATATTGCTAGACACCTGGAGCGGGGGGCACAATTGGTTCGCTTGTTCGCTGAGCTGGGCAATTTTTTTCCCAGCTCGTCATTCTGCTAACCTTTTATCACTGACAGTACTTCCCGACCGCTCCGCTTCGATAAATGACTTTTTAAGAATGCGCTCATAGTTGCCTTTCGGCGGAGACTTTGGTGGTTTCTTCAGGGCATCCAAAGTGCGCTTCGCTTTCACGGGATCTATCTTCTCCTCCGGAGGTGGATGTTTCTTTGCTTTCACCCCTTTAAAGAAGTTCGTCACTTCGGCTCGCACGATCTTCCTGGTTTCCTCCTCGGTCCTCTCGTATGGTAACTTCTCTGGAGTCTTCAGAGAAGGACCGAATCTGTATTGCCTCCCGCATGTGGCTGTACTGCTAGACGCCGGAGCAGATGGAGCGGCTGCGGCTGTCTTCTTTCATGCTTGCTTACGAGGCAGAGGAGAAGGACTACGACGTGCCGGAGCAGCCGGAGCGGCGGCGGGTCTCTTCCGCCCTTGCTGGTGAGGCGGAGAAGGAGGAGGCTGCTGGCTGCTCGGGCGCGCCGGCGCGGGTGGAGAAGGAGGCGGAGTGCCGCCACGCGCCGGAGAAGGAGGCTGAGTGCCCTGATCACTCACCGGAGGAGGAGGCGGAGGAGGAGGCGGAGTTCCCTGAATCGCCGGAGGAGGAGGAGGAGGAGGCGGAGGCGTCCAGTTCGGCAGGTTGATGAGCTCCTTCCGCCATAGGCATGGAGTCTTCAGAGAAGAACCCAGCCAAGACTCCCCTTCACCCGTAGGGTGGTCAGGCTCGAGGTCCTCAAATCTGTCCGTTATTTCATCCACCATCACCCTAGCATATCCTTCTGGAATCGGCCGGCAGTGGTAGGTTGCGCCAGGTTCAGTAGGTAAAATAGAGCCAACAGCCGCCTTGACTTTGAATTTCATCCATTGCGTCATAAGGTGGCAATGTTGAGACTCCGTGATAGCATCCACGGGGTAGCTAGCAGGAGCCATGAAGACAGGCTCCTGCTGAAGCAGCTCGGTGGAAGCCACGCTGCTTCTCCGCTGAGATGGCGGGGTAGCTTCGGGGGAAGCTTCGGCAGGTCGTTTGGTGCGATTTGCTTCTCGTTCCTCTATCGCTTGTACCCTTGCGTGCAGCGCCTGCAGTTGGGTATGCTCCACTTTCTTCCTCCTCTCCTGGCATTTGTAACCGCCTACGTCCGGAAACCCAGCCTTCCACGGAACGGAGCCTGGCGTGCCTCGTGTCCGTCCAGGTTGCTCAGGATTCCCGAGGGCCATTATGAGCTCGTCGTTCTCTCTGTCTGGAACGAACGTCCCTTGTTGGGCTGCATCGATATACTCCTGAAGCCTCGTGACTGGTATTCTCAGTTGCTCGTCCGTCCAAATGCACTTCCCTGATACAGGGTTCAAGGTTCCGCCAACCCTGAAGAACCAAGTCCGACAACGGTCTGGCCACCTCAATGTCTCTGGTTCGACCCCTTTATCAAGCAGGTCATTCTCAGCCTTGGCCCACAACGGCCGGGCTTTGAGGTAGCCACCTGACCCCGTGCGATGGTGAAGCTTCTTCTTCGCAGCATTCTTCTTGTTTGTCACTGACATCTTCTTACTCTTGTCCGATGTCTTGTGGGCCAAAAATGCGGGCCAGTGATCTCTGATCTTCTCATACCGGCCGATGAATTCTGGTGTCTCTTCTTTGTCGACAAACTTTTTCAGCTCATTCATCCACCTCCTGAATTGTTCTGCCATCTTCTTAAGAGCATGAGACTTGATCAATTGCTCTTTAACTGGCTTCTCCAGATCCTCCTCTGGTGGTAGGGTGAAATTTTCCTTCAGCGCGGTCCAAAGATCATCTTTCTGCATATCGGAGACATAAGACACCTCAGGGTCTTCTTTAGCCGGCTTAAACCATAGGTGGATGCTGATCGGGATCTTGTCCCTAACAAGAACCCCGCACTGAGTAGCAAATGCTTCCTTTGTCCGGATGGGTTCAATCGGCATGCCATCGCACGCGATTTCTATGATCTCAAACCTTTCATCCAAGCGCAACTTTTTCTTCGGGCCTCGTCTCTTTACCGAAGTTGTGCTCGATCCGGAGGGCTAGAAAAAAGAAGAAAGACGAGAGTTCATTAATATATGTGTACATACCAAAAAAAATTAATGCATCAATTAGCTAGCTATAGTCAGCACATGCTTAATTAATATATATACGTGGCCGGACTCCGTTCGGTCACCGGAGCCATCATCACGGTGTCCTTCTTGCACCGTCATGGGTCACCGGAGCCATCATGATCATGTCCTTCCTCCTCCATTGTTCGATAACCGTAGTCTGCTTCTTCACCCTGTTCTTCCAGACCATCGGTGTCGTTGAGAAACGAGAAGACGGCATCACTTCCGTGTGCGATTATGTCCCCCAACACCGCTTCTGTTGCTACATCTCGGGGGTCCATAGTTTCTGCAAATATTTACAACATGGCAATTATTATTCAAACATGATAGATGGATATATTATTGGCAAACTTTTGGAGTGGCCTCGATCAGCAACGCTTCAAGGGTTTGGGGTGGCCTCGACAACGCTTCAAGGGTTTGGGGTGGCCTCGACGACAACGCTCTTTTAACTTGGTAAATTTGGGTGGCCTCGAGAGAGTTTGTCGGGTAGGGGCGCGGCGGGAGGGGGTAGGAGACCGACATCGTTTTTTTCTAGGGTTTGGGTGTCCTCGACAGTTTTGGTCGAGCGAGAGGGCCGGGGGTGCTCCCGTGGTATAAGTTATCACGGTCGAGAGGGGGTCATATCGACAACGACATACCCGATAAAAAATAAGAAAAGGAAGAAGAAGAAAAAAAGAAGAAAAAAAAGAGGAGAAGAAGAAAGGAATAGAGGAGAAGAAGAAAAAAATAGAATATTTTCTTTTTTTTTCTTCTCCTCTATTCCTTTCTTCCTCTCCTCTCTTTTTTCTTCCTTTTTTCCTCTTCTTATTTATTTCTCCTCTTCTTCATATTTTTCTTTTCCTTCTTCCTAAACTAAACATAAACTAAAATAATCCTAAAACTAAACGAAACTTCTCCTCCTCCCTTTTTATTTCTTCTTCTTCTTTTTTTCATAGAATTTTTATTTCTTCTTCTTCTTTTTTTCATCCTAAAACTTTATGAACAAAATTACAACAGAAAAAAACAATCAAAATTCTATGAACAAAATAAAAATTCTATGAACAAAATTACAACAGAAAAAAATCCTATGAACAAAATTATAATAAAAAATCCTATGAACAAAATTACAATAAAAATTCTATGAACAAAAAAAAATTCTATGAACATAATAAAAATTCTTTGCATATGAACATACAAACATTTGCATATTCTACAATATCATCATCATATTCTACAATAATATCACCAAAAATCCTAACTTTTGCATATGAACATACATACATACATCATCATCATCTACTACTACTACTACAATATGAACAAAAAAATTTAATATATATGTGAACAGGGGGCCTGCTTCGTCGTCGGCGCCAGGGCGGGCAGCAGCGTCGGGGCGGGCAACGGCGTTGGGGCACGGGTGGGAAGGGGGAACGGCGCGGGCTCACACTACAGGCGAGCGGTGGCGAGGTCGGGGCAGGGCGCTCGGCGTGCGCGACGGCGCGGTCGGGGCAGGGTGCGGCGAGGCCGGGGCAGGGGCGACAACGACGACGGAGACGGCGGATGGGGGCGGACGGGGGCGGAAGCCTGGCGGCGTCAATGTCGTCGGCGTCATCGGGGCGGCAACTGCGAGATGAGAAGTGAAAATTTTCACAAGTCCTGCCTATATACCCAGGGCATTGCTCCCGGTTCGTAGCACCAACCGGGACCAATGCCCCCTTTAGTCCCGGTTGGTGCCACCAACCGTGACCAAAGGTCAGTTTTCGGAGCGGGAAGCGGCGGCCTTTGGTCCCGGTTGGTGGCACCAACCGGGACTAAAGGGGGGGCATTGGTTCCGGTTGGTGCCGTGAACCGGTACCAATGCACCCCTTTAGTTCCGGTTGGTGGCACCAACCGGGACTAAAGGCCCTATGCTGCCCGCGTCGCGGCCAAAACTTTAGTCCCACCTCGCTAGCTGAGAGAGCTCGATAGTGGTTTATAAGCGCTGCTGCACCAACCCTCTCGAGCTCCTCTCAACTACAGGCTTGCGGGCCTAATTTGTCACTATGTGCTTGTGGGCCTACTCGGCCTCCTGCGGGCCTGAATCCTGGCCCATGGTTGGGTTTCTAGTCGTATTCAGGCCGTCGTGGCCCAGTAGGTGGCACTTTTTTATTTTGTTGTTGTTTTATTTATTTTATTTTGTTTGTACTTACAACAAAAAACTTACTGTTGCTATTTTTATTTATTTTATTAAAGTTTATTTATTTTACTTTATTAAAGTTTATTTTGTTTCTACTTATTTATTTTATTAAAGTTTATTTTATTTTGGGTCTACTTATTTATTTTATTAAACTTTAACTTATTTTATTTTGTTTCTACTTATTTATTAAAGTTTATTTTGTTTCTTTCTGCTTTTCATGTTTTGAACAGAAAATACTTTGATAATTTCAGTGGCATGAATTTTATATAATTTTAGTTTAAAAAATACTAGAGGTTTATAAAAGCTTTTTAGTTCATTCCTTTTGCTATTAGAGTTTTATAGAAGTTTTTTAGTTAATTTTATTTTTGCATGGTATCATCATTTGACCCACATAGCATGTCCAAGAAAGTAGAGAGGGTTACAGCAAAAACTGGATGCACTTCGTGTACAAAACGGACAATCTCTTTCGAAGTATCAGGGTTTCATACGGAAACTCGTCTGTTACAAAGGGATTTCATTTTTTAACTTATTTGAACTCCAGAGTTTTTCTGTGTTCAAAATGCACCATTCAAAGCCACATCCTCAATTTTCAACCCTTTCTGACTTCACTTGTTATTTTTCATGCATTTACTGATTATTTTGAGCTATATGACCCTGAAATTGAAAAGCATTTCAAATGAACTCTGAAATGGTTGAAAGTTGGCATGGTATCATCATTTGATCCACATAGCATGTGCAAGAAAGTAGAGAGGGTTACGACAAAAACTGGATGCACTTCGTGTACAAAACGGACAATCTCTTTCGAAGTATCAGGGTTTCATACGGAAACTCGTCTGTTACAAAGGGATTTCATTTTTTTGAACTTATTTGAACTCCTGAGTTTTTCTGTGTCCAAAATGCACCATTCAAAGCCACATCATCAATTTTCAACCCTTTCTGACTTCATTTGTTATTTTTCATGCATTTACTGATTATTTTGAGCTATATGACACTGAAATTGAAAAGCATTTCAAATGAACTCTGAAAAGGTTGAAAGTTGGCATGGTATCATCATTTGACCCACATAGCATGTGCAAGAAAGTAGAGAGGTGTCACGCCCACGATGCGGCTATATCTCCCACGTGTCGAGGCACGACTTAGAGGCATAACCGCATAGTGGTTTTGTCGCAAGAAGGGTCATCTTCACACAATCCCATGTAATGAACAAGAATGGGATAAAGAGTTGGCTTACAATCGCCACTTCACACAATACATAAATATAATTCATACATCATCCAAAATACACACATATAGACCGGCTACGGTCAAATCCAGATGAAAATAAGACAACCCCAAATGCTAGATCCCCGATCGTCCCAACTGGGCTCCACTACTGATCATCAGGAAAAGACACATAGTAACGACCACGTTCCTCGTTGAACTCCCACTTGAGATCGACCCCATCATCTGCACTGGCATCGTCGGCACCTGGAACTGTTTTGGTAGAATCTGTGAGTCACGAGGACTCAGCAATCTCACACCCGCGAGATCAAGACTATTTAAGCTTATAGGAAAGCATGGTGTAATGAGGTGGAGCTGCAGCGGCAATAAGCATATATGGTGGCTAACATACGCAAAAGAGAGCGAGAAGAGAAGCAACGGAGCGGTCGTCTTCTAGCAATGACCAAGAAGTGATCCTGAACTCCTACTTACGTCATACATAACTCAGACCGTGTTCACTTCCCGGACTCCGCCGAGAAGAGACCATCACGGCTACACACACAGTTGATGAATTTTAATTGGGTCAAGTGACAAGTTCTCTACAACCGGACATTAACAAATTCCCATCTGCCTCATAACCGCGGGCACGGCTTTCGAAAGATAATACCCTGCAGGGGTGTCCCAACTTAGCCCATCATAAGCTCTCACGGTCAACGAAGGATAAACCTTCTCCCGGAAAGACCCGATCAGTCTCGGAATCCCGGTTTACAAGACATCTCGACAATGGTAAAACAAGACCAGCAAAGCCGCCCGAATGTGCCGACAAATCCCGATAGGAGCTGCACATATCTCGTTCTCAGGGCACACCGGATAAGTCAAGCTACGAGTAAAACCAGACCTTGAGTTTCCCCGAGGTGGCCCCGCGGGCTGCTCGGTTCGGACCAACACTCGAAGGAGCACTGGCCCGGGGGGGGTGTTAAAATAAAGATGACCCTCGGGCTCGCGAAAACCCGGGGGAAAAGGCTTAGGTGGAAAATGGTAAAACCAAGGTTGGGCCTTGCTGGAGGAGTTTTATTCAAGGCGAACTGTCAAGGGGGTCCCATAAATCACCCGACCGCGTAAGGAACGCAAACTCAAGGAACATAATACCGGTAAGACAGAAACTAGGGCGGCAAGAGTGGAACAAAACACCAGGCATAAGGCCGAGCCTTCCACCCTTTACCAAATATATAGATGCATTAATTAAATAAGAGATATTGTGATATCCCAACATATCCATGTTCCGACATGGAACAAACTTCAACTTCACCTGCAACTAGCAACGCTATAAGAAGGGCTGAGCAAAAGCGGTAGCATAGCCAAACAACGGTTTGCTAGGAAAGGATGGTTAGAGGCTGACATGGCAATATGGGAGGCATGATATAGCAAGTGGTAGGTAGCGAAGCATGGCAATAGAACGAACAACTAGCAAAGCAAAGATAGAAGTGATCTCGAGGGTATGGTCATCTTGCCTCCCGGACACGAACTCGTCTCCCGGCTCTACCCAAGACAAGAACACAAGCAACGGAACGACAATCAATCACGAGGAATGCACATGCAACATGATGCAAAACATGTATGATATGCAAGATATGATGTGCGATGCATATGCGTGCTCCGGAAGGAAAATGTTGAACAAGGCAGTAACTTGGCAAACCAAGCATGCCACTGGAAAGATGAGAAGATTTGGTCGAAATCGATATAAAGATCACCGGAAACGGATGCACGGTTTGCAAATGGCAAGCAAAACAAGAATGACACGAATCTGCGATTAACAACATGATAGCACTTAAAATGCAACAAGTAACAATGCTACAACACTCCAACATGATAACAAATCATATAGCAGTAATCTACAGGTGATGCTTGAGAAAAGATGAACACTGAGCTATGGCTAGTTCACAACATATCAAGCTCAAACAAGCATGCCAAAAGTTCAAAAGATAACAGGATCACAGACTTGTGAAAAACTGGACATGGCAGAAAACAGCATCAGGTAGCAATGTTCAGAGCATGAAATTAACATGGTACAGGAACTCAACATAGCAAAACAAGGCATGAAAGTATTCTACTAAATGCATATGACAAAAGTCCCTTAATGACCATAAACCAAAAAGGACCAAAAGATATGATGGTAAGCATGTAAACATAGCAAGTTCCGTTATCAGGTTCCAGACTTGGCAGAAAACAGAGCATGGCAGAAACAATAATATATGGGCAAGTTTGTGAGCTTGATGCACTCACCACAAAGCAATGCATGACAAACTAGCATACCTACAGCAAGATGGCATGTTTATGAAGCTAACCATGGCAAGAACAAAAGCATAGCATGTATGGATCAACTATAACAAGCTTGGCAAAAATGAATATCATGTTAAAGAATCTGCCAGAAATATTTTATAGTAAAAGTAGAGCAAGATTGAGTCATGCTATGGCACTCCATAATTGCAAACAAGGGCAGGAATGGATCAATTACAACAATAGCTACAAAACATCCTTACTGAACATCACCAAAATATGCATGGATCTCTCTGTAGCATCAAGTTTACATGGCAACAAAATAACAGCAGACAAAGACTTAGAGAAATCACTAAGTCCCTGAAATCAGAAACATTACGGAGCCTAGTTTGCATGCTTGTGCTAGTCACCACAGAGATCACAAAAATACATGGCATACACCCTTGGGAATATGGCATGGCATACAACAAAACACATGTAGAGCTCATGCCCATAAGATGCACAGATTTAAAGATACAAAAATGACAAATCTCCAAGTTCTGATAAGAACCAGCAGATAACAGCAACTAGCCCTCTTGCAACAGAGATTCGGGCATCAATATGTGCTCTAATGAACATGGTGAAATTGAACAAAATGAAGAGCATCACGCGACGAACAATTTGACATATTACACGCACGAAACGGATCTATATACAAGGAGTTATGAAGCTATGAACAGAGGCACTTGCTGACAAAATCAAAAGACTTGGGAAATTTAGAGGGGGCTCGGGAGAAAGTCAACCGCTACAGTGGGTGGATCCAGATCGGGGAACAGGAGCTCGGGCTCGGCCTCGGGTGCTCGCCGGCGATGGCCGGAGTAGGAGGGAGGCCGCGGTCGACGTCGGGGAAGGGCGCCGAGGAGGAGGCCGGAGGGACGCCGGCGGCGGCGGCCAGGGCGCGCGGCGGCGGCCGGTGGCGATGGCGCGGGCGGTGGCCGGTGAGTGCGGGCTCGGGGCGGCGGCGCCTGGCTCGGGCGGCGGCGAGCGAGTGCGGGCTCGGGCGGGCCCCGCCGGGGTCCGGCGGGCCGGCGGCGTGAGGAGGAAAGAGAGGGACAGGTGGCGGCGCGTGAGTGGCTGGAGGCGGCGGCGGCTTTGTCCGGCCGGCGTACGGACACGTACGGCGCGGCGCGAGGGAACGAGCTAGGGTTTGATCTGCGATTCGTTTTGGGAGGGGATGCTCTTTTATAGCTAGAGGGAGCTAGGAGGCTCCAAATGCGGTGCGGTTTTCGCCCACACGATCGTGATCGAACGACCTAGGACATGGAAGAGAGTTTGGTGGGTTTTGGGATAATTTTTAGGGGGGTTTTTGCTGCACACACAAATGGACCTTGCGGATGCCCGGTTAACCGTTGGAGTACCAAACGACCTCCAAATGGAACGAAACTTGACCGGTGGTCTCCGGGTGGTATATTAAGGCCACTTGACAAGCCTCGGTCCCTTTCGAGAATGTTTGACACCCGCACACGAAAGAAAACAAGAGGGGTGCACCGGAGGAGATTGGAGCGCCGGATTGCAAAACGGACAACGGGGAAAATGCTTGGATGCATGAGACGAACACGTATGCAAATGCAATGCACATGATGACATGATATGAAAATGCATGACATTACAAAATGCAAAACGAAAGACAAAACCCGACCACGGTGGGAAAATCATAACACATAGCCGAAAATGGCAAGAGTCGGAGTTACAAATATGGAAAGTTACATCCGGGGTGTTACAACACTCCACCACTACAAGAGGATCTCGTCCCGAGATTTAGGACTGAAAGAACTCCGGATATTCGGAACGGAGATGGTCCTCGCGTTCCCAGGTGGCTTCTCGGTCGGAATGGTGCGACCACTTCACTTTCAGGAATTTGATTGACTTGTTGCGAGTCTTGCGCTCAGTTTCTTCAAGAATAGCAACGGGGTGCTCATGATAAGACAAATCTTCTTGGAGGTCAATCTCTTCGAAGTTGATAGTGCGCTCAGGCGTCTTGAAGCACTTGCGGAGCTGTGACACGTGGAACACATCGTGCACGTTCGCGAAGTTGGAAGGAAGCTCAAGTTGATAGGCGAGGTCGCCTCTTTTGCCAGTGATCTTGAAAGGACCCACGTATCTAGGGGCAAGCTTCCCTTTGATACTGAATCGACTAGTGCCTTTCATTGGAGAGACGCGGAGGTAGACATGGTCTCCGATCTCGAAAGCCAAATCACAGTGCTTACTATCATAGTAACTCTTCTGGCGCGATTGCGCGGCTTTGAGATTATCATGGATGACTTTACACATTTCTTCAGCTTCAGTGATTAAGTCATTGCCAAGAAGTTGGCGTTCACCCGTCTCAGACCAATTAAGAGGAGTACGACACTTTCTGCCATAGAGAATCTCGAATGGGGCCTTGCCCGAACTCGCTTGGAAGCTGTTGTTGTAGGAGAATTCAGCATATGGAAGACAATCTTCCCATTTCATGCCAAAGGAAATGACACAAGCCCTGAGCATATCTTCAAGAATTTGATTGACTCGCTCGACTTGGCCAGTAGTTTGAGGATGGAAAGCTGTGCTGAAGCGAATGTTTGTGCCCATGGCCTTCTGGAAGGAGTCCCAGAACTTAGAGGTGAAGATGCTTCCACGATCTGAAGAAATCAATTGTGGAATGCCGTGCAAGGAGACAATTCTAGAGGTGTATATCTCTGCCAGCTGGGCTGCTGTGATGGATTCTTTGATTGGAAGGAAATGAGCCACTTTAGAGAGCTTGTCGATGACAACGAAGATAGCATCATTTCCGCGCTTGGACTTTGGAAAACCAGTCACGAAGTCCATTTCGATATGATCAAACTTCCATTCTGGGATAGCAAGAGGTTGGAGGAGACCAGCTGGTCGTTGGTGTTCTGCTTTCACTCTTCGACAGACATCACATTCATTCACGAATTGAGCGATTTCTCGCTTCATTCGAGTCCACCAATACGACTGCTTGAGGTCATGGTACATCTTCGTACTTCCAGGATCAATGGAAAGGAGAGAATTGTGCGCCTCGTTCATAATGACTTTCCTTAGATCACCTTTAGGAACCACAATCCGGTCCTCGAAGAATAAAGTGTCTCTGTCATCAATGCGATAGCACTTGTATTTGGAAAGACCCTTGTCGATACCACGTTTCACCTTCTTCACCATGGCATCAATTAGTTGTGCCTCACGAATTTGATCTTCCAAAGTAGGAGAGACTATGAGGTTGGCAAGAAAGCCTTGAGGAACAATTTGGAGATTCAGCTTGCGGAAAGCTTCACAAAGATCCGGTTGGAAAGGCTTGAGAATTAAGCTGTTGCAATAAGCCTTCCTGCTTAAAGCATCTGCAATGACATTTGCCTTGCCTGGAGTATATTCAATACTCGGATTGTACTCTTGAATCATTTCGACCCATCGAGTCTGCCTGAGGTTGAGGTTGGGCTGAGTGAAGATATACTTGAGACTCTTGTGATCAGTGAATATGTCCACTTGTCTTCCCAACAAGAGATGTCTCCACGTTATTAATGCATGGACAACTGCCGCCAACTGAAGATCGTGAGTGGGGTAGTTCTTCTCGTTGGGCTTCAACTGACGAGAGCTATAGGCCACAACTTTCTTCTCTTGCATTAACACAACACCGAGCCCTTGGAGAGAAGCATCACAGAAAACTTCAAACGGCTTGGATTCATCAGGAGGAGTCAAGACAGGAGCTGTGACAAGTTTCTCTTTGAGAGTGTTGAAAGCAACGTCACACTCAGGAGACCAGACATACTTCACATGCTTCTGGAGGAGGTTGGAAAGAGGCTTTGCAATCTTGGAGAAATTATCAACGAATCTTCGGCAATAGCTTGCAAGACCAAGAAAACTTCGTGTACAAAAAGGACAATCTCTTTCGAAGTATCAGGGTTTCATACGGAAACTCGTCTGTTACAAAGGGATTTCATTTTATTGAACTTATTTGAACTCCAGAGTTTTTCTGTGTTCAAAATGCACCATTCAAAGCCACATCATCAATTTTCAACCCTTTCTTACTTCATTTGTTATTTTTCATGCATTTACTGATTATTTTGAGCTGTAAGACCCTGAAATTGATAAGTGACCAAATTAATAGAAGTTCATCATCACATTAAAACCAAAGTACATACATAGTTCTCATTCAACAACATATAGCTCTCCAGAGCATCTAATTAAACCATACATTGAAATTATGTAAAACATTTCAATGCAACAAGAAATGCGATCATAATCGCAACCAAGGTAACAATTGATCCAACTGCATAATGATACCAAGCCTCGGTATGAATGGCATAATTTCTAATCTTTCTAATCTTCAACCGCATTGCATCCATCTTGATCTTGTGATCATCGACGACATCCGCAACATGCAACTCCAATATCATCTTCTCCTCCTCAAATTTTTTTATTTTTTCCTTCAAGTAATTGTTTTCTTCTTCCACTAAACTTAACCTCTCGACAATAGGGTCGGTTGGAATTTCCGGTTCAGCCACCTCCTAGATAAATAAAATATATGTCACGTTGGTCGGCATAATTGTCATAAACAATAAATGAACCAAATAGTTATAAAAAGATAATATATACCACATCCGAATCATAGACAGGACGAGGGCCGACGGGGGCGGATACCAAAACCATCGCACTATATAATAACAAGGAATAATAAAAGTAAGAAAATTAGACAAGTATCTATCTGAAGTAAGATTTTTTTCTTTCAGAATGAAGATAAGAACAAGAGGCTCACATCGGTGGTGCCAGCGACGTGATCGGCGCGGGCGATCGACGGCGGTGAAGACGGGGACGGGACGTGACGGACCGCTAAACCTGGACAAATCTCGGGGAAAATGGAGCTCAGAGGTCGAGTTTCGAGAGGAGAAAGATAAACTAGTGTGGCTCAGACATTTCATCGAACACCTCATGTGCATAGGAGGTGAGCTAGAGCACCCAAATGCCCTCCCCTCGCCGGCCAGAAAAAACATAGCACTCTGGAGTGCTCTACTGTGGCGATGGGGTATATATAGGCAGCTCATCTGTCCCGGTTCAAGCCAAGAACCGGGACCAATGGTTGTGGGCCAGGAGCGATGCCCATTAGTCCGGTTCGTGCCTAGAACCGGGACAAATGGGTCCACACGAACCGGGACCAATGCCCACAAGGCACCGGCCGGCCCCCTGGGCTCACGAACCGGGTCGAATGCCCCCATTGGTCCCGGTTCGTGGACAAACCGGGACTAATGGCCTGTCCAGGCCCGAATGAAAGCCCTGTTTTCTACTAGTGAAGGACAAGCCTGGACGAACTCTTATATAATGCAAAGCGCTCCCGAGGACACATGGGAATTACCGTCAAGCTAGTTTTCATCATGCTCCTGTGATTCACGTTCGTTACTTTGATAATTTGACATGTGGGTGGACCGGTGCTTGGGTGCTGTCCTTACTTGGACAAGCCTCCCACTTATGATTAACCCCTCTCGCAATCATCCGCAACTACGAAAGTAGAATTAAGATAAATCTAACCATAGCATGAAACATATGGATCCAAATCAGCCCCTTACGAAGCAACGCATAAACTAGGGTTTAAGCTTCTATCACTCTAGCAACCCATCATCTACTTATTACTTCCCAATGCCTTCCCCTAGGCCCAAATCATGGTTAAGTGTCATATGTAGTGGATGTTCACATAACACCACTAGAAGAGAGACAACATACATCTCATCAAAATATCGAACGAATACCAAATTCACATCATTACTTATAACAAGACTTCTCCCATGTCCTCAGGAACAAACGTAACTACTCACAAAGCATATTCATGTTCATAATCAGAGGTGTATTAATTATCATTAAGGATCTGAACATATGATCGTCCACCGAATAAACTAACTAGCATCAACTACAAGGAGTAATCAACACTACTAGCAACCCACGGGTACCAATCCGAGGTTTTGAGACAAATATCGGATACAAGAGGTGAACTAGGGTTTGACAGGAGATGGTGCTGGTGAAGATATTGATGGAGATTGACCCCCTCTCGATGAGAGGATCGTTGGTGATGACGATGGCTTTGATTTCCCCCTCCGGGGGGGGGGGGGAGTTTCCCTGATAGAACAGCTCCACCGGAGCCCTAGATTGGTTGTCCCCAAGTTCCGCCTCGAGACGGAGGTGCTTCGTCCCGAAAGCTTCCTCTTGATTTTTTCCAGGTCAAAACACATCATATAGCAGAAGATGGGCTCCGGGGGCGTGCCAGGTGGGCCACAAGGCAGGGGGCGCACCAGGGGGGTAGGGCACGCCCCCCACCATTGTGGTTGCCTGGTAGTCCCCTCTGGTATTTTCTTCGCCAATTTTTTTATTAATTTCAAAACAATCCTCAGAAGATGGGCTCCAGGGGCGTGCCAGGTGGGCCACAAGGCAGGGGGCGCACCAGGGGGTAGGGCACGCCCCCCACCCTTGTGGTTGCCTGATGGTCCCCTCTGGTATTTTCTTCGCCCAATATTTTTTATTAATTTCAAAACAATTCTCCGTAAATTTTCAGGACTTTTGGAGTTGTGCATATATGTCTCTAATATTTGCTCCTTTTCCAGCCCAGAATTCCAATTGTCGGCATTCTCCCTCTTCATGTAAACCTTGTAAAATAAGAGAGAAAAGGCATAAGTATTGTACCAAAATAGGCAATAACAGCCCATAATACAATAAATATCAATATAAAAGCATGATGGAAAATGGACGTATCATGGGGCTGGAAGTTTTTATTTTGTTATAGATTGGCACTAGGTCCTCCTTCAATACCTCGAGCACGTGTGTCTTTTGCTCTCGCTTTTTCTTCCACATCAAGAGTACCAATGAGATCCGAAATGGAAAACTCCTGCCTCTTATGCTTCAGTAAGGTAGCAAAGTTCCTCCACGAGGGAGGAAGTTTAGTGATGATGCCTCCGGCAACTAACTTGTGCGGTAACATACAATTGAAGTGCTCAAGTTCTCTAGCAAATGACTGTATCTCGTGAGCTTGCTCAACCATGGAGCGCTCATCAGTCATCCTGTAGTCGTAGAATTGCTCCATGATGTACAGCTCAGTGCCGGCATCCGAGACCCCAAACTTGGCCTCGAGTGCATCCCACATATCTTTTCCATTGTCAATTGATGCATAAGCATTAACTATGTTCTCATCAAGAACACTCAAGAGAGCAGCCTTAAACAGGGTATCCATTTTCTGAAAAGCTTGTTCCTGTTGAGCAACATAATCTCCTTCAGGTTTGCCAAGGGTGGCGTCATAGTAACTCATGGTTTGAAACCATAGTGGATACCCTCAAACATAGGAGGTCTCATGGAAGCAGCAAAACCTCTCGGGGTAAATTGCCTATAATAAGGTTTTTTGATTGTCGGAAATATGACTATAATAGTAGAGATGGAACTAGTCATGTAATCTAGCAGAGTGTAAGCAAATAGCATCTGCACATGTGAACTAGAACAGAACATATGCAGAACAGTGGCTAGAACACGAAAACTACCACCCCAAAACGTTAAGGGGCGCTCAACCCCACTCAGAAAAAGTTTCCCGCCGGACGACTCGTAGGGGGTGAAAAGGGCCCTGACTCCATCCCAAATAGTGTACTACTATCAGCCCTACCAGGCAATATCTACCTACACAAGCTCGATCAGGAGATAGGGAGGATCCGGCAGAAGCACGAAATTCCCCTTGTAGTGAAAATAAGATCGGTTCTATTAAGAATAGGTCGTTGTATTGATGACCAAGAAAAGTATGGAAAAGAAGCAAGCTTCAACGCTCCCCAAGACAACAGAGCCCTCATAGTGGGGAGGGTAAAGAGCATCCAATGCAAAGCGACCTTTCATTCCCTTGTTTCGTCGTGGCACCCCCCCCCCACAAGCACCCCCAGGCGAAGGGGAGACCAGAAAACGCCTTTCATTTTCCCCCCTTCAGCGGCCCTAGCCGCCTTCCTTAACAAGCTGTCGAGCCTCCTTTGCGCCGCCTTCCTCATAGAAGCCGCTGGGTTGACCCCGAAGGCCGAATTCAATGGTAGAGAAGGCTTTAATAAGAATTTGGCCATAAGAGACCTTCTTAAGTATTGCAAAAGAAGGGGCCTGCTGATAGAGCTGGGCGGGGAGGCGATACTAGTTATCAGGTCAGAGAGAGGCCTGGCCCGTAAGCTGGCCCCCTTTAAAAGCCATTCCTTATTAATAAGGATTTGTTACGCGCGATATGCCGACGACTTACTACTGGGAATCGTGGGTGCCGTATTTCTTCTCATAGAAATACAAAAACGTATCACCCACTTCCTACAATCCGGTCTGAACCTTTGGGTAGGCTCTGCAGGATCAACAACCATAGCTGCATGGAGTACGGTAGAATTCCCCGGTACGGTCATTCAGGAAGTCCCCCCGAGGATGACTCCCATACAATTCTTGCGAGAGCTGGAGAAGCGTCTATGGGTAAAGCACCGTATCCATATAACTGCCTGCCACCTACGCTCCGCCATCCATTCCAAGTTTAGGGACCTAGGTTATAGTATCCCTATCAAAGAGCTGACGAAGGGGATGAGCGGAAGAGGTCGTCTACTGGACGCGGTTCAACTAGCGGAGACTCTTGGAAAAGATGGACTAAAAAGTCCCCAAGTTAGCGTATTATGGGGGACCGTCAAGCACATCCGGCAAAGATCGAGGGGGATCTCATTGTTGCATAGCTCAGGTCAGAGTAAGTTGCCATCAGGCGTTCAACAGACAGTCTCACAATCGAGCATGAGTGTCCTGAAGAAGAAATTGTATACTCCCTTTGGTCGGAAGGCGGCGGGGGAAGGAAGGGGACACTGGGCGGGATCTTTCAGCAGCGAATTCCCCATACAAATAGAGGCGCCTATCAAAAAGATACTCCGAAGGCTTCGGGATCGAGGTCTCGTTAGCCGAAGAAGACCCAGGCCAATCCACGTGGCCTCTTTGACCAACGTCAGTGACAGAGACATAGTAAATTGGTCCGCGGGCATCGCGATAAGTCCTCTGTCCTACTACAGGTGCTGCGACAACCTTTACCAAGTCCGAACGATTGTCAACTACCAGTTCCGCTGGTCCGCTATATTCACCCTAGCCCACAAGCACAAATCTTCGGCGCAGAATATAATCCTAAAGTACCCCAAAGACTCACATATAGTCAATCAAGAAGGTGGTAAGACCCTTGCTGAGTTCCCAAACAGCATAGAGCTTGGGAAGCTCGGACTTGGTCAAGATTCGAACAACAATGAAGCACTCAACTACATGTTTAATAAGTAGTTTTCTTTTTCTATTTGGATTTTAGCGAACAGGCGTTTACATGAGATTAGTTGAGTAGGCTTGCCTTATCTGCTATAAGATAGCTAGTTGTGGGGCTTTCGAAAAAAAGGCTGAAGGCTTCGCAATCGCTCATGGCTTGTATTGTAGTCGTAGTCTTGTAGTCGGCCCTCCATGCCTCTTTAGTCTTTCTAATCCTGAGGCCTTTTTCCTTCATTCATTTTGCGGTAGCTTACACGTCAGAAAAATAGAACCTTTCCGGCCCGGAAGATCGCTGCTTCGCTTTTGGCGACTAGCTTCTACCCACAATGGCTAAAGCTACCTTGAATCAATCAATGAATGAATGATTCGTAACCCCCATGGGTTCGAGGACCTGTTGGTCAAAGGAAAAGGGGGGTCCAGATTCCAGGACGGAGCCGTATGAGGCAAGAGTCTCACGTACGGTTCCTTTGAGAAGGGTGTGATACCACCACCTATCAGGCCCGACGAGTGGTCCACGGAGCTGCATCCCTACTCATCCGGTCTATGCACATCGCTCTTTCCAAGAGGTTGGCTGCCTATCCTAGATCTTCCCATTTCCAAAAAGATCCCTTGTTCGATCTGGTTTAGTATCAAGGTTCTTCTTTTTCTGTTTCTATATATATGGGTCCGTGCAGCATTTCCACGATATCGTTATGATCAATTAATGGGACTTGGCCAGAAAGTGTTCTTGCCTCTATCATTAGCTCGGGTAGTCCCTGTTTCAGGTGTTTCAGTCACCTTTCGATGGCTCCCTTAATGTATGTGCCAGGAAGTTTCTTCTGAAGGGGGCTACTCCCCGAAAATGCCCCGCCCCTTGTTCGTTTGCCGTTGGGGATTCATTGCTCGTTCTGTGGTTATAAGTAACGTAGCCAGCCTAATTTCTAGAATAGGGCTGCGGGCAGGAGGGCTTTGTTTGTGCAATCTTGCTCGCAACACCCTCTCCTCCGACGAACCTGCGATCGCCGCCTCTAACTGAATGCTCAACTGAGGTCATGTACAACAACCTTAACCGCACAAGCCTGGGCTGGGCCTACCCCCATCCCTAGAGGAGTCGTATGAGGCGGAAGCTCCACGTACGGTTTTGAAGCCGAGCCTTTCCAACAATGTGGCCTAGGGACCGATATGATGATTGGTTTAGGTAGGGCGGCCGACCTACTATGGGCACCTGTAGGGATTAGTGCGTGAGACCGCAATCCACAAACTGACGCATGGGACTCACCCTTGACTTGAGAATGGAAGAAGGGAAACATAGCATGTCACAAGGGCGAGGCGAGGGGGATCCGCCCTACAGCGAGAGGGACGCCTCGCGAGCCGGGCTTTGGAGATGAGGCCTTTTGGCGAAGCCAAGTCAATTTCGGGCCACCAAACCCTGCAACTGAGGAAAAGGCCCTATGGAGTAAAGGGAAGCGTGTACGTTGTCACACTCCCCGCCCTCCAAAGGTGCCTAGAGGACGGGCCAGACGCAGCAGAGCGACACCCCAGGAGCGGATTCCCCACGAGCAGGGGGACAGGAGACGGCCATCTCGAGGCACATCACGACCTACAGGCAACACCGGCGAGACCCAGGAAGGTAACCCTATTGGGAGTCAGAGGATCCATAGTACCAGCAGCCTCCCGGACTTCATATTCATCATTTTCTAAAGAAAGGGTAAGGGATCTCTTTTCTGCAACGGAAAAAATAAGCTCCGCTGATTTGACTCGGCACAACCTAACGATACATCCAATACCAATGATCTGTGCCTACCGATACGATACTCCTCCAAAAAATTGACTATATAAAGAGCTAGTGTCAATAAAAAGGCTAATGACAGAGAAGAGTCAATCTCCTTTACTCCTCCCGACACCTCAAGATGAGAAAATCCTTCATCTAGGCGGGCGCCCATGCCTACTCAGGGAGCAACTTCTACCACGGCTGACACATTGTCTCCCACAAAGACCAACGACCCATCCCGAAGAGAAGTTGACTGACGGGGATGTCTTGAGAAGAAATTCCAGAATTGGTAGCCTCCCAAATCAAACATACATTGACAGGGGTTGCCAACAAAAAGAGAGGAAAGAGGCCCTAGTGAATTTGATATGGTACCGTACCCCAAGGAAGGGGTATACTATACTGCACCAAAATGCAAAATGTTGAATGGGGTAGGGAACCCTGAACAACACCTCGCCCTTTTCAAAGCTACATGCGGGAATACTGGGGGCAATGAAGCCCTTCTTCTCCTATTCTATACTAAATAAACAATCTAATTCTAGGAAGAGTTTCGAATACTGAAACTTAAAGGAAGGGCGGTTAGAACAAAGCAAGGGATGACACTTTCAATGCGTGAAATCCGTTTCGAGTTAGAGTGCGAAACTTCTTGCTGCAGCCGTTTTATTCGCTGCTTGCTATTTTCTAAAATGGAAGATAAAATGAATGAATGAATATATTGCATTTTTTCTAGTTCAACCTATAGTCTAGATTCCATTCCCTCGATCCACTCTCATTTAAATGATGGGATTGGGCCATACCAACCTTCACTTAGTCTTAATAAAATATTGCTTCATATCTTCAAGGATTGGGAGGAGGTGGCGTAAAAAGAAAGGAAAAAGGAATTCGAAATCCGTCCCTTCCCACAGAATCATCGGCTTGACTTTCCTTACTTTCCCAACCCCACTACCGTAAAAAGAACTCTTTTGTTTTGAGACTAGCTAGTCGCTATGGTTTGCGGGAAAACTCTTCTCTCTCTGGTCTCACTTCGAGTCCTTCTAGAAGTAAATAAAGGAAATGCTTATTCAACTATGACACTATTGGAAAACCGACCGGATTCAAGCCCTAGCCCCTCAACTCGGACGGACTTGTGGAAATCCTTGAAAACAAGTATTGCTCAACTCACCTATCTATAACATAGAAATGTTGCATCCAACCCTAGAACGAGAGGTAAAGAATAGGCTACCATACGAGATGAGACGACTTCATTCTTGGCTTTCATCCCTACGCTTAAGAAAGATAAGGCATTGGATTTCATACCTTTTATTTAGAGCTCCGTCGTTCCGACTGGAAAATGTAACCTTCCACCATACATAAACCAAACCTCTTTGCTTTCTGGCTTTTCCTTCCAATAAACATCAGGGTGCGAATATGAGTAGTTCCTTGCTCAAGAGCACGAAGCAAGAGCGAAGCAGAACATGTTTTCAATTCATTGAAACTCTTGAAAAGTTCCTTTGCTTTTACAGCGAAGGCACCTGCCAACAAATTGGAACCATAATCCCCTCCATCTGCCTCACTCTCTATCTGGTAGTATATGCTCTGATCAAGGCCCTATTCTTATTATGATGATTTGGATATTGAATTGCCTTTGACTGATTCATCTTACCATTTTACTAGAGTTTTTTCCAGTAAGTTTAACATGAGCGGAATTGGTGTACTTGACCATTAGTGAACCTCAATTGTGTTCGATAGTCGGTTACGAGTTCCCATATCTTACGCAACCTTAACTTTTCTTACTATGGGCCAAATTGCGGAGGAAAGCAGAATCACTGTTTTTCGTAGAACTCACTTTTGCTACTGGAGAGTACCTTCCACCAGGTCAGAGCCATGGATCCAAAGCCTACAAGTTAGCTTTGAAGGTTTAGGCTTGAGAGAAATCTTGAACAGAACACCGCACTCCCTCGTATCAACTTATTCAGATTTGCTTATTTCTTTCTCTTTCGTTTTTGTAGATATAGGCTTTGGCGGATTCTCTCAAGGCTTGAGTGAAGTGACAAGCACATATTACCGGAAGCTAGTGATCCCGCCCGGCCAGCTCAGCATGCTTTAGAGCTCCTTGATTGGTACGAGGTAGTGATAGCAAGAGGCAACTCTCAATTGTTGTAATATAGAGACCTCTTTCAATGATTATAGATCCAAAGGATCGTTATTGATAGGAAACTGCCAGTAGCCCTTGACTTTGACTTGAAGAATTGAATCCGCCTTCTTCTTCTTATTCTTCTGAAAGTCTCCCAGGCATGGTATCATCGGATCCACAAGGTCAATTTGTATCCATTTGTTCGGAAACCGGAAATGCCAACTACTCACTTCTTGCTGAGGATGAAGGTGCCATGGGTAATAGCGCCAGCCATTCCCTCATTGAAAAGAAAGCACCAACCCTGCTACTAAAGCTAAGGCCAACCGCAGCCCAGTGAAATGAAATGCGTATGAAAAATAACATAGATTAATCTTGATGCGATCGATGCAGACACGCTTCTTTTCTTACAGGCTACAGTCAGAAACAACAACTTTGCAAATCACCCTATGAGTGCCATACGAAAAAACAAAAGCAATTGTGGGTATAGACCAATTTCCTGCCCCACAAGAGGCTCAGCCTACCAAACCCTGCTCTTTGCCTGCTTACCGAGCTCTCCTCATACTGAGTATCTAGGCATTTCTTCTCACAGACCGGTTGGGAGAAAGTTGGCATTCTATAATATGTCACTGGGGACCCGTACTTACTTGATGGAATGGATGGGATGATGTGTTTCAGTTCAGCCAGTAGTGGAGGTTTCCTCGGCCTAGTCACGTAAGAGCCCCCTTCTTTTTCTAGTTAGTTGAAAGAAAAGCAATGGGGAAGGTTGGCTTACCAGTTAATTGGTTTGTATCATATCTTGCTATGGTGGGACATCCTCTTTAGTTTAGGTATCCGGGCTGGCTGTTAGCTTTAGTCGTTCGGCACTCTTCCTTCATTCTCATTCAACAAGGAGAAGTGTCTAGTCAAAATCATTGGTTGAGCCTCACGTATATTATATGATGTCGTCCTGGAATTGAACTAGCGTTTAAGGTCGATCAAGTACAAACAATTCAGCTCTGCAAGATCAATCAGATATCAAGTAAGAGATAGGCGCTTCCTAGTAGTTATAGACTGCTTCTGTGACAAGTGGATCCCTTTAGGTTTAGTTGTTAATTGTACTATTCTCTTCAATAATTAGGTCTTCCGTATTCCTATTGGGGTCAGTGGTCTTCACCACTCACTGAGTCTGGATTCGTTTCATGGGTATTATTTGATGAGTGATCATCAATCTCTTCCATTGCTCCTATGTGCTGCTATACATACAAGGTACATGGGCCATGGGGCCTAACACACACTATACAACCCAGCCCAATACTCAACACTCCCCCGGCTAAAGATATCTAACATGCCTATCTTGTTACAAATTGCTAAACCCTCACAAGGACCTACTCGTTTAGTAAAACCATCAACTACCTGTTCACTATACTTAATGTTACCCCCTTCTTCGACCGAACAATCTCAATCCAAAGGAAGTATCGAAGAGGTCCAAGATCCTTTACCTCAAGTGCTTCTCCCAGTCTTGCCTTCAAACATTTGATTTCTTCAACATCGTCTCCAGTAATCACAATATCATCCACATACACCGCCAAAATGGTGATATGGATTCGTCTATGCCGGTACTGTATGATCTCCATTACACTGAGAGTAGCCCATACCACAAACAACTCTCCTGAACCTGTCCACGCCCATGGCGACTGTTTCAAGCCATCCAAAGATTTCTTGAGCCTACACACCTTCCCATCAGTCTGTTTGTTCCAAAACCTGGACGAATGTCCAGATGGATCTCTTCTTGTAAATAACCACCATGAAGAAAAGCATTCTTCACATCTAGCTGATGTAAAGGCCACCCAAAGTAAGTTGACTGTGCATGAGATTAAGGTTCTCACCGTGTCCATCTTCGCCACTGGTGCTTTGGTCTCATCATAGTCTATCTCTCGTCTTCCTATAACCTTTTGCAATTAGCCTTGCCTTCTATTTATCCACCTTACCCTCTGGAGTCTGTTTTACGGTGAACACCCATTTGCATCCAACTGCTCTTTTTCCTGCTGGGAGTGGAAGAAGATCCCACGTCTTGTTCTTTTGAAGTGCACCAAGCTCCTCCTTCATTGCGTCTTTCTTTCCACCAGGGATCCAGCTTTGCAGCCTTCCAATCCTTTGGAATAGACACTGATGGTAGAGATGCAATGAATGCTTTGTGTGCGGGTGAGACATAAGAGTCTGAAACTCAATTTGCAATGTCATGCTCATAGCCATATCGGACCGGAGGCTTTCTAGCATTAGTCCTAATCTCTCTGCGTAGTCCAAGCGGCAATTCCAAAGAAGTGTTACCACCTGTCTCATTTTAACCTCCATCTTGCTCTTGTGGCTCCTCCTCGACTACCTCAGGTTGCTCTTGTGGTTCTTCATCCAAGACCACTAGCGGTACAAGAAGAAGGGGTCCCGGCTCGGGGGCGGGGGTATCTTACTTCTTTTCCTCTGCGTTCGTGACAAGCTAGTAGGCACTCTTGTGTGGGTTGGCTCATTCCCTTGGAAAACAAATATTAAGAAGGTAGATACCATTCCGTCGATACTAGATTCATTCTTTCTGCTCAAAAAGAACAAAGCCTCTATTATGGGAAAAGTCTTTGAAACCCGAAGTTCTAAAATAGAAAATGGAATGAAGAAGGGGTGTGACCTTATGGCGAACTATACTAGCTCCCCTAGAGGGATGATATAGCTCCTAAAGGATGATTGTTTATGGTATATTACCGTAATTGGAGAATTTGACCTGGTGCTGACTTGCTGCTATTCTGAGAAGGGGACCTTCCAAAGCTTGACAAGTTTTTTTATATTTATCGATCCAATCTGTCTACAGATAGGCGCCTGCTGTGGCAGCAATTAATTAATCTCGGCCTTAGCATACAAGGACCATGGCTCGCAGCGGGTAGTTACGGTGGTTTTGAGGAGACCCGCTCAAGGTCGCTGGTTCGGAGCTATTCCGAGATCTCAAGGAGCGCCAAGCTCAATACGTGCAAGAAGAAAGAAAGGCTTCCACCTACGACTGCAGCTGCTGGTACTTTATCTCTGTCGCTTTCAACTCCCACTCCTTCTCCCTTCGGTTTCTAGAGGAAGTGAGAAAGAATAATATATCTTGTGTAACTAATCTTTCTTATCGAAAGGTTATAGTTCGTAGATCATTTCTATAAGGACTATTTGAGCCATATCCGGTGCTTTGCACCTCTTTTAGCTGCTAGGTATCTACTGGGTTCAATCCCCACTTCCGCTTGAAATGAGTAAGTCAATCCTCTTGCTCGGTTGTGATACGAATACTATTCATACGCAGACCCGGATCCAAGATATGGGGCATAGACAGATAAGAATGGCTTCTGAGTTGCATTCATTGCACTCTGGAATGTGGGGCTCCTTGGCTGATGTGATGGAGCGGTATCAGCAGATACTTGCAAAGATCAAATCAAGCAGAAGAAACAAGGAAGTTAACTCAGCGCCATCGGCCACCTTAACACGAACAGCTTGGGACAGAGGTGTAATGCCTGACAGAGAATCAGCAATAGAATGCATTTTGCATGCATTTTTCATCGAGTGAAACTACTTGAATAAACTGGAAGTTTTAAACCAAGTACTCTTGAAATCGCTACCCCCTGGGATGAAAAAAGAGGCTCAGGTTTTAGCCCTCCGTTTTACCCCGGAAGTCGTTGTTCGTCTTTCGATATGAGAGGATGGCAAGTGTCCGCAATGACTTAGCGACTTAGCCCATTGGTTACAGATTCTAGACTGATCGATCAGATCACATCATCTCAAGCAAAGAGCTGAGAGCAGAGAAGCGACATCGCTTCGACACTCCTTCCTCTTTTCATTATGAAACCAATATCAAGCAAGATATGAAGAAGAGGGCGGCTCCCTGGATTGAACACATAAAGTAGTGCCAAGATCTCCTCTATGCAAGAGAGAAGTTCTCAAAAATGATGGAGCTGTTGGTTTCGGTCGTTGTACGCTTGGTTGCTAAACCGCACCCTTTACGGCGTCTGTAGGAAGAATTCATTCTGGTCCCAAAACTTATAAGAGATCTCGGTAGTGAACATGCAATGCTGAATTCCAATAAGTTGGTACTTCGCACAAGGAAGAAGCTCGTGTTAGAGATAGTTTCATCCAGACCGAACCCTACCTTAGCTTCTCATCCCCACCCACCAAGTCTTTATCCGCGGTGAAAGGAGTGGTTTAATTCGATGCAAGGTGCAAATGAGCTTTTCCAAAGATGGAGTCCTTTCAGAAGTACATGTGACAGAAGAAAGCAGATTCTTTTTCTATCATAAAATGAATCTGCTTTCTGATGGCCATTTCGGTCCGTTGTGGGACCACGGCTTGCAAAGAAGGTATTTAGCGCAAAGAACTTCTTCCGCTTTTGGGGATTCCACTAATTGATAGAAGGAAGTGGATGCGGCAGGATTGGCCCCAATTGAATCACTAGTAGAAGAGATCCACGTGCAGAGACTGTTAGGGACATGCAGATGGAGGGACATTTGGATTGCTGCTAGAAGGGCTTACGACGAATAGATTGTTGGAATGGGATGTAAATTGGTATACAAGATTCAAAAGAAAGCGGATGGTTCTATTGAAGTAGAAATCAGTATCCAAATTGGAAGAGAAAAGGTTCTGTAACCTACATATACCATATGGGAAAACATTACACCACAAGGAAAATGCCACTTGAGGTACATGTATCCATCCACTTCATCGAATGATCCAACGCAAAAAGTATGATATTTCTATTCTCTAGCGCTCGTCATATAGAAAAGGTATCTAGCTCGTCCCTCTAGCGCTCGTAAAAGAAATCCTTCTTGTCCGAGAAGGCAACAACCATTTCATTTCTTTAACCCAGATTGCATTATTTAATTGATTTACTATGTCGTGTACTACGTATTGGTTCGCGAATGCGTTGCTTGAAGGAAGGAAGCAGCTTTAGAGGAGGGATGCCGTCAAAGGGGTATGCCGGATTTTTTATATGCTAAAGATACCGGTTCAATATGTCATTTCCGAAATCGAGGACCACACCGCTGGGAGGACAACTCAAGCACCACTACAAAAAAAAGACACATCCGTGACATTTTGGGCCAAACGAATTTTTTTTCTGTCATACATATGACACTTCTATGACGATAATTGTGACATAACCCGGTATCATCATAGATGTGGTGGGCTCCTACTTCTATGACAAAAAATCATACCAGAAAATGGGCTTTTCGTCCTGGGCGTGCCGAAGACGCAGCTGCATGACATTCTTTGGGCCGTCCATGACGGAAAAAACCGTGGTAGAAGCTAGGGCGAGGAAAATTTCGGGGAGTTCCCGGTTATGGTGGGAGGTCGGGGGCCGAGCGATGCGCGTTTCTCTCGTACACGTACGCGCGTGTGTGCAAGGCGTTGGCTCTAACTGAACCCGAGCGAGGCGTTGGGCTCTAACTGAACCCGAGCGATTGCAATGCAGGCTACGCGTTAATGAACCCGAGCGATCGATCGATGGCTGTTAACTGAACCTGATCGAGCGATTCCTTCGCTACTGCTGCTAACTGAAGCCGATCGATGCTGCCTCTGGGATGAACAGTGAGCGTTGCGGGGGGGGGGGGGGGGGGTTGGATGAACAGTGAGCGGTGGCGTTGCCTCTGGATGAACAGGACCCCGTGGTGTGGTGGAGGGCTGGATGAACAGTAGACGGTGGAGGGTGGTTGAACAGGACCCCGTGGTGTGGAGGGCTGGATGAACAGTAGACGGTGGAGGGGTGCCCGTGGAGAGGTGGTCGAACAGGACCCCGTGGTGTGGAGGGCTGGATGAACAGTAGACGGTGGAGGGGTGCCCGTGGAGGGGTGGTTGAACAGTAGCCGGTGGAGTAGCGCGCGGTGGAGGCTGGATGAACAGGAGCCCGTGGAGGCTAGAGGAGGTCGACGGTAGCCCGTGGAGGCTGGAGGAGGTCGACGGTGGAGATGAACAGTATCCCGTGGAGTCCCGTTTTGCGGCACGCCACACCCCTCCCGATGAACAGGACCCCCGTTTCGACCGTAGGAGGTCCGTTTCGTCCGTTTTGCGGTACGCCACACCCCTCCCGATCAACAGGACCCCCGTTTCGACCGTAGGAGGTCCGTTTCGTCCGTTTTGCGGTATGCCACACCCCTCCCGATCAACAGGACCCCCGTTTCGACCGTAGGAGGTTCGTTTCCTCCGTTTTGCGGTACGCCAGACCCCTCTCGATCAACAGGACCCCGTTCCGAACGTAGGAGGTCCGTTTCCTCCGTTGTGCGGTATGCCAGGCCTCGTTTCCATCGCCTGTTCCGTCCAAGCCCTCCCGATGAACACGACCACGCATTCCGTTCCGACCCAGCCGGTTGGCTCCCACGCGTTCCGTTGCCTCCCGATGAACACGACGCATTCCGTTGCCTCCCCATGAACACGACGCATTCCGTTGCCTTCCCATGAGCACGACGACGACGTTGTTTCTCCGTTCCAACCCAGCCATGTACACGAGCCCTGGCCGTACGTATGCGCGAGTAGGCATTCGAGACCCCGCCCGTATGTACACATACGTGGCCGTATTTTCTTTCTTGCACCCTGGCCGCTGTACGTACGTGTACATGCTACGTGCGCGCCTCTACTACGACACGTACGCGCCTCTACTATGACACGTGCACGCCTCTACATCCACCAGTATATATGTACGTACACGTTCGCGACCAGAATGACAATGCTCCGTATGCTTCGACCAGGTGGGTCCCGACAGTCAGGCACGTCCTTGCGTGCGAAGATGTTGCTGGTGGGTCCCAGCAGTCAGGGGGCGAATCATTTTGTTTTTTTTGCCCGGACGCACTTCCTTGCGTGCGAAGGTGTAGCTGGTGGGTCCCAGCAGTCAGGGGGGAAACGTTTTTTCACGAAATACGGTGGCCCGTCCGGTGGGTCCCCGCTATCAGGTGGAGGAATAATTATTTTGCGCGTAATAAGGAGGCACTTCCTTGCTGCGGCCGTGGACCCAGCTGTCAGCGTCTCCACGCACAGTACTCTTCCTATGGAAGTCGGTCAATGACCACATTGACCACCCCGCGCCGAGAGCACCACGGCGGTGGACGACGGCGAGGCCTAGGAAGGGGACGACACGGAGGCAGGGAAGACTCGGCAGTTGTTTCCCACGCGGAGGGGAGTACGACTGTACGAGGGTTTACTGGTTCGTCTGCCATCGCCGGAGAATAACAGCAGGTGTGGGTGAGTAGAGGGATGGCTAGGCCAGCGATGGGAGTATGGTGGGGCGGTGAGGCCTGCGCGGCAGCACAACCGGCCGCGGGGAGGAGGGAGCAGGCAGTCCCGCCGGCGCTTGTTTGAGCAGCTGGAGCAGGAAGAGCAGAGATTGAAGAAGCACGACGGCCGTTGGATGGACATCCAACAGTCTGTGCTTGTGCATCAACCTTTTTTTAGGAAAGCCTCAAATCTGTGGAAAACAGCATACAGCCCATCTGCCATTATTTCTAATAATTTACAGCCCATTTGCTAGTTCTTGAGGGTTTTTTTGGAGCCCATATTCTTTTTGTTAGCATTACAGCCCATATTGTGGCCACGGTTAAAAAATTATACGAAATTTTGCATATTTCGGTGCAGTCCGAACTGTTTTTAATCCCGAAATTTTGACTCACATTCAAACTGATTTTAAAAATAAATGTATATCAATATAAAATCCAACAAATTCTCCACGCATAAAAATTAATGTAATTTAAAATCTTGAAATGAAAAAAAAGATATTTGAAACTAATTGCCGGTTTGATGTGTTTTAAAAATGTACAGCCCATTTCTCATTACTGATGGGCCATTTTCTTGGCTAGCCGAATGAAAGCTCTCCTCGTCTTGAAAGATTTGCAGCCCAACAGGCCTGACAAAGCGACTTACTTGGCAAATCACAAATAAACTGGGTTGTGGCCGTAGACCCAGCTGTCAGCCTCTCCACGTACAGTACTCTTCCGATGGAAGTCGTTCCTTGACCACGTTGACCACGCCGCGCGGAGAGCACCACGGCGGTGGACGACGGCGAGGCCTAGGAAGGGGACGATGCGGAGCCGGGGAAGACGCGGCAGTGGAAGCCCGCGCGGAGAGGAGTACGAGGGTTCACTGGTTCGGCTGCGGTGTGAGGCTGCCATCGCCGCAGGGCCTGGCCAGCGGTGGGAATAGTAGGGGGCGGTGAGGCCTCTGCGGCAGCACAGCCGGCCACGGGAGGCAGGAGCATGCGGCACGACCGGCGCTGCTTTGGGCGGCTGGAGCAAGAAGACCAGAGGTTGAAGAAGCACTACGGTCGTTGGATGGACATCGTACGGTCACTAGAGCTAGAATTGTTCATATTGACTAAGTTGACAAAGCCCTTCATCCCCGTCAACTTAGTAGGCCCACAAGTCAGCCTCCCACCAAGGTGGGTCCCAGCTAGCCGGGGAGTATTCATTTTTTTTGTGCGTAATAAGGAGGCACTTCCGGTGGGTCCGAGCTGACAGCGGGGGGAACGTTTTTTTCGCGAAATACGGTGGCCTGTCCGGTGGGTCCCAGCAGTCAAGGGGAAACAATTTTTTTCACAAAATACTGGTGGCCCGTCCGGTGGGTCCCCGCTGTCAGGTGGAGGAATAATTATTTTCTGCGTAATAAGGAGGCACTTCCTTGCGGCTGCCGTGGACCCAGCTGTCAGCCTCTCCACGTACAGTCCATGTCCGATGGAAGTCGTTCCTTGACCACGTTGACCACGCCGCGCCGAGAGCACCAGGGCGGTGGACGACGGCGAGGCCTAGGAAGGGGACGACGCGGAGCCGGGGAAGACGCGGCAGTGGATGCACACGCGGAGAGGAGTACGGGGGTTCACTGGTTCGGCTGCGCTGCCGTCGCCGCAGAATAACAGGGGGTGTGGGTGAGTCGAGGGATGGCCTGGCCAGCGGTGGGAGTAGTAGGGGGCGGTGAGGCCTCCGCGGCAGCACAGCCGGCCACGGGAGGCAAGAGCAGGCGGCACGACCGGCGCTGCTTTGGGCGGCTGGAGCAAGAAGACCAGAGGTTGAAGAAGCACGACGACCGTTGGATGGACATCGTACAGTTACTGCAGCTAGAATCGTTTATATTGACTAAGTTGACAAAGCCCTTGGTACGTCAACTTAGTAGGCCCACAGGTCAGCTTCCGAAACGGTGCGCCCCAGATGTCAGGGGGAGGAATAATTTTTTGGGCGGGTGAAGCTAGAATATCCGAGATTGAAGAAGAAGCACGGCATCCGTTGGATGGACATCCAA
The DNA here is from genome assembly GCF_002575655.3 of Aegilops tauschii subsp. strangulata. Lineage (NCBI taxonomy): Eukaryota > Viridiplantae > Streptophyta > Magnoliopsida > Poales > Poaceae > Aegilops > Aegilops tauschii. The sequence goes on along the minus strand of NC_053037.3, from coordinate 511,331,572 downwards.
CGACCACTGCTGCTAGAACCTTGTGTTGACTATTAGTTGACAAAGCCTTGCATACGCGTCAACTCTGTTTTTTAGGGGACGCGTCAACTTAGTAAGGCCAGAAGTGTGTGGCAGAGAACTTATAGCCCATTTGAGATTTGTAAGAATGTGTAGCCCATTTTTGAATGGAATTTACTACAGCCCATTTACAGTTTGTTAAAAGTACAGCCCATTTCAACCAACCGTTCAAAACAGAATTCAATAAAATTTCACACATTTTGATGGGATCCGAAATATTTTTATCCCGAAATTTCTAGTCAGATTAAATAAAATTTCAATATAAATTTATATTACGTAAAAATCCAACGAAACATTGCGCTCGCAACAATTAATGAAATTAAAATTTTCAATATCCAAAAATAATATTTTATAAAGTAATCACGTGTTGGTGCATTTTTTTATAGTTACTGCCCAGTTTTTATAACTACATCCCATTTATTATTTCTTAAAGCCCATTTTCTTGTTAAGCCTAATGCATCCCTCCTAGGAAAATTTGCAGCCCAGCGGGGCGGAGAATAACAACTTGACCTTGCCTGGGTATTCTAAAAAAAGTATAGCCGGGCTAGCCATTTTCAGCTTGAAAAAAATTAATATCTGGGCTGGATATCTGGCCTGGGCTAGACGGGCCACAGCCCGCCCAGTTAATACCAGCAGTGATGTTTTCGTTGTTGTTCAGAGGAGAAAAATTAATATCTGGGCTAAACATCAAAAAACTCTGCAGTGCTCACACCTCAAAAACACAAATACTGCTCGAGCTGCTTGGTCCCAGCTGTCGGCTGCTTCTTGTGCAATTCTCTCGTTTATTGACTACTACATAGGTTGACAATGGTGTGGGACCGTGATGTCAGGAAACCAGGAGGAAGCAAAATAAATTATAGTTATATATATATATATATAATAAGGAGGCACTTGCGTACGTGAGGCTATGGACCTGGTGGGTCCCCATTGTCATCCTCTCCAAGTAAAGTCATCTCCTCGCCCCCGCGCGCTTTCCGCGCGAAATAGTCAGCGCCGCCCGCCCCGCTTCCCGGTGCAGGCGATTGCTCCGCCTTCAAACGACACAAGTGTCGTCCGTCCATCCATCTGCTGCCCACATTAATGATACGCGGTTGCCGAGGCGGCTACTCCGGCGCCACACGTCCGTCCCTCCGCCCGCCCACCATTGCTATATAAGCTGCTGCACCGGCCATAGCCGCAGTCATCCGCATCCGTTCCCTTTCTCCTGTCCACACCACTACAGCCCACCATGGCTTCCTCGCGCTCCAGCGCTCTTCGGGACGGGCAGACGATGGACCACAAGGAGATGGCAGCCATTGCTGCCGACCGGCTGGCCGGCAGGCAGCCGGAGGACGACGAGGTCCCAATGGAGAACATGGTAGTCGACGATCCGGCGCCAACCCCCTCCTCCGTGCCATCCTCGCCGGTGCATTGCACCATGACCATCGGTGAGGCCCGTGCCCAATATATGGACAGGGTGAGGCAGATGCGTGAGGAGCACTTCCGGGAGCGTGCAGGCCGACGCCGCCTACAACCACCATCTCCTCCAGGAGCACCTGCAGTCGGAGGAGCAGATCGCCGCGGAGCGGGCGGAGCAGGAGGCACTGCTCGACTCGTACCGCTCCGCCCGCAAGGGCCGCCTCAAGCGCTGGCGGTACCGCATGCGGGTGGCGGAGGCTGCGGCCGCCTACAAAGAGGCTAGCAAAGAGGGCGATGAAGCGGGCGAGGCGCTGTTTGGCGAGACCGAGGATGAGGCAGAGGACAATGCCGGCTCCGACGAGTCCCCGCTCCGCTGGCGTCGATGAGGCCCTGCTCCGCCGAGGCCCCGCGGCGCCAACAACGAGGCAGAGGACATCGCCGGCTCCGCCGAGGCCTCGCCCCGCCAACAACGAGGCAGAGGACATCGCCGGCTCAGCTGAGGCCCCACCCTGCCGGCAACATGGGGGAGGATTTCCACCACTCCGCTGAGGCGCCGCCCGCCGGCAACGAGACAGAGGACATCGCCGGCTCCGCCGAGGCCCCGCCCTGCTGCCAACGAGGCCGCGCCACACAGAAAACGAGGAAGAGTAGAACACGGTAGGTCGCCGCCGCTCGGGTCCAAGTAAGGCCACCGCTGCTACCCTCTGGTTGAAGCCAAGCTAGGCGGGTGGACCATTGACGGCTGGTTAGCTTCTTGGCGGCGATGTGGAGTCGGAGAGCTGCGCTGGAGAAGAACGATGCTTCTACTTAACTGCTGGTGCAGTTGGCTGACTCACACGTGGGTCCAACAGGCCACATGTCAGTTACGCAACTGCACCTGCAGTTAAGTCACTGAAGCTTCTGTTCGGCTCAGCGGGACACAGGTGGGTAGCTTCGGTTAATTAATTATACCTCCAGCGCACCCCTTTTTAGTTGAAGAATGTATGAAATGTAATGAAATCCGACCGTGTATGAATGAATTTATTTCAATCAGTTCGAATTCCTGTATCACTGGCATTGGATGAACATGCAAAACAATACGTACTAGCATTATTCCTAGGGTGATCACCTCGTTTGCAGCAATTTCACATGTACTCCCTCCGGTCCTTTCTAGTCTGCATACAAGTTGAAAGGATCTAGATGACGACTAGAGGGGGGGTGAATAGGCGTTTTAAAACTGTTACGGATTTGGCTTTATCCTAATGCGGAATTAAACTAAACGGATACCTTTCAAGCACAAATCCTAAATATGCTAGGCTCAACTAAGTGCACCAACAACCTATGCTAAACAAGATAGGCACTTAAGGAAACTAGCAAGCACAAACTATATCACAAGATATGGAAATGTAGGAACAACTAAGCAATTCAACTAGCACAAGATATATCAATATGAGCAAGTATGAATTGCGGTAAGTAAAGGGTGTGGGTAAGAGATAACCACAAGTGAGTCGGAGACGCGGATTTATCCCGAAGTTCACACTCGTGAGAGTGCTAATCTCCGTTAGAGCGGTGCCGAAGCCAAAGCTCCGGGGCGTCACCAAGTGACTCACCGTATTCTCCTTTTCGAGTCACCCCCAACGGATGAGCCTCGATTCACTCGGGGTTGGTCTTGAAGGCGACCACCACACCTTTACAAACTTCTCCTGAGCACACCACAAACAAGGAAGCTTCCGGAGGAACTTGACCACCTAGGCCACTTCAACACCCTTCCCCGGAGCACACCACAAGAGGAAGCTTCCAGGGGAACCTTGGCCACATAGGCCTCTTTCACAATCTTCTCAATGCATCACCAAACCGTCTAGGAGGCGGAGGCCTCCAAGAGTAATAAACTCACGGGCTCACACTCGAACAAATCGATGCAGGGAGCTCAAACCAATGCAACAAATGCAATGCAAGGTCAAGCAACAAATGCTCAACTCACTCTCTCAATCTCATAAGATGCACTCTTGAAAGTAGGAGATTGAAGAGAGGGGATGCTTTGGATATGATCAACAAATGGCTCACTAATACATCCACAAATCCCCCTTCACATAGAGGGGAGATAGGGGTTTGGGAGAGGTGGAGAGAGGCTCAAAATGGTGTTTAGAATGTGTGTGAACCAACCCCCAACCGGTGGGTGGAAAGGGCCCTTAAATAGCCAAACTCCGAAACTAGCCGTTGGGGCTCCAACGGGCATTTCCTGGGCACCTCGTGCGCATGGGGGTTGAGACCCCGTGTGCACAGGGTCCCGTGTGCACGGTACGAGCCCGTGTGCACGGAGTACCCAGAATTCTGGACACCCCGTGCGCACGGGGGTCAAAGACCCCGTGCACACGGGGTCCCCAGGACAGCCAGCAGCAGCCCACTAAAACATCGATAACTTGGGCATACGGACTCCGAATTCGATGATCTTGGGCTCGTTTTGAAGCTATGGAAAAGCCCAAGGTCCTCACATAGAGAACCACCCAAGATCAACAAGAAAGAATGATGCAAGTAATGCAAAGGTTTGAGCTCTCTACATGCGACGTGATCAAGCTACTTGCCCGAGAGTCCCTCTTGATAGTACGGCTATCAAACCTATAATCCGGTCTCCCACCAAGCACTATGAGACCGGCAAAACTAGGAAAACCTAGCTAAGGTATACCTTTGCCTTGCACATTCAACCTGAGCTTGATGATGACTTTAATGCTTGCCTCAAGTTGGAATCCCTTTCTTGTCCACGACCACTTGGTGAAGATACTCGAATTGCTTCCTCATGATGCAATGAGGGAAGCCTTATCTCAAGCCCATCTTCACATGCACATTATCATGATGTGGACCGCAAGCTTCAAAGCATATAACCTCCAGCTTCTCATCTTGCACCTGGACTCCCCGAACTCGATGACCATCACCACTTGATGTCATCTCATCTTGCACTTGGACTCCTCGAATCCGATGACCATCACCACTTGATGTCATCCACACATAGGCTACACGAGATCTTTCCTTTTGATGCAAGCCTATGAGAAACACCTAACCCACATAGACATAACAAACATATAGCATGGGTTAGGTAACAAAGCACAATTCACAATTACTTACCATACCACTAGATCACTTGATCTCACGTGGTACATTGTTTGTGCTTTGTGAGTTGACCACTTAGATATACTCTTCGAGCTTCATCTTGGTCAACCAACATCTTTACTTCAAGCTCCATCTTGGTTTCTTGAAAGCCACAATGAACTCTTCATTTCACTTCATTGCTTCAAGACAATATCACCAAAGACTCTTCCATGACCATATCAAGTTCCACTATGAATATCATCTTGGTCACCACTTGTCCTTCTAAAAACTCCATCCCAAACTCTTGAGAGGCATAATGAATTCGTCACTCTAGTTGCTTGCTTCAAGACTTGATCAACATGATCTTGTCTTGAGAGGTATAATGAATTCTTCACTCTAGTTGCTTGCTTCAAGGCTTGATCAACCGAAACCCAACACATGAGCTCACCATGATCTTGTCTTGAAACCATAACTCGAATTCTTCTCTTTGATTATTCTCTCAAGCCTTGATCCTCAGAAGACCAACTTGAAACCTCGCTGGATATGGAATCTCGAGAGCCAACACCTAGGCCCCGTGAGCACGGGGTATCCAGAGAGTTGACACTCGACCCCGTGCGCACGGTATAAGCCCGTGTGCATGGGGTATCCAGAGAGGGATACCATGAGGACTTCTTCGGATGCTTTGATGGCAATCTTCACAAAACAACCCAAAGAACTTCAAGCATCACTATGGAACATATCTTCATATAAGATCCAATGCACTTGATGCTCCATAGGAATTGTCATTTAATACCAAAGCTTAGAGCAAATATAACTTCATCTATATGGCCTTCATCCTTGGTTCCATCCAATATCCTTGAGGCATTATCTTCATATATATGGACTTCATCCTTGATTCCATCCAATATCCTTGAGGCACCATCTATGGACAAAACCTTCAAATATATCTCACTGAAAACATTAGTCCATAGAGATTGTCATTCAATTACCAAAACCACACTTAGGGGCTACATGCCCTTTCACAAGTTTTGTCTGCAGTCAAAGTATCTCTACTTTGACCAATCTTATACAAAAAAGTATGCACTTTCACAATGTGCAAAGTAAAAAGGAACAGAAGGAGTACAAAGAGTTTGAGCAGCTTTTTAGCGTTTCTGTACATTGCAATCAAACACACAGGCCTGGCAATTCATAGAGAACATTCAAAACAATCGATGATTATGCATCTCAGTGACTCACATGTCAGAGGCAATATTTACTTCACAACTAAAGAATAAAGAAAAAATTGATCGACGCTGCTGACAGCAAAGGGTGTCCCATTCGAAAATATCAAACGCATGTCTTGCTAAAATCAATGAGCAAAATTTGACAAGGTTGTCCCATTCCAAAATATCAAATGCCTACGATTGTGGAATGGGCAGGGTTTGCCATCAGTTCAGACATTGACATGGCACCTCGTGCTAAATAAACCAGCTGTTCTTTTTGTGCAGTTCCACCAAAATCAACCAAATTCGCGCGTAGCTTGTATGATTTCGACCTTATATGTTGCAACGCCTTGAACTTATCGGCACCTCCTTTCTTGTGGTGGAAATGAATGATTCGATGTATTCATGTACATTTTGTGCAGTTCCCATTGAAATTAAGCTGAGCACCCCTGTTTGCACAAATACAAAAAAAGATTAGTATAAAGCAAACTGTACTATGAATTGACAGTTTCAACAGGCACATACATGGTCCATGTAGAGCACACTTTTAGAAAAATGGAACTCACTAGAAAGAATCCTAGAACAACATTGTACTCGCGCATCACAGCAAAAAAATGGAGATTTGTCAGTCCTTGTGAGCTGAAGTTAGTTTGGTCTTGTGGGGAGTAATGTAACCATCCTTCAACTGCTCCTTCTGATGAGAAGATAGACAGGGCTTCTTCATCCAGGCATAATCGGAACTAGTCACTTCACGTACTCCATATTCTTCTTCAGAGGAAGATGATCCTGTTGTGCAAAGACAAGAAGACTACTAAATGCTAGCATCCCTGTTTGCTCGAAAAAAGGAAAGGAAATATTTAAAACAACACAGATGAAGCACTTCTTAAGGACAATACCACTTTTTCATGACAGTATCTAAACAGTAGCACAACACCAATAGAGATGACAAAGCTCAATCATATGGATGAAATCAGTGGGCGAGTACCAACCTTCGTCAGGAGGCTTATTGTGTAGAGCATACAGATGAAGCACGTCTCCGGAACCATCTGTTGCTATCTATGGTGGTGGCCATGCTTACTATATACTCCTCGATTAATTTAATGTTTCCAACATCTTCTTGTGCAGTTCCACTAAAATATATGGTATCTTCAAAGAAGATCCCTGTTTGCACAAGTAGAGATAATTACATATTACATTAAGAGTGGCATCAAATCAGTGGCAAAACAATTGCTCGTTCCAGCCATAGCAATAAATTAAGATGCAAAACTATATCATTGCTTGTGTCATCACAGTTCCAGTGCTTCATTACAGCACCGGGAGTTGATTTTTGTTTTTCTTCCGCTTGTTCTTCCCCTTCATCACTTGGTTCAATAACAGACAAGCTTCGCCTTCAATGTAAGATTTGGCATGTCAATTAGGGAGCACAAGTATAGTACTAAACTTAATTTTCTGATGAAAGTGGCAAAATACAGGCCAGCAGTTGTGAAATATCCTTATCTTACCTCAATGGGATATTACGGTGCACATACAGATTGGAAGTCTTGTCTCCATTTGTGCAGTTCACTAAAATCAAGCTACATTATCGTACAAGTAACACAACATATGAAAGCACACTGCAGAATCATGAGAAAGAAGGCTAGTACTGACCAATCATGATGCGGAATTCAAACAACTCACAAGAAGAAGATCTGAACCAAATTCGCCTTAACGGATAGGAAGTAAGATCTCCTCTTGTGCAGTTCTACTAAGATCAAGCAATCAAGCAACATTGTCGGTGTGACATTTTGGTTGAACTGCACAAAACACTCTTAAAACAAAAGTGTTTTGTGCAGTACAACAAAAGGTCACAATGGCAACAAGGTGAAGTAGATAACCCTGGTTACACAGAGGTGCAAAGGAAACAATTAGTGGTCAATAACGGTGGATGACACAGAAGCCAACAAAAAGAAGCATCTACCTTATCTAAATGGGAAAGAAAGCAAGACAGTAGCATTTCTCAAACGGTGGCATTTATTAATATTAACATAGAGATTATATTAACAATAAAATTCGTTAAACATGTAATTTGCTTTTAACTGTGGCATTGCATCAATTTTCCAGCGGCATTATTAGAGGGTGTTTGTTTACAGGGACATTTTGGTGTAGGGACTAAAAAAACTCTGTGTCAGTCCCATCTAAACCAAACATGAGGGACTTTTAGGGACTAAAAGTGGGCATTTGGGACTAAAGAAAGAAGACCCCGAGGGAGTCTTTTTGGGACTTTTTCCAACAATTGCCCCTGCCACGCATCGCACCTTGTCTCTATTAGTTCATTACTAGGGGTAACATGGTATTTTAGCATGTCATTTAATAACCTCTAGTCCATGTTTAGTCCCTGGAACCAAGCAGGTAGGGACTAGGGACTTTTTAACCAAACAGGGCCTTAGATTAACAACCGCTAATGAGTTGCACGGGACAGTGGACGCACCAGCACCATGTGCATCTACCGGTGTACTGTGGTCATGCACAGTCTGTTGCAACAAAGAACAAACAACCAAGGAGCATATTTGTGTTGGTCCCAGTTTTGTTATCTTTAGACACCTTTCCCTATGTGAGTGCAGCAAATCTAGTCCTGCTCAAACTCTACAGCCTTGTCCCTTCCTTTCCTTTTTGAACTAGTACTTTCGCCCCTTCCTTTCCTCTTTGAACCACGTCCTAGATTTATGCGATACAACTTTCCCCACTACTTTCCCCCATTCCTTTCCTCTTTGAACCACATCCTAGATTCATGCTATACAACTTTCCCCCTTCTTTTCCTCTTTGAACCACGTCCTAGATTCATGCTATATACAACTTTTCCCACTACTTTCCCCCACTCCTTTCCTCTTTGAACCACGTCCTAGATTCCTGGTATACATGCAGCTAGAGCAATGCATGTGGAGTAAGTAAATTATACCTTAAGGTTCTTGGGCGTGGTTCGGTGGGCGACGGGACGGCGGCGAAGAAGAAGGGGCCGGAGGCCCTCCCGCGCCGCCGCTGGGTGGAAAGTGAACAGCTGCGCCGGTAGTCCCTCGCTGACGGCGACAGCGTTAAGCCTCCTTCCCTTCCCGGCGGACGGATCCTGCCGGCTCTTTGAGCAGTAGTGAGGGGAGAGAGAGGCCAACGAAGTCTTGTTTAGATCTGGAGAGGGCGAGAGAGTGTGAAGAGAGCAACTACAAGCGCTGAGGCTCCAGCGAGTATATATATACTGGAGAGAGAGTGTGAAGCGTGCAAACTCTAGAAAACATTTTGACCAGTCAAAGAATCCACCCGAGACCTCAAGTTTGATGAGCGAACAGGCTAACCAGCTACACAACCCTCCCGTTATGTTCAACGAGAGGGAAATAACCTTTTATACATTCCTGCATTCGTGTGACAAGCATGCCGTGTTTTTGTGTGTGTGGGAGTCATTGGGATTTCAATCATAACCGTGTCATGTGGCTTTGGTGGTAAGACTATCCACAGTGGTGCAGAAATAATGCAGCCTTAGTCACCTTACCTCTCTCCACGTAGTATGTTGGGTCCCACCAGTCAGAGGGTGAAACAAACAAATTAATAAGAAAAATTAAAAGCGCCAGCGGTGTATCGTACCTCACACATCTCGCTACTGCTCAGGAACACTGTCCAATTGATCCCTCTATTCGCTCACGTACTATTTTAAGTGAATCCTTATGATAACATGCACACAAATTTTGGGCACTTGTATTCGACTTAAGTCAGTGTGCCACCGTATCTCGTATACTACTACTCCCTCCGTCTAGGTGTAATAAGTCACGTTAGAAGGTGCAACGGGACCAAGGTGCGTGCGTGTGTGTGTGTGTGTGTGTGTGTGTGTGTGTGTTTAACAGCATGTGTGTGTTAGAGAGAGCGACAGATCGACCTACTCCTATAGAGAGATGTTGTGTAGTGTAGTATGATTTTAGCCGCGAGAGTCGGTGCATCCTCTCGTTTCCGGGCGTGTCTGGTAGGGACATGTGGGCAGCTGCCACGCCCGCTCCTGACCAGCCTGGCCCACCCAAAGCCCCTCCATCGCCCGCGCGCGCTTCCTGCCCGAAACGGTGCCGCATTCATGCCCGGGCAGAGCGGACGCGACCTCTCACTGGCGCAAGAGTGATGGTTGCTTCGTCCATCCAACTTACTGCTGGGTCTATGTGATTTGACGGCTCATTGGTCTTTATTACTGAGGTGGTAGGACTGCTGGATGTCCCACGCTTTCGGCGAAAGGAGGTACTACTACTAGATTACAATTTTCTCCATTCTTACAGCGGAGGCGTGCAAGAGCAGTCAAAACACACAGGCTCAGTGATTACATGGCCCACCTCACACTATCACCGTGCGACACCTAACTCTTTACATAGTACTCCCTCCGTTCCTAAATATTACTAGATGAGTCCCCGCGTGTTGCCGCAGAACAGCGGTATATCTCTCTGCGCAAAATTATCAATTTCATAGAACTAAAAAAACTCTATAACTGCATGACAAATGTGGTAGCCAAACTAAATAAACTCCCATCATCATTTAGATCATCCCACGTAAGGAAAAAAGATCAGCCAACTCCTACTGCATAATGGGATTATATATTTCTTTTTGACATGTTAATGGGACTTAAAAACTCACTTACATGCATGCTACCGGTGCATGCTTGCATGCAGACATGCTGATGTGATTTAAAACCCACTCACATGCATGTGGCACGGTATTTCCGCATGCTTGCATGTGGCTTAGTGCGGAGCCTCTCAACGTCTAGATCAGACGGCTATTATGGACTGATTTACTTCATCTAACGGCTACATCAATTTTGATGATGTGGCTCAAGGAGAGGATAGAGAATTCCTAGTAGTGGGGGCTAGCTATTACTAGTAGATGAGTCTTTGTAGAGATTCCACTACATACGGAACAAAATGAATGAATCTACACTTAAAATGCATCTATATACATCCGCATGTGGTTCATGGTGAAACGTCTACAAAGACTTATATTTAGGAACGGAGGAAGTACTAATATAGTACGTACTGTAATTTATCAGCGAGATAAATTTGTACAATGCTATGAAGCTTCCAGCTTCTGTGACATGTATCTTGCGTCCAAGGTTGCCCGTTGCAACATTTCATGAAATACAAAGGAGACTAACATGCATGCTATTGCATCTCCATGATTGACAGATCATAGCAAATATGTACTCCCTCCGTTCCAAAATAAGTGTCTCAACTTTGTGCAAACTTTAGTACAAAGTTGTACTACTACTAAAGTTGACACTTATTTTGGAACAGAGGCAGCTAAAGAAAAAAACGATCCATGCAGTCCCTAGCCCTTGAACCATGAACCCTGACCAGGCTTCAATTTGCTGGCAACGTTCGAGCTTCCTAATAAATGAAGTTTGCAACCTTTTGACCATCGGATCATTTTGTGCAGTTTCACCAAAATCGAGATGAGCATCCCTGTGGCAAAGAAATTGAAGAAGCGTGATTAGAATAAGATTACTGGGACTAGTTGATGAGACATAAACTCATCACAAATACAGTACGTAGAAGCCAGTAGAGGTATGTGCGGGGCAAAGAAGTAGGGAAATATCCACAGGGAGTGATGTGGGCAGCTGGAGCAGCTGTAAAGGGAGTTGTACCTGAGGGACGTAGCTCAACCTTGAGGAGGGCGGCGGGAGGCGGCAGCTGCCCATGTCACGGCAGTGAGCAAGGGACGAAGGCAACCTCACCGGCTTTGTGAGAGAGAACGGCGGGGACCCCTGATCGGGACGTGCCGACAGTGGGTTTTCGCCGTCGGCGACGGCCACCGCATCTACACTAAGCATCCACCCCTTCCCCAAGCGGACGTGATCCGCCGGGATGTTAGAGATGTGGCCACAGTCATTTTATGCGGGAGAGTGTGAAGAGAGCAACCCCAGCAAGCAACCGTGTAGGCTGGCCCGTCCTGACTATGTATATACTGGAGCGGTTTCCTTTTCTCTCCATATGAACCTATCATATTGCGTACGTGCCACTGAAGAAAAAAAACTTTATTTATAAATGACGCGGCACCTACTACTCGTTCTCCTATAACCTTGCGCTTGGCATCTCCAAAATATTAACCTTGCGATTGGCTCTTCGCCTCTTCGGGAAGTCGAGCAATAATGGTAGTGCAGTATATATCGTTCTGGCTATATGAGACCGAATGAATTGCTGCACGTCCACCACGTGGGCGAGGGTCGAGGGGCGAGGGAGAGTGCTACATACGGAGCAAAATGAGTGAATCTACACTCTAAAATACGTCTATATACATCAGTGTTTGGAGTATGTACTAGTAGTTCATATTGAAATCTACTAAAGGACATATATATTCCAAACAATATGATATAATCTCTATAACCAAGGTAGTAGGGACGAGGAGTAAACGGAGGGAGTAGTAAACTTTTCTCCTCGTCCTGCGAGCCACCGCGTGCATGGGCGAGGGAGCGGGCGTAAGGCGGAGCAAGCTTCACCTCATCCTGCGAGCCACCGCGCCCATGGGCGGGGGAGACGGCGTACTAAGCATGCTTCTCCTCGTTCTGCGGGTTGACGGGACACATCAAAAGTACTCCAGTGTATAGAGCCTTGCCTCTAAGGTAGGCCCCACATGGTTTGCCTCTTTTTTTAACATAACACGTCAAGTCGCAATTTGTTTGTTCACCCGTGGTAGATGATCCTCCCTCCACCAAGTGGACAACCAGTACACGTGCCAAATTACCACATGGGCTGCCTTTTTCGTACAGAAATGAGCTCCACCGTGTACCCGCGCGGGTGTGGTTGGGAAAGAGATGGGGGTACGTGCGCCGTGCATGCACCTCTTCTCTTCGTGCACGTCCCCCACCTACATGGGTGTGTGTGAGAGATACAAACCGCGTTCGTGAGTGTTTTTTGTTTTGGGGTGGGGTTGGGTGGGGGTTGATTTCGTGAATTATTTGTGGGAATATGTGTCGATGACATCTCAAACAAAATTTTGCATGCAATGTGTGTGAAATGGAGGCCTATCCATATCATACATAGTGGGTCGGGCAATCCACGAGAAGAGAGGGAGGGGTCATAGCTATCGATAGAGTCGAAGAGAGGATCAAGTGGGTGGGTGCGAGATCGATGAAGAGAGCCATCGAAATTGTGTGTGTGTGCAAGTCAAAGATATAGGGCGACTGGCCTACCGGAACGTTAGAGGGCACATGTCAAGTTTGTGTGTGGCAGGGAGACATGACTAGAGCGCTCGATGTGTCGGTGTGTGGGGGGAGGGGGTGGGGGAGGGGGAGGCAGAGGCCTAACTATAGAGGTAGAACGACTCGTATATGTGTTGAGAAGGAGAGACCCAGCTATGTCTTGAGGGAGATCGGTCGACATCCATACATAACTGAAGGACGGGAAATATGATGGGACAGAGAGAGAGAGGAGAGAGAGAGGGAGGGAGAGGGGTAGAGTGTTGGATGGGTGATGGAGTTGCTTCTCGAAGATGGTGGGAGAGGCCTACTAGACAAACTGAGGGTGGAACTGCAATGTTATCAATAAGAGTGGGGATGTGTTTCTGTGTGTGCCTGTGCGTGATAGATCTGTCGGGACGCATCCATGGATGATGAAGGGGAACCATGTGTTTGGTAAGCAAACCTAACTAGATCGGTAGATCAATTGTTGTTTGTCGGAGGAAGGGAGAGACACAACTAATGAGGTAGATCGATTGACGTGTGGGTAAAAACAAGTTATAAGGACCTAGCTAGCTATATGTATAGCGAGAGATCGGTCGGTGTACGTCCATTTGTTAGAGGCAAATAAGGCCCAGCGAGACGGATAGACAGAGAGAATGGAGCTAGGAGGTGGTGCGAGAGGCCCAACTACTAGCTAGATAGGGGGAGGAGTGTGCGGTTGTGAGATCGATGAAAAGAGGGGCGAGAGTTTACACGTGTGTCTGACCGTATGAGAGACACGAGGCAAGGACACATAAAGAAGGAGATTGAAGGTGTGTGTGTATGTTGTAGGCAGGCATCGCTGGAGAGGTTTATCGATCGGTGTGTGTCGGAAAGGAGTTGTGGAGACTCTGGGAGAACGACCAAAAGAGAAAAATCAATGTGCCCGGTGGATAGAATGCCGAGGGAGGGGGAGGGCGAGGAGGGCGTGTGCATGCACGAGAGAAAGTTAGTGGTAGCTACAAAGGTTAGAGGATTGTGTGGGTGTAAGAGACTAACAAAGATCATAATTTGATATGAAAGCGGATTCATATATTTGAATAGGAGATCATAGTGTTTTAAACATTGCATGCATGAATATAGCGGTGATACACGTGCTGTGCACATGTTATAACATAATGTGATAATGCATGGCGTTTGCAACTCACAGCTAAATGCCGAACAATCTAAACCATACTATACAACAAACAATCTCACATTTTATTTGAATTTGTGATAATGTGTGGCGTTTGCAGCTTACAACTAAATATCGAACAATCTAAACAATACTATATATCAAACATTCTCACATTTTATTTGAATTTGTGGTAATGTGTGGTGTTTGCAACTCACATCTAAATACTTGTAGGCGTAGGGGGCGGGGCACCATACATAATGTGATAAACACATTATACATATGAGACATGGTTTAGATTATGAAGATCTAGCTAGAGCTAGAAATGTAATGTGATTTGAAATCAAAATAAAGTGGATTCAAAAAATCTAGTTCGAGTTCATATAGTACACATAGTTCATATGTAACTCGAGACTAATCATGTGGTGTGCTGTGAAGATAATACACAAACGATGGTTTAACTTGACAATAATGATGATTGTAGATCTTATTAAAACAGAGAAACGAATTCAAATGCTTTGACTTCACAACAATCATTACTGTAGATCTTATTCAAATAGAGAAACGAATTCAAATTTAGTTCATATTGAAGCGGTAGTATATACGTTTGGAATGCACTAAAACGTTCATTTGAGTAGTAGGTTGCATGCATTATACACGTAGCGAAATATTTTAATTGAACATAACATGAATTCAAAGTTTTGAATAACATTTGTAGTGCGCATTGATTTGGTACAGTACACGTTAGGCTTGTCCGAAAATTTCAACCCGCGCCTTGTTAGCCCGAAATATTTAAGATATATCTTTGTCTCGTTGTGCTCCGACAACTCCCTCCATCTCAACCCGCGCCTTGCTATTCCGAAATTACAACGCGCGCGAAAACTCCCACCTCCTGTGAAATCCCGACATGCGAAATGCCCGTGGGACCCCTGAACCGAAAGAACCGCCTCAAATCGGTGGGGTACTTTTGTAACTTACCCCACATTTCGGACAAGTGCGTCTCTAAGCCATGGTTCCCCACTGCCATCCCATCCGCCCGCCCATTCATACACCGAGGCCGCAAAAACCCGCAACGAAACCCCACACCCTGCTCCGTCCGCCACCCATCCGGAGTCTCTTCCCCGACGACGTCATCAACAGCAACACCTCGACGTCCCTCATCCACCGTACCGGGTGAGGATCCATCGTCGATCTCATCGTCCCGCCGGCTCAGCCACCCCGTCCTCCACCTCCATGGAGCTGCCCCGACGTTCTCCTCGTCTTTCGCGCCACCTCCATTCCCACACCGTCGTCTTCATCTGCACCACCGGAAGAGCATCATCATCACCGTTTCCTCGGATGAAGCTGCGGCCTAATCGGCGCCACCAAAGAGGTTGTACACTAATCGCCGCATTTTCTTCTTGATTCGATCTCACGGTGCTGCCGGCGCTCGGTCCCGAGCCGACACGGCGCGGCTCCATCCACGGCGGCGTCGCCGGCCACTTCCTCCACGGCGTCGCTCCCTCGGCGGCGACGTCCACATCAGTAGGAGCTGCTGCTGCTTTAGCTCTCGCTCACGCTGCTGCTCTGTTCTTGCTCTCGGTCCCCTGCCCGGTCTGCTCTTGCTATTGCTCTTGCTCGCGCTGTTGCTCTCGCTCTTGCTCTTGCTTGCGATGCTGCTCCGATTTAGCTACACTTCAGTCGACTGAATCGACTTTTGGGTCAGTCGATTTTCAGGGGGTGGGGGGGCTCACCGGGGTGAAGGAAGAACCAGCCGCAGCGGGGAGGGGGGCTCGCCGGAGAGGTACCCCACTGTCTATCTTAGGGTTCAGGATGGGGGCGGTGGTCGCCGGCGGTGGCGGGGCGGTGGCGGGGCGGTGGCGTGGGGATCGCCGGAGAAAAAGCTCGGCACGGGGGGCCTAGAGGGATGGTCGGGGCGGCGGCGGACCGGCGGTGGGGAGTGTTTTCGGGGCGGGCGGGGCGGCGCACCGCCGGCCGCGGGCGGCGGGGGGCTGCTGTTTAGCCGGTGGTGGCTAGCGGCTCAGGGGGGTGGAGGTTGAAGATGAACCGCAGGCCCTTGATTTCGTATCCAACGGCTGCAAAATCGACTGACCAGAGATGAAAAAGTCAATCGACCGACGTGTAGCCTCACCTTGCTAGTGCGTTCAGTTTCAACAGCAAAATTCAATTTCGACAGCAAAATTCAGTTTCGACAGTTAAGTTCAGTTTCGACAGTTAAGTTCAGTTTCGACAGTTAGGTTCAGAGATGAGCGGCTGATGTATTTTACATCTAGCACTTTGTGGTTATGTATTTTACATAATGTATTGGAGATGCTATTAGAATTCCACTCAGGTTAACGTTGTTCGTTGTCTCTCTTTTCCTGCTTCAGCCTCGGCGTCGTACAACTCACCGGAGCTGCTCCAACGACGAAACCCTCCATCACAGCGGAGCAATACCTCGGGCTCCATCTCCAGACGCCTAAGATCTTCTTCCCCTCCTCCGACAGCAAAGTCAGCCGGAGCATCCTCACCGGCCAACCCAATCACGCTGAGATCGACATGGCTTCGCCAAAGAGGTTGTACACTTGTTGCATCTCTTTTTTACTCTACATGTTATATATATTGTCCACTGAGCACACGGATTTGTTCCTTTAGTGTCTCCTTGAAAGAAAAAACGTAGGAATTTTAATTTTCACTTGTCCTCCTTTTCAAATTCCTATTCATGAAGCACAAGACTAAGAGATAGTAGCATAATAGCATTATAACCATACATTTTCTTGTGGTTTGATTTAATCTCACCATGCTTCTTTGCATCCTGTGATCTTCCAATTATTGTGAATCAAACTCCCAGATTGGCAGAAATCCTGTGTTTTTAAATTCTCTGTTTTGCACGTGCATTCCTATCCTATTCCTGTCTATTTCCTATCCCTCCATTGTTGGAATCCTCCAATTCAAACGAGCCCTTACAGAATTACTTCTCTTACAGATAGTTGTCAAAGAAAACCTTGCGTGGTTTGTCCCGCCCCTGCTGCGCCATCGTCCACCCCAGCTCAGCTGCTCCAACGACAAAAGGGTCCAGCACAGCAGGGATCCGGCCTCCAGCCTGTCTTTCGCCGCCTCAGATCTTCTTCCCCGCCTCTGGCAGCCATGAAAACTGCATTACCATCATCAACCGAGCAGATGACCTCGAGGACTACACGGGTCCGCAAGAGAGGTCGCACTCTTTCGTGTCTGCTTATGTTATGCATCGCTTAATATTACATGCTACTTTATCGTCCTGTTCACCGATTAGACTCTGAGTCAGCTCCAAACTAATGGTCAAACTTGAGTTTTAAAATGGTTGTGGGGTACATATCGGGGCCGCTAT
The DNA here is from genome assembly GCF_002575655.3 of Aegilops tauschii subsp. strangulata. Lineage (NCBI taxonomy): Eukaryota > Viridiplantae > Streptophyta > Magnoliopsida > Poales > Poaceae > Aegilops > Aegilops tauschii. The sequence goes on along the minus strand of NC_053037.3, from coordinate 511,314,182 downwards.
CAATAGTATCTATCTACTATCTGGTTAATCTCCGGTGTCTACTATGAGTTTCATGTTGGGTGGGAAACAAACAGTAAAGAATCCATTATCTGTATTTTTTAACTGAAGCCATTATCTGCCTGCTATTATTGGTTTTGGGTCTATCCACAGGTTGCTACCATCACTCTGGATTTCTGCATGCACTCCTTACATAATCTCACTATGTTTTATTCCTATGCATGACAGTTATTGTAAACAATGGAACTGAACATGTAGAGCAAAAGAGACGAGCCTTGCGTGGCAATAAAATTTCATGCAGACGTCGCTCCATGGTAGGCGCAAAGGCAGCCCCCCTCCACGCATTTCGGATTGTAATCGAGAGGAAGATATCTGTTCTGAGGGGGATTCAGAAGGAGAAGACAACTCCTATTTACCCCCTGAGGTCTTCGCTGTAACTTGGCATGCTGATGTTGGTTATATCATGCATATGGTGTCTTGCATTGCTTACTTTATACATCAAATATGTCATCTGCTTAGTTTAGACATCCTTTGTGCGAATGCCATCTGTTTAGTTTATTCATCATTTATGTGAATTATGCAACGCCATCTTGTTTAGCCAGGCATCATATATGTGAATTTTGCAATGCCATCCTGCTTAGCCAGTCATCTTATATGTAAATTATATCAGGCCATCCTTTTTTTGTTACATATTACATTTGTCAACAATGTTAGTACATTCAACTGCTCTTCGTCTGCATCGGCCATTTGACACGGTGATGGCAAATTCTGGAGTGAAAACAAGGTCTTCAGAGCAGACTATGCTATCTGACGAAGCGCATATCTCGCTGGTTACGGATAGCTCCTCAGAGGAGGATTCAGAGACAGATGACCAGTCCTATTCCCCCCCCCCCCCCCGAGGTGTATGCTCTAACTTGGCAGGGTTATGTTGCTCATATCGTGCGTATGGTCTCTCGCATTGCTATGTCATTTGATTAGTTTAGACATGCTTTGTGTGAATGCCACATGTTCAGTGTCTAATTACCATATATGTGAATTATGCATTGCCATCTTGTTGCAAGACATTATATATGTGAATTGTACAATGCTATCTTGTTGCAAAGGCATTATATATGTGAATTATGCAATGCCATGCTGTTTAGCCAATCATCATGTATGTGAATTACATCATGCTATCATTTTTTGTATTACATGTTCCATTTGTCGACAACATTTGTATATTCAACTACTCTTCCTGTGCATCAGCCATTTGAAGCGGTGATGGAAGTATCTGGAGTGAAAACAAGGTATTCAGAGCAGACAATGCTACCTGCTGAAGCAGACATCTTGCTGGTTACAGAGAGCTCCTCAGAGGAGGATTCAGAGACTGATGACCAGTCCTATTTCCCCCCTGAGGTCTATGCTCAAACTTGGCAGGGTTATATTACCCATGTCATGCATGTTGTCTTGCATTGCTTAGTTTTTACATCATATATGGATTGCCATCTGCTTACTTGCTTACTATATAAATCATATATTTGAATTATATCATGCCATCATGTTTACATAGTACATACACATCATCTATCTGAATTATGGCATGGCAACCCATTTAATAAAGACATCATATAGTTATATCATCTCATCCTGTTTAGTGTTTACAGTCATCATATTTTGAATTATGGCATTCTATCCGTGAATGTATGTGTATTATGGCATGCCAACCTATTTAATAAACACATTATATAGTTATGTCATGTCATCCTGTTTACATAGTCTCATATTTTGAACTATGTCTTTCCATCTTTTTTAGTTAGCCATCATAATGTGAAATTGTGTCATGCTATCCTGTTTAGTTAGCCATCATGTATGTGAAATTGTGACATGCTATCCTGCTTGGTTAGACAACATAAATATGAATTATTTCATGCCCTCTTTTATTCCCCACTATCCATTGCACCTATCTATCATACAATGTCTATACTTTCAATTACTTTTCTTGTTTATCAGCCATTTGAATTGGAGAGCGTGATGGCAGTATCTAAGGGAGTAACAACACGGTCTTCACAAAAGATAGTGCTACCAGTTGATGCAGATAGAACCACGGTTGTACTTGCCCAAGGACCAGATCCACCACACATAACCCAGACTCTCGCAGATTGTACCCCTACCCAGTTGGACAGAGAACCAGCTACACCCCTTCTAACCCCAACGCCGGCAGATAGTAACCCAGTTCCAGTTGACGCAGCACCGTCTCCACCACAGAGCACCCAAACACGAGCAGTTAGTAAGGGAACTGTAGTGCCCAAAGCACGAGGACCACCACTCTGAATCCCAACTCAACGCTTAAAGGAGAAGAAGATTTGTTCTCAGGTCAGGTTCTGTAGCTATGGTTCATACTCCTTTGCTCTTGCATTACTGTATTTACTCATACCAACTATTTTCAAATTTGAAGGATGGAATTGAAACTCCAATGGCGCAACAGGTATGTTTTAAACCTGTTTCTTTAACTGGTTTGCTGTTGTAACCTGCTCTATGTTGATTTCAGTTTCAATTGAATAAACAGTTATGTTCTCATGTCATGCACATTACAAGGGTTGTTATTGCTCTATAGTTACCCACACTTATATTCAGTCTATTCTGCTTTGTCTTGAACAAATATTATTTGAACTGTGTCTCTATCTTGATTTGGCAACAAAAACTAGAATGATATAGACCATAAAGTGACCATGGTACATAGATATATGTTTGTTTCATGCTGTTATCCTGTCCACTTTACTACTGAACTCATTTACCAAAATGAGTTTCATATACAACATGGTAAACATGTGATGTGTCTGCTTGTTTCTCTTTTAGAATGCGGACAAAATATTGGAGAACACTACCGCGTTATCCAATGGTAAAGGAAGTAATGCAGATAAGGTTTAAGATAGTGAGACATCCCTGTTGATCTCCAAGAAAGCTGATAAAAACTATCTTGACGACAGTGAGGGAACCCAAAAGTCCTGTCTTGATGTAGTGTTCGAGTTACTGGCCACTACTGCTGGCACAAGCTCTTCGAACTCGCTGCCTGAATCAGTTCATCTTCTTGAGTCTCAACTTCAAGTTGAAAGACATCGATCAGATGTGCTGCGACAGGAAGCTGAAGGACTGAGGAAGTCCCTGCAGAATTCAGATGCATATTTTCTGGTGCAACAGCATGCGCTGGAGGATTTAAGCGCCAAACAAGAGAAAGTTAATAAGCTTGCTAAGCATCTTGCCAGCATTATGGGTACCCAGGATATTGTTTCTTGAGATCTTCTGAAGTGGTTTCAGTTCTGGATTTGTTTTGCTGCGGCGTTTATTTGCGCTGGTCGCCAACTTTGACAACCAGTGTATATGATATGCTGCTTTGTTCCCTATATTTGCACTGGTGGCGAACTTTGATGCCCAGTGGATGTAATATGTGTAATAGCCGTGATAGCCTAGCGTTAGTTGCTTGCTTATTTATTTCCTTGTTGTCTTGTTTATTTGTTTGCTTGTAGTCATTGCAGTTCTTTTTCCGCGGTTAGCTAGTGGCTGCAATAACCTATTTTTTAAAACTAGGCCACAATAACCATGGGCTAATATTTACTGTAGTGACACTGGGCCTCCTACTGGCCGTAGAAACAGTGGGCCTTCTACGGGCCGTAGAAACAATGGGCCTTCTGCGGGCCGTATCATCAATGGGCCTTATACGGGCCGTATGATCGATTGGCCAAACATGGGCCAAACAGACCGCATTATGGCCGTAAACGGGCTAGAGTTGGAATCGTCCGTTCATGGGCTGACCATAACGGACCATCGTTAATAGGCCGTATTTGATGACACTATGAAAATGGCCCAACGTATTAACGGACCACAAACGGGCCGACTGTAACCACGGGCTGAATTTGGCCCACAAGCAGAAAATTACAGTAACGGGCTGTAAGTAAACGAATGCTGGAAATGAGCCCAAGAATAAATGGGCTCTGAGAAGGCCGAAAGATAACATGGGTTGGAAACGGCCCAACGGAATAACGGGCCGTTAATGGGTATAAAGTGATACACTGTTCATTACAGGCCAGTTTCACCATGGGCCGTTAATGGGTGTAAAGTGATACACTGTTCATTACGGGCCAGTTTCACCACGGGCCGTTAATAGGCCAAGAGTTACATAGGGCCTCATATGGGCCGAAAGACGTCATGGGCCATACTTGGGCCAGAAGTGAAAACGGGCTGGAATCATATTGGATGGCCCAGATGACGCTACTGGGCCTAATTCGGATAGGGCGTAACGGGCCTTGGGTTAGCGGGCTGTAAATGGGCTATATGCGAACAGGCCGTTAACAGGCTTTCCATGGGCCGGCCCACCACCTTTTAACCAAGTCTAATGGGCCGGCCTTTTCACAGGAATGGGCCTCTGTTGGGCCATGCCACGTGTCGACGTATCATAGGCGCCTTCTGTCCAATGAGTGGATGACATCTGTCCCAACGATGAGCCGACACGTGTTTCCTCCAGCCAATGATGATTTTACATGTGGAAAATCCCCATTGGTCGGGGCTGTTAACGGGTTATCGGATCCAAAACCCGACCCGATAGCTTAACGGCATTCCGTTACGGTGGATGCCATGTGTCGGTCACCCTTGACGAAAGCACTTCTGTGACGCGCGATTTATCGTCATGGAAGTGGACACTTTCGTGATGATAATTTTGGTAATGTCATGGAACACTTCTACGACAGCACAGGTATGACTATCTTGATTCTGTCATAAATTTGTCATGGATGTACATGCATGACAAAAAACGCGACCTACTGTGACAAACACGTATCATCACGGAAGTGTATTTTTTGTAGTGCACCAAAGACAAAGGTATCACTCGTAAAAGTGATTTTCATCGTAGTACTCGCTCTTGCGTTAGGTGAAATCCAGCGTTAGGTAGGATAGGCAGGTATTCTAGGGATACGCTCATCCGCTGCCCGCGTAGGGTTCATATCTGTCCAAGGACAATGGTATAAGGTTCACATCTTCCCAAAGCCGAAGAACTTCTTTGAACTACAGCCAAGGCAAATCTCTAGTATTGGTATCGGGGGCCAGTGTCTAGGGATAGGAGCCGTCAAAAGGAAAGGCGAGAAGCCCTGGCTTTGATGACATCCCGACCTGTAGAAAAAGGATCAAGCAGAAGGAAGATCTGCTAAAGATTTTGATGCCTCAGTCCTTGCAAAACAGAGTCCTTAAAAAGGAAGTGGGTTGGGCTCTTATCTTAAGTGGGATGTTCGGCCATTGGTTTCAGCACTGACCGTAAGTCTGAATCTGATGAAACTGAAGTGCCTTTTACTTTGGTACGAAAGATGACCGTCCCATTAGCCAGCCTCATCCATAGCTTCGCTAGATTTCTTTGATCTCGTGCATTTGTAACGCGGTGCTCGTAATTTCCCCAAGAGGTTGCTATGGCTTGGAGGCCCATCAGGTCTAACGGACTTTCGTCCTTCGACTCCTATAGGCGGCTTCGCTATCGCTCCTGACTTAGTATAGAAACCGGTATAAAAGACAAGTGCTCACCCTCAACTCCAAGGAATGGGAGTGAAATTCATTCCATTCCGTATAAGTAAGTTGATATGATAGTTTTTCGGCACATCCTATGAAAGGCTCTCACCTAGCAGGCCTCTTTGACCCAGTGCTGGTACATTCTACAGTGGGAACCACCAGCCCCAATTGCTTATTCATTCAGTATTAGGTGCCATAATAGGAGTTATTATCATATAGTGAAGCGAGAAAATGACATATGCGACCGGTTTTGCTTTTAAGAAGAGTGTCATCCCAGTGTTGAAGTAAACAACGAATCAAAGCCTAGGCTAGCCTATCAGTAAAGAGCTTCCTTCTAGGAAAGGTTTCATGAGATGTTGATGTGCTACCTTCTAGCCTACACCAATGTCTTAAGTTTCCTCATAATAATGACATCGTTGTTGTTTTGGCCGAACCGGAAACGGTGGTACCACCATAAGTAGGTTCTTTCGGTATTGACCAACAAGTCCCTCTCATTGAGATTAATACCAGCTTGGTGAAACCGAAATTTCCTAATCAATCAAATCTTCTTGTAAATTCATTGTGTAAAATAACTCGTAAATTCATTGTGCCAGAATTGATCACTGATCAGGTGTGATCAGTCTCATCCGTCTAAGGATCCGGTGCGATGAGTCTCATCCATGTAATATTTTGGAGTTCCTCTTCCAACTCGTCCCAGAATGGGCGTTATGGCAAAGAACAAGAAGAAAAAGACAGAAGGAATTTGTCCAATAGTAACAAATGGTGCCTCCACAGGTTGACATCTGATCCAACCTAGTAGTAAGCAATCCGCCAAAAGCAACCAAAATATTCCTTGGTGAATCAGTCGAAAACTTGAACTACGCACATACATTTCTTAAAAAAAAAGGTAAAGCCAAGAGAGATATAAAAACTGGTGCTATTGCGGCTACACCTCCCGCTTTGTCAGGTATACTACGAAGAATGGCATGGATCAGTAGGAAATACCATTCTGGCACAATATGAGGCGGGGTGGGCATCGGATTAGCAGGTATATAATTGTCGGGATGCCCCAAAACATTAGGAGGAAAAAAATCCAAATGGAAAAAAAGATAGCAGAAGCTACCCGACCTACAAGATCCTTTACATAAAATAAGGGTAAGAAGCAATTTTATCCATCTCAGAATGTACACCCAATGGATTATTTGATCCATATTGATGCAATGCGGCCAGATGAAGAAGACTGGCGCCTACTAAAATAAGGGGGAGTAAATGATGGAGACTAGAAAAACGATTTAAGGTGGCATTGTCCACGGAGAAACCACCCCAAAGCCAAGTCACTATGGTATCTCCTACTACTGGTATGGCGCTAGCTAAGCTTGTAATTACTGTTGCTCCCCAAAAGCTCATCTGACCCCAAGGTGGTACGTATCCTATAAAAGATGTCACCATCATTAATAGGAATATGACAACTCCGAGACACCGAACAAATTCCCTAGGACTGCTATAACTCGCATGATATAGACCACGAAAAATATGAAGGTGAACCACAATGAGAAACATACTTGCCCATTAGCATGCATATAACGGAGCAACCAGCCCCCTTCAACATCTCTCATAATGTGTTCTACGCTGTTGAAAGCTAGATCCACATGAGGTGTGTGATGCATAGCTAAAAAAACGCCAGTCACTATCTAAATGACTAAACAAATACCTGCTAATGAACCAAACCCCCACCAATAACTAAGATTGCTCGGGGTTGGATAATCTATCAAATGTTGGTTAAGTGTGGAGTATATAGGTTGTTTAAGAAGAGCGAATCGTTGGTTCCTTATAGTCATTTCTCTTTTCTATCGTTACAACTCCTCTTCCCCCTCATTTACCCCCTTGCCTTGATGGAAATTGGCTTCGCTGCGCCCTGAATAATCAAAAAGCTGCATGAGAAGATTCATCCCATTTTGGCGAGAGGGAGGCAGCGAATCACCTGGGCTACGGATTTGTCGGTTAGTTGATTCTCGAAATAAGGTCATTCGGAAAAAAACTGCCGGTTTCTTAAGGCTTCAAACGAACGACTATTCATTAAGAACCCCATGAAATCCAAGTCTATTTTTGACCTTTCATGAAGAAGTTTTTCCTGCGCGCAAACTACCTAGCCCTTTTCAAAAGAACGTCGATTTCCATCTCAACAAAGAAAGAACTCAAAATAAATGAATGCAATATTGTTGTCCTATTACTCTTTTTTCCTTGTGGAGCTTTGGAAAGGAGAGAATTTGAATAAAGTAACTCTTGGAAACTCTTATTGGACGAGAGAGAGTCAATATGATATTGGCGTGGGTTCTACCAACTAAACGAAGAAGTTTTTGATTGGATAAACATCGTATAATGATAGACGCTTCTTCGGCACACATGGAGACATACCTCCCGTAGCTGACCCCTGAATTCAAGGATACTTTCGGCTTTGTTACTAACTGATAGAAACCCCTTAATACAACGTTCGTTTTTCATAAATGTCATAAGGTAGGTAGACCCGGTCTTCCGCTCGTCCGGTTAAGTGGCACATTGTGCTAAGTGCTCGAACCGTTGGCTGATCTCAGCTGTATCGCCTCATACAAATTAGTTAAGCGAGAAAACAAACGGCTACATAGGAGCTCTATGGTGGACCACCAGCAGGAAGATCAAATGGCTTAGCGCATCCTGCGCCTACTGGACCTGACTTCGTAGGATACTCTGATAGACTAGTCGAATGCCAATGGCCTAGTGGTTGTATCTGCTTGCCGATTCCTATTAAGAATACGAGAGTGACAAATGAGATGGAGATCTTGGCTATCATCAAACCATCCTCCCTCCGCTTATCTCTTTCCTTTCTATATTATAAGTCTACTCGCACCTCAAGGGCCGTTCATTTACGCTCTCCACTGCATGAACAGCATTCCCAACTAGATCTGTACGGCTTCCGTTGTCTCCTTTTTGATTCCCGACTCTAGCTCACAGGTATCCATAAGAGCGACCAGCCCTGAATGCTTAAACCTATCAATCCTCTCCTAAATTTCTTTCTTTTTGTCATTGGGCAAGGAGCAATCCATTCAGCACTTTCCGATGGGGACCAAAAGCCACTGGGCTACCAAGAAGTCGGATTCAGTTCAGTCCCGTTTTCAAGATCCGGTTCAGTGTTTGGGGATGGCTTGGTCCAAGCCCACATCCATAGTAGATGGACTTGAGCAGGCAAGTATGCCACCTACTGATATGATTGATTATGACAATTATGATATGGACTGCACGGTTGTGCAACCGATTGTACTGACTCGCTTACCCCCGAGAACAGCTAAGACATGGGGGTTATTTACGCGAGTAAGCCTAGCAAGGACCAAGATCTCGATCTAGCCTAGTTGGGGCTTTAGAGTCACATGACACAGTACCGAGAACGGGAGAACCAGTAACAATTGATACGGATTTCCAACCAACGGATCTTCTTACCTTTGGACCGGAACCTTTAGCTGTTTCCTACTCGGTCTACAGCTTGGTTTGAAATGAGGGAGCCATACCGTGTGGTTGAAGCAGAGTAGCGTTTTGCAGTGGATAGGGCACTATCTCTATTCGTAGCAGCATTGTGTATTGCTCTCACTAGGAAAGTGGGACATAACCCCTACTATAGAGCAGGAATGGAAGGGAATGAGCTCGGCTGCTTCTCCCCCACACTTCTTTATTTCTCTGTGCCCCTATTTAGTTAGTACTTTCGAGTTAAGAGCGAGAAAACGAACTATTTCAATTTAATAAGTGCTTGTGCAACGGCTTGAAAGTTACAGACTGAGTCAAGTGACCTGTTCTTGTCACATGATCCAGAATTGCACGAGAACCTACAAGTCCTGTTATCGTTCTTAATTCGATAGCCACGGGATAGCCGTTTTCTCGTCTCTCAGCCTTTCTTATACCTGCACTGACCTCAACGGTATCCAACCTGCTAAAACTATCTATACCCATTAGCTCACCACGCCAACAGTTCTCTTGGGTTGACTGAACCTACCTATCCGAAATCCCTGTTGCCCAGTTCTTACTGCACAGAAGCAATGGAACAGTATCGTAAAGTGAAGTGAAGCAAACAAACCACTCCTTTGGAATTGATGGACTTGACACACAGCCGGCGACTGAGATGTGCCATTGTCATCATCAAGATCGTCCATCACGAGTACCTTCTTTTCTGCATCCATCAGTTCCAGTTTTCCCAGCATGTTTTATTACTTGCCTCGATCGATACCATCCACTTATTTCTCTTTCTCACGGGACACGTAAAGATACCAGCGCTTGTGCGAACAGTTGATGCTTGTTAAGCCATAGCTATCACTTCTCGCGCCAAAGCGCTCCCACCAACTACAAAATACCTTATAGGAGGGGCCCTTCTCTTCAGCTAAAAAGAAGCAAATATTGTCGTAAGCAGGAGATGGAAAAGCCCACGATCCATAACTTACTCACTCAGATATTTACTAGAGCTTGGCAGTGAATGAAGGCAGTACAGGAGACTCCGAATCCTATTTAGATTGCCAATGATCCAGTCAAGCATGAACTAACCAAGCATATTGGTTTTGATCACGTCTATCCAAAGTCAATAGAGCAATTTAGAGCATAGCGGTATCTTTTGCTACTGAAATGAGATTGGATATGAATGTGGAATTCATTGAGTGGACAGATGAACTAATCTATACTCTGCCTGTCTTCCATTTCTCTGAAGATTTCCTTTACAACACAACATCAAACTCCAATTTCATGAATTGATAGGTAAGGATCGCTGTCGAACAGCTCTTCTTCATTTCTTCCAGAATTCTTTCTTCTAAGGTAGTAGGTATCGGGTTTCCCTGTTCATACTCCGAACATGTTAATATACTCTTGTAGAGCAGATCACTTAGGGCTTTATACTGGTTCGACGACTGGGTTCTTGTTCCTTTCTCTTCTTTGTCTATCCACTCCCTTTATTTTTAACAGTTTTTGGAGCTTCTGGTACCACTGGTGTGATCTCATTCTTGAATGCTAACACCCTGGTGTCTCCTAACGCTACGCTTTCTAAGCAACCTCAGTGTTCTCTGAACTAGGTGAACAATCCAGGGCGATAGCGTGAAAGGGCCTCGTCATTGCTCATCCAGTTTCACTACATTAGCCTCCTCGTGTTCCTAAGGGCTACCAGCAACTAATGCTTTTCGACTTCTGGCTAGAGCTACTAACCTACCTCGAACAAGAGCTGCATCCCGGTAGCGCTTTGAATCATCATTTTACTATTCCTAGGTTCGATTCCTGCTGTCTTTACTTTCTGTCTTGCCTCTATGCCTTCCTGGTGGGTGACTGTGACCTGGAGATGGTTCAGTGACTCTAAGCCAGAGTGATGCTTTCTTAGTTTCATAAATGCCTTTCTAAGCCCTTTCCAATCAATGGAGAATGGTTACTAGAGCTAGCGCATGTCCCACTTTAGAACACTAAGAACGTAATAAGCCTAGCCGGGACAAATGCACTCAGTGTTAGTCCGATCACCTCGGCTAAAATCATCTTCCCTTTATTAATGACCAAGGGTATCCATATCATGATATGTAGATACAAGAGGGCAGAGGCATTGATGCGGGTAGGATGCGTGTCTGCTTTCCTGTTGTTTGAAGGAGTAGATACATTCATTTCCTTTTGCCAGAGTGAGAGTGAGAGTTGTGTGGGATGTTGACAATCACTATCTCGTGAAGTCACGAGCGTAAACCTTACATTGTTCCAGCAAAGCGCAAAGACGATGGTGAAAACCTTTGTTCTTGTCCGGCCGATGGTGTTCAAAGAAAACCTGGACAATGAGGGGCAGGCTATATTCCCTTTCTTCTGATCGATTGAGCTCAAAGGCAGAAGGCACTAAAGATGTTTAAGATGTTTCATCAGAATTGCTATTGACATCGACTCGCCCGAGAGATTAGCAAGCACCTCAGGGTTGTGAGAAATCCATCCCCAAAACCAAGAATTGGATCTATTGTTTTCACTTTCTTTCCCAAACAATGTATCTGTTGATACCTGAATTGCTTATATTGCTCGCCCTAAGATGGAAAATGCGATAGAACCCACTTTACATACCTCCATAGGAGGAGATCCCTTAGAAGAGAGTGAAACACGTAGTACAGCAATTCACAAGCCATAGAGAACGAAACTTGGAAGAAGATCTAGTTTCAAGTCAGCTAGGAAGACCTCTTTCTTAAATTAAAGGGAAGGGGTCCACATAAGCCCCAATCATTCCCTAGCTTGTTAATCAAACATATCAGTTGGCGTGTTTGAATAAGAAAGAGTTGGGCGATGGTTTTAGAAATCCCGAAACTAGCCATGCCCTAAAGAAAGTGAATTCCAATCTACGTGAATCACGAAAGAAGCAAAGCCGGTCAAAGAATCGATTATATGCCTTCTCTTTCCATAAGACCGATGGCCTTAGTAACGTAACGCACAGAAGGAATAGAAGACAGAGTGAGGGGATATGTCACAAGCAAAAGGGATGAACAACTACCCCTGTATACGTAGCTTTGTGTAACTGGGGGAACGACTGTTGAGTCAAAAAGCTGAGTGAGAAGGAAGCAAAGGATCGGTTGTGGCGGGATACGAAGTGCTCTGCTAAGCCAATACGAATGTTTACATACGAACCCACGCCAATACATACGAGTAGTAGGGGTATTGAAATTCTCATCAATTAAAGGTTAGGGCTCGGTTTCCGGTTGACTTTTCGAATCCTATCCTCTATTTCTGGTTAAACGAATTAAATAGGAGTATCCACCCAACTTTCATATGATGTTGTTCCTATACGCTAACGGGTTCATCTTTATAGGCAATGATTTCATTTGTATTCCAATTCGTAAGTATACCCCCATCACTTTGTTTACCATCCCTATCATCTCGAATAAGGTTTCCTAGCCTAGCCCATCTCGGTGTCAGCTACCGAAAGAGAAAATTGGTCTAAGGGCAGCATCTACTCGTCCATCGCTTGCCTCACATCGAAAGAGGCATGGCTTCTCTCTTCACTCACTCCCCTGTTTGCCAGCTTCAATAGCATGGAAGAAGGTGTTGAAAGAACATAGTTTCATATCTACATTTTCTCCATTTGATCTTGATCAATAATTCACTTATTGAAATAGAATAGAATAGAAATATCAAGAGAAACACTCTTCTTTCCGAAGATCCATTTCTAGTGGGACATCGTTCATAGGGAGCGCACATCCAATGCGCCCTCTACTCTTCACTCTTCACTCTTGTGCTCGATATCCTCTTCAACAAGGATTTGCGGCTCCAATCCCTTTATTTTTCCAAAGGTAAAAGATGGAACAGACCGAATCCAAAATGGAGGCGTGTGTCCCTTTCCTAATGCTTTCATAGCTTTTGCTCGTATCGTCAGAATCCGAGCTCTATGGGTATTCAACAAGAACCCAGCTGGGATAAAAAAATTTGGTATACTTTATAATGATCATGCCCTTCATTCATATCTTTTCAAACTAGGAATACATCGTGGAATAGAATTGATCATTTATTTATCATTGTATTATAGAGGCTGTTAGCGGAATTATTGCATTCGAAGTCAAATAACTTGCTATAATGATACTAGTACCTATTGCGGCATAACGCATTTTTGAAGGTTCATTATTGAGTGCGTATTCACTCTGCGGAAGTATATTACAAAAGGGGTACTTATTTCGATATATCGATATAACTCTATCAACCAAATCATCATGTGGAATGATATAAACTAGCCTAAAAAAGTGAAAGAAGCCCTCATACCCACTCCTCTTTCCCCACCAAACCAACAAGTAGTAGGTTGGTGGGCCTCGGTATCTCTATTTGCTAAGATGGATACCTACACCACTCAATAGTTCCAAATCTTTTTTATCCCATAGGAAAGAAAATGCTTCTAGCAATTTTTGACTTTCTTCCGTTGTCATATGACGATCTTCACAACCTTCCACCGGAGGATTGTTTCTGTTTTCTTCCTCTTTAGCCATTGCTTCTTTAATCATATCTTTGATATTCTTTAGGGGCAATTTAAACATGTTCGCATCCCGTGGGAAGCGAAAAGCCAGAAATAGAATTTCCTCAGGTTTAAGAACCGAAAGTTTATCCAGATTTGGTACCAAACCCGGGAAAAACCCTAAACGAGCTCTTAAAAAATCGATATAAGCAGGGTCATAGGAATCCTGAGATTCCCCTCCCTCGGCTTTGGAGGAGAAGCTTCTTCTATGGCTATGGCCAAAAGGAGAAATAGTCCTGTTCACTATATTCCTCCTAGAACCCAAGGCATTTCATCGGAATACATCCTGTCTTTTCACCTTTGTAGTCCTATGCATAGTAAGTACTATAGCCCCAATCATAGCTACTAATAAAGTCAGACTAGAAACCAAAAACCAGACGGAATAGTAGGTATAAAGCAAATTGCCCAATGTTTCCAAATTAGTCCAACTTCGTACCTTTCCGCCATAAACCGTATATCTCAGAGAGGTCATATTTCTGTGGGTTGGTAGTAATGGAATGGTTCCATTATCTAAAATGATGAACATTTCCCACCAAAAGATCAGTCCAATAATACCACTCACTAGTAAATAGCGCAATACTTCTTCGTGAATCTCCGCTATTTGAATATTGAACATCATAACCATGAATAGGAATGAAACGGCAATAGCTCCTATATGAACTACTGGGGAGATCATAGCGGAGAAGTCGAGACCTAACAAAATAAGTAAACCAGAAGTGTCGCAAAAGACTAGGATGGGAAACAAAACAGAATGTACCGCATTTTTAGCACGTACAACCATCAAACCAGAGACCAAAGCAGGGCTCGACAAAACAGAAAGTATCATGGTACGTCGTCCTCCCTTGAAATGGAACTTGAATGCTGGAGCAAGAAGACGCATTCAAGTCGATCTATTACAACCAGCGCGGTTGTTCATATTTCATTTTCTTCTTCCAAGCCGACGCTCTTCTTATAAAAGAAAGCACTCACTGAATTTCGTCTTTCTCTCGGCACCAAGAATTTTTGACGTGTCTGGGTCGATCAGAGGTTCGGCTTGCTTCTCCCCCACCCTCGCCTATGAAATGGATAACCCTTGCTGCCATAGCAGCAAGATTTTAAGGGCTTCTGTTGAAGCGGAATAGGAGGAAGCCATGCATTCTTTCAAGAATCTCCAACCCCCCCCCCTTTACCTTCTCTTTCTATTCTATAAAAAGGCGAACATCTAATCTAGGCCCGGTCGCCTTTCTATGAAGGCGAGCAGCCCAGCCCCCTTGTTGAAATTTGGATATTAAGGAAGCCGTATTTCGCAATAGCAGCTCCGAGAAGCTGGGCTTAGGGTGCGCCTCCTGCGGTCGTTTCAGTGACTCAATTGGCTGGCTTCCCTCAGCTCAGACTGGTGTCGCCACCTCTCCTAGGACCGGAATGATTATCCCCGCCCGATGGGTCTACATTCATCCCTGAATGTCGTCGGGTACTCTTCACTTCCCCGCCATTCTTGTAACTGTCACCTGTAATCCGCGTAGGTGTGTCCGCACCCCCTAGAGTGGACGAGAAAGAAAGGATTTTTTTCTCGGAGCAACCCCCCTGGTTCCATACCCAGGAGTTCACTTTCCCGTATGAGCATTCGGTACATATATAAGTCAGTGGAAGAGTCAAAGGGTCACCACTACTGAGGATCTCCCCCTTATCTTAGAAGGGTCGTCTGAGGGTTCGCCGCGGTTCATTGTTGTGCTTACACACTAGGCTACCCTTCTCCGAAAGCTCCGTGGGACCACCTATCACTAGTCTTCGGCCGGAGGGGTTTATTGCATAAAAAGGGCGGGACGCGGGCTCCTGCAGAGGAAATCCCAACGAATGTCAGATGCAAAGCCCCGCACCTCATTAAGATCATATTGGCATACTCTCCTAAAAAAAGAGCAGACCACATTGCAGACGGGAGTGAGGTACAACAAGGCCATTTCCGTCCACCTTCTCACGGAGCCGTACGTGGACGTTACCGCTCATACAACTCCTAGCCAGCAAGCAGTTAGCTTTCCTCTAGAAGTCATGGAAGTGTGGATAAATCGACAGAAGGTTTTTATTTCTTAAAAAATCGCCCTAACGGTCCTAAATATGGACGGAGAGCGGTCTCGAGTTTTTGGGGTCCTCGAGATCGCATTTTAGGTCAAGTAGAGACGCTAGGGAGTCTGTGGGCTTCCCTTGGCATTTCAAGATGGCCTCTGTCGTCTTTTCGAGAGCCTCCCGTTTGCCCGTCAAGGGGCATTTGACATCCAGAGACAAAAGCAGTCCCACACGAAACTGGGAATTTTCCCTAATGGACGTAACCAGCTCTACTTTCGTGGTCTCAAAAGGAGAAGCCCCGAACGCTTGCAGTTGCTTTTTTCTCTTTATTCCTTCTAAGCGAGCCTCTAAAGACTCTACTCCTACTTTAAACTTAGAGTCCGATTCTTCCAATTCTTCCAAAGACAAAGTAGAACTTCGTTTTGAGGAGTTTGCTCCCTGTTCGCCGCCGTCCAGCCGGCGGCTACTCTGGGATGGATCGAGGTTTAGGCCAGGGGGCTTGCTCCTTTCTTCTGGAGCTAAGGAAGGACCTGCGGGTGGCGTTTCCGGTAAAGGGGGAATCTCAAGGAGGGTCTCCAGACCTTCGAAGTGCCCCACCACCAGGGTTGGCGTTGTGCCGACGACCCCCCTCTGGCTCCGGGCTAGAGGTAATTTCGATGATCTCCCCGGCCCTTTGTTCCTCGTCACCATCGCAATAACAATAAGGAGACGCGGTGACGTCGTCATCTAGAAGGAGAAAGAAAACCCCAAAGGTACCGAATGGAATTCTACTTGTCGGGCTTGGATTCGTTTCGTTTATCAAAAATCGAAATAATAAATAACAACCCATAAATAAAAGAGAAATTACGATAACAAATCTAAACTGAAGGCAATCGCTTATTAGAATAAACCAGTCTCCTTTTAAAAGGAACTAGCCAATTCACTTCGAAAAACTACGTTCTAACTTGAGCAGAAAAATTGGTGGCATTTGACATCTAAAGTTTCACCACCCCTACTACTGCCCGAAATCCTGCTTTGGTGAGCTTTCCCCAAGGTGACACCGAAGGTCTACCTCCTTTCGTGCGCCCCTCACCTCCTCCATGAGGATGATCCACTGGATTCATTACAACATCATGAACAATGGGGCATCTGCCTAAGCACCGGCACCCCCACCACGCTTACGGCTCTATACCTACTAGACCTGTATTCGGTAAAGCTTTCTTTCTATATGCTAATTCTCATGCAGTTCATATTGTCGATATGAGTATAATTGCCTCGAGAAATAGATAAGAATTCCTTCCTTTACCGGTAAATGAATAGGAATCAGGTTAATAAAACCGGAACTTTTCCGCCTTCCTCTCGAACTGAGCTATTTCTCTGGAAATATACAGTTTCACATCATTACAGGAAATCCTATACCTGTGTATTACCACCCGGTATGGAGCCACCGTCGTTTTCGGCGTAGCATGAAGACCTTCCCACGGTCTTCGAGTCGTTCTTGACTGGCTAGCAAGCACCAGTGGAATTTAGCCGCCTTGTGGTCGGGACACCGCCTTCTTCTCTAGAATCACGCAAGTGGTACCGCTCCCCACGGTAAGGAGAAAGACCTTAAGGCATAAACGTAGAGCTAGCCTGAGTCCAGAAGATAGTATTTTCTCAGTGACGATAGTGGCCATTTTCCGGTTCAGTGGTTGTATCCAGAAAGATTCTAGAGTCATTTGCCGTACCCTCCCAACCAACCATCACATATGTGAAACTCATGTGAAAATAAAAAGCACACAAACTCTTCTGTGTTGGGGAAACTCATTTTCCATGATAACGTATTTGGTTTGCTGTTGGAACTCGGGCAGAAATGTGTGTCCCGGCTCCAACGCTATTCTAGAAATGCAAAAAATAGAATAATAGATGAATTAGAAAACTCAACTGTTCTTTGTGATTCGGTACCGCTTGAACTAACTGGCCCAATTCTTGGTAGGTACTTATTAGGGGGAGGGCCAACCACCGAATGAACAACGATCTCCCGGTCCCACTTGATTCCTGGGGAATTTAGGGAACCCTGCAGACTTGACTCTTTTAAGAGGAAGAAATTCGAAGTGAAATATCTAGAATATGCTTTACACTCCATTTTCACACAGGTATGCCCCCCCTACCTTTCTGTAGATTGATGCACTAATAAGACTCCAAATCCTTGGTTTGAGCATCCCTTTCTTTTGTAACCTCTCTTAGGAACTTCAAACAGAACAAGGCTAGGATCCTAATCTCTATTCCTTCCTCCTTGGCGTCAGATAACTCCAATAAAGCATGACCGAAGTAGATATAAAACGTGTCGAAGACCAATAGACTCTTTTTTTATAGAGCTTATCATTGTCATTGATTGACCAGCATGACTTATGGATTGCATTTTATACTGTGCTATTTGAATAGCGAGATTCTTGAAAGGCGGAGGAAATAGACTTTCTTGCTCTTGCATCATTCTTGCTAGGGGCATCTAAGGAACTAATCAAAGGTTACGAAAGAGAAGGCTTGAAAAGGAGCTTACTTTTCCCGCTAATGCTACTTCCGCTATCTCGTAAGGAGGATACGACTCATAAACCTCCCTTGGTATTTGGGTAGGGAGAAAGATAATTAATTAGACTGAGTGAGGAATGTATACAACTACTGCTCAAAAGGCAATAAGAAGCACGCGCTCCTACTAGACATGGAAGGAGTAAACCTAAAATATGCTTTCTTCCCTTATGTTGAATCGACTTCCTTGTCTCTTTCTAGAAAGTCAGCAGCTGGCCCAAGGTGACCTACTGGGAAATGAAAAAATAATTGGTTCAATCGAGTACTTATAAGCCGAACGGAGTTCTCTTTCATATTGTTATGTTTACCTGGAATGCCATAAGCCTACTCTCAAGGAACAACTCGAATCACTGACGCGGGACATGCTTTCGCACGGGGAGTTGGATAAATTACCCTCTTGTGGGTATGGCGATAGATAGCAATAGCAACGGATTGATTATGATTATGATTAAGTAGACTGACTGTTGGATGAGCTCCAAAAGGTGGTGAGCCTGATGAGTCAACCAAAGGGAGTGGGCCCTTTAAACCCCTAGGGCGTAAGCATTTCTGCCTATCCAAAATAAGAGGTCAAGTCAATCTTGAATGCGGTTAGTACCTATTAGTATTAGATACAGAATCCTATTTGCTTTGAGCGCCCCTATCCTATATTCTCTCTATCTATAGATGGAGAAAGACATGCTCGATATGAATTGGGACAAAGAAGAAAGTCAAAAGCAGGAGGTAGGTCTGTGGTTTCAAGTTGAGTAGTGAGTTGTTCCTTGAGGGGAGTCGGCAGAAACCTTTACTCATTTGATTTCCTCCCAAAAGAAGGAGGGGTTTTCCTGTGGTAGGCGCCAAGAAAGATACCATGAAATTAGGCACCAGGTACTATCCATCACACTTAGAGTTGGTATTTATTGTTTGATTCGAATCCCTGCTTACCAAATAGTTGTCATAACAGATTTGAATGACGATATCCAATTATGAAATGGCTAGAGGAGGCACAGAAATAAGACAGAACTGATGGTAAGGTAAATCAAAGGTTTTCAATTACCTTATCATCGTCGTAACTTTCTTATCTATTTGTGTATGCTATTAGAAAGGGAAATTCGATACAACCAACGCGCAAAACCTTCCGTCTTTCCTATGAAAACAACTTCCGCCTAGATAGAATAGTTAGCCAACATGAATTCCTGCTTATTGTCCTTCCTACCCATAAGTGAGAGCAAGGCCGAAGTAGAGCATAGAGCTTAGAAGTAGGATCTGGTAATTGGTTCTGCTCATCAGATGCAAAAAAAGAGGTGTTTTTGGGGTAAGTCCCTGCCAAGCGGCTTTTGATGACGGCGTCGTCAACGTACACTTCTGCATTACGACCCAACTGAGACCTGAGGATGAGGCTCATTAGGCGCTTAAATGTGGCACCGGCATTTATCAAACTGAAGGGCATTCGCTTGTAGCAGAAGGAAGGGGCGATAAAACTAGTTTTTTCTTTGTCTTCCTCAGCCATATAGACTTGCTGATACCCAGAGTAGGCATCGAGGAAGCTCAACATCTCGCACCCTGCGGTGGAGTCGACCAGTTTAGTCCTTGTACTTCAGTGGAACCAAATTCCAGTATATGGATTGCAAACCTTTTCTGCTTTGGGTCTTAAGTGAATGAAAGGGTGGGTTAAAAAACCATGGCCAGCCCCCCTCAAGAAATCTCGCCCATAGGTTACTGATGGGATGCTAGCTGCCGGTATACAGGAAAAATGTGGTGTAGAGCACGAACAAGATGTGCTAACACATATCCCTTATATTTATTGGTTCTACAGAAGATGTGTGATAAAGAGCTGGCATTAAGTCATGCAACGCGCTCAGGCTTTATAAGAGGAAAGACTCTCGCCAGTATAGATTGAACGTACGGCGCTTGCTTACAAGACTGCTACTAAAAAAGGCTACCTCTTCAAACTGCTGAATGCCCTATTCCATTTATCTTTCCCTGAAAAAGCGTATACTTTTGTTCTATAAGCAAATAAAGCATACTTCTTTTGCGGATCAAGCAGTCTTCTACCTTGGTGGGTAGCGGAGAATCAAATCAATATCGGAGTATTGCTCTAGCTGCTGCTGAATTAACCTGGATTCAATCGTGACTCTCTGAACTAGGCTATACTTCTTCTTCCCCTCTGGACCTCAGAAATGGAAAAAAGTTACCGGTGCGTAATTGAAGATTCGGTGAAAACTAGTCGACCTTTCATCACAAATTGAAGCGGAGGCTGTTAGTTGAAAATCCATTTGCAGATCCTGTTGTTGAGGTAGAACCAGCTTCACCAATAGCATAGACTCTATCAGTCGACGAGATCAGTAGGTACGAGGATAACAGAGACAGAGATAAAGGCTTCGTCAGCAGAGACGAGAGCGGGGCCCTTTTGAAAATCAGAAATAAAAGGGGTGATCAACGAATTGACCAGGTGTAAGCAGAGGGAACTGGAGCAGAGCAATATGTAGCATACTTTTCTGTTCGAGACCCGTATCTAGACCCTTGTGATCGATAGCCGGACCCATGCTGACGGCACCGAAATCATGCCCCTCCCGCGGAACTAGTACCACCAATAGATAGGCCCGTCCCTTCTTGGGCAACCCTGAAAGTATCTTCTTGTACGGACTGAAACAAGACAAACTACCCGCGGGACCCACTTAAGATCTCTTTCTTTAGTTTTCTGCTTTATTCCTTTCTTAGAAAAAAGTAGCTTCCTTTATTAGTAGCTGATACGTCTCCGTCGTATCTATAATTTTTGATTGTTCCATGCCAATATTATTCAACTTTCATATACTTTTGGCAACTTTTTATATTATTTTTGGGACTAACATATTGATCCAGTGCCCAGTGCCAGTTCATGTTTGTTGCATGTTTTATGTTTCGCAGAATATCCATATCAAACAGAATCCAAATGGGATAAAAATGGACGGAGCTTATTTTTGGAATATTTGGAAAATTCCGGAAGAAAAATCCACGCGAGACGGTGCCCGAGGTGGCCACGAGGCAGGGGGCGCCCCTGCCCCCCTGGGCGCACCCCTGACCCTTGTGGGCCACCCGTAAGGCGGTTGATGCCCTTCTTCGGCCGCAAGAAAGCTATTTTTTGGTAAAAAATCACGGCGAAGGTTTCAGTCCAATCGGAGTTACGAATCTCCATATATATACAAAACGGTGAAAGGGCACCAGACGAGAACGCAGAAACAGAGAGAAACAGAGAGACAGACCCAATCTCGGAGGGGCTCTCGCCCCTCCCATGCCATGGAGGCCAAGGACCAGAGGGGAAACCCTTCTCCCATCTAGGGAGGAGATCAAGGAAGAAGAAGACGAAGGGCCCCCCTCTCCCCTTCTCTTCCGGTGGCGCCGGAACGCCGCCGTGGCCATCATCATCACCGCAATCTTCACCAACAACTTCACCGCCATCATCACCAACTCTTCCCCCCTCTATGCAGCGGTGTAACCTCTCTCTTACCCGCTGTAATCTCTACTTAAACATGGTGCTCAATGCTATATATTATTTCCCAATGATGTATGGCTATCCTATGATGTTTGAGTAGATCCGTTTTGTCCTATGGGCTATTTGATGATCAAGATTGGTTTGGGTTGCATGTCTTATTATTGGTGCTGTCCTATGGTGCTCTCCGTGTTGCGCAAGCGTGAGGGATTCCAGCTGTAGGGTTTGCAATATGTTCATGATTTGCTTATGGTGGGTGGCGTGAGTGACAGAAGCACAGACCCGAGTAAGTAGGTTGTTTGCGTATGGGATAAAGAGGACTTGATACTTTAATGCTATGGTTGGGTTTTACCTTAATGATCTTTAGTAGTTGCGGATGCTTGCTAGAATTCCAATCATAAGTGCATATGATCCAAGTAGAGAAAGTATGTTAGCTTATGCCTCTCCCTCAAATAAAATTGCAATAATGATTACCGGTCTAGTTATCGATTGCCTAGGGACAAATAACTTTCTTGTGACAAAAAGCTCTTTACTAAAACTAATTTAGTTGTGTCTTTTTCTAAACAGCCCCTAGCTTTTATTTACGTGCTTTTTATTTTCTTGCAAACCTATCCAACAACACCTACAAAGTACTTCTAGTTTCATACTTGTTCCGGTAAAGCGAACGTCGAGTGTGCGTAGAGTTTTATCGGTGGTCGGTAGAACTTGAGGGAATATTTGTTCTACCTTTAGCTCCTCGTTGGGTTCGACACTCTTACTTATCGAAAGAGGCTACAATTTATCCCCTATACTTGTGGGTTATCAAGACCTTTTTCTGGCGCCGTTGTCGGGGAGTCATAGCGTGGGGTGAATATTCTCGTGTGTGCTTGTTTGCTTTATCACTAAGTAATTTTTATTTGCTGTTCTTAGTTGTTTCCTATCTTTAGTTATGGGTAGGAAACGCAAAATACTAAAAAAATAGTTGTACCTACTGAACCAATGGTTGAAGAACCACTCAAAATCTATCACACTCCTGAAGCTTATTACTTGGATCATCTTCGATCCCTATGTGCTCGTGCTGAAACCCCAACTAGCTTAGTTGAAGGAAAATCTTTAGATGAGCATGCTTGTTATGTGCGACACCGAATATCTGAAAAAGGTAAAATTCTATTGGGTCAAATTCATCGTTTGCAATGCTATGCTTGGAATTTATGTTATATGTATGATGTTACTTGTTGTTCTGAAAACCCTAAGAAACACCTCCCCTACCAATGTGAGTTTATTGATAATGGAATCCTATCTTCGTATGCTAAGGGTGTTTATAGTTACTATGATATTCAACAAATTGAAGAATTTGTTGCTTTTAAGGGTGCTTATGAAATTGCTTCTTTGATTGAAACGTATGGTGCTACTCTTTACAAATCTGAAAATTTTGCCATACTTAAATATTGCTATGATAATTATGCTTCTAATGCTTATGTTGAACCATATATTGAGGATTACCCCGCTGTCCAAGAAGAGACTAATATTTTGTAGGAGTCTATGGAAGAAGAAGTTGATGAAACTATGAGCTCATTGGATGAAAAAGATGAGGAGAAGAGCAAAGAACAAAAGGAGGAAGAGCGGATTAGCTACCCGTGCCCACCTTCTAATGAGAGTAACTCTTCAACTCATACATTGTTTAATTTCCCTTCGTTCTTACCGAAGGATGATTGCTATGATGATTGTTATGATCCCCTTGATTCTCTTGAAATATCCCTTTTTGATGATGCTTGCTATGCTTGTGGCCAAGATGCCAATACGAGTTATGCTTATGGAGATGAACTTGCTATAGTTCCTTATGTTAAACATGAAATTGTTGCTATTGCACCCACGCATGATAGTCCTATTATCTTTTTGAATTCTCCAAACTACACTATATCGGAGAAGTTTGTGCTTATTAAGGATTATATTGATGGGTTGCCTTTTACCGTTGCACGTGATGATTTTGATAGATATAATATGCATGTGCTTGCTGCTCCTACTTGCAATTATTATGAGAGAGGAACTATATCTCCACCTCTCTATGTTTCCAACATGGTAAAATTGCAAGAAACTGTTTACACTATGCATTGGCCTTTACTATGTGTGCATGAATTGTTCTTTTATGACATGCCGATGCATAGGAAGAGAGTTAGACTTCTTCATTACATGATATATGTTACTTTGTGCTCACTACTAAATTACAAATCATTGCTAATTAAAATTGGCTTTGATATACCTAGGGATCCGGGTGGATCCATTACTTGAGCACAATATGCCTAGCTTAATGGCTTTAAAGAAAGCACTGCCAGGGAGACAACCCGGAAGTTTTAGAGAGTCATTTATTTCTGTTGAGTGCTTTCATTTAGTTTAAAAACAACAAAAATAAAGAGGGGAACCCAAAACTTTTCAAAAAGGAAAGTGAAAGTGAGAAAGACAAGCATTGTTGAAGTGGGAGAGCTCCTTGAACTTTGTTCATGCTCACGGAAACTTTGTGAATCTTGTTTACAGAAACTTTTCAACAAAAATAATTATCCCCTTGTACAATTCCATTGTATTATAAAAATAATGTGCCAAGGTTTTCCTTTAGGATGTTTACAATACTTGTTGGTTTGTACGGTGCAGGACAGAAACTTTGGCTGTAGTGCGAGATTTTTAATTGTTTACTGGAACGTCAAATGCTTCTGATTCTTTTTGCACTGTCTTTCTATATAAATTGTTTATTTTTCCTAATATTGGAAGAATTTTGCAAGTATCAGAAGTATGGTGAATGTTCAGATTATTACAGACTGTTCTGTTTTAGACAGATTCTGTTTTTGATGCATAGTTTGCTTGTTTTGATGAAACTATCAATTTATATAAGTGGATTAAGGCATGAAAAAGTTATATTACAGTAGAAACAATGAAAAAACAAAATATGAATTGGTTTGCAACAGTACTTATAGTAGTGATTTGCTTTATTATACTAACGGATCTTACCGAGTTTTCTGTTGAAGTTTTGTGTGGATGAAGTGTTCGATGATCAGAAGGTCTCGATGTAAGAAGAAGAAAGAGAGGCAAGAGCTCAAGCTTGGGGATGCCCGAGG
Organism: Aegilops tauschii subsp. strangulata; assembly: GCF_002575655.3. Lineage (NCBI taxonomy): Eukaryota > Viridiplantae > Streptophyta > Magnoliopsida > Poales > Poaceae > Aegilops > Aegilops tauschii. The sequence continues at coordinate 511,289,554 of NC_053037.3, read as the reverse complement.
CACCCCAAGTAAATATTCAAGGAGACTCAAGCGTCTAAGCTTGGGGATGCCCCGGAAGGCATCCCGTCTTTCTTCAACAAGTATCGGTATGTTTTCGGATTCGTTTCGTTCATGTGATATGTGCAAATCTTGGAGCGTCTTTTGCATTTAGTTTTCACTTTTCTTTTATGCACCATGCTGGTATGAGATAGTCCTTGGTTGATTTATAGAATGCTCTTTTGCTTCACTTATATTTGTAAGAGCGTGGGCATATCTTTTGTAGAAAGAATTAAACTCTCGTTCTTCACTTATATCTATTTAGAGAGATGACAGGAACTGGTCATTCACATGGTTAGTCATAAAATCCTACATAAACTTGTAGATCGCTGAATATGATATGTTTGATTCCTTGCAATAGTTTTACAATATAAAGATGGTGATATTAGAGTCATGCTAGTGGGTAGTTGTGGATTAGTAGAAATACTTGTGTTGAGGTTTGTGATTCCCGTAGCATGCACGTATGGTGAACCGTTATGTGATGAAGTCGGAGCATGATTTATTTATTGATTGTCTTCCTTATGAGTGGCGGTCGGGGACGAGCGATGGTCTTTTCCTACCAATCTATCCCCCTAGGAGCATGCGCGTAGTACTTTGTTTCAATAACTAATAGATTTTTGCAATAAGTATGTGAGTTCTTTATGACTAATGTTGAGTCCATGGATTATACGCACTCTCACTCTTCCACCATTGCTATCCTCTCTAGTACCGCGCAACTTTCGCCGGTACCATAAACCCACCATATACCTTCCTCAAAACAGCCACCATACCTACCTATCATGTCATTTCCATAGCCATTCCGAGATATATTGCCATGCAACTTCCATCATCATCATATACATGACTTGAGCATTCATTGTCATATTGCTTTGCATGATCGTAAGATAGCTAGCATGATGTTTTCATGGCTTGTCCGTTTTTTGATGTCATTGCTACGCTAGATCATTGCACATCCCGATACACCGCCGGAGGCATTCATATAGAGTCATATCTTTGTTCTAGATATCGAGTTGTAATATTGAGTTGTAAGTAAATAAAAGTATGATGATCATCATTATTAGAGCATTGCCCCGGTGAGGAAAGGATGATGGAGACTATGATTCCCCACAAGTCGGGATGAGACTCCGGACTTTACAAAAAAATAAAAGAGGCCAAAGAAGGCCAAATAAAAAAAAAGAGGCCAAAGAAGCCCACCAAAAAATAAAAAAAAAATGAGAGAAAAAGAGAGAAGGGGCAATGTTACTATCCTTTTACCACACTTGTGCTTCAGAGTAGCACCATGTTCTTCATAGAGAGAGTATCCTATGCTTTCACTTTCATATACTAGTGGGAATTTTCATTATAGAACTTGGCTTGTATATTCCGATGATGGGCTTCCTCAAACGCATGAGGTCTTCATGAGCAAGCAAGTTGGATGCACACCCACTTAGTTTCAGTTTGAGCTTTCATACACTTATAGCTCTAGTGCATCTGTTGCATGGCAATCCCTATTCCTCACATTGACATCAATTGATGGGCATCTCCATAGCCCGTTGATTAGCCGCATCGATGTGAGACTTTCTCCTTTTTTGTCTTCTCCACATAACCCCCATCATCATATTCTATTCCGCCTATAGTGCTATGTCCATGGCTCACGCTCATGTATTGCGTGAAATTTGAAAAGGTTTGAGAAACGTCAAAAGTATGAAACAATTCCTTGGCTTGTCATCGGGGTTGTGCATGATGTGGATATTTTGTGTGGTGAAGATGGAGCATAGCCAGACTATATGATTTTGTAGGGATAACCTTCTTTGGCCTTGTTATTTTGAAAAGACATGATTGCTTTATTAGTAGGCTTGAAGTATTATTGTTTTTATGTCAAATGATAGACTATTGCTTTGAATCACTCGTATCTTAATATTCATGCCATGATTAGACATATGATCAAGATTATGCTAGGTAGCATTCGACATCAAAAATTATTATTTTTATCATTTACCTACTCGAGGACGAGCAGGAATTAAGCTTGGGGATGCTGATACGTCTCCGTCGTATCTATAATTTTTGATTGTTCCATGCCAATATCATTCAACTTTCATATACTTTTGGCAACTTTTTATATTATTTTTGGGACTAACATATTGATCCAGTGCCCAGTGCCAGTTCCTGTTTGTTGCATGTTTTATGTTTCGCACAATATCCATATCAAACAGAATCCAAACGGGATAAAAACGGACGGAGCTTATTTTTGGAATATTTGGAAAATTCCGGAAGAAAAATCCACGCGAGACAGTGCCCGAGGTGGCCACGAGGCAGGGGCGCCCCTGCCCCCCTGGGCGCGCCCCTGACCCTCCTGGGCCACCCATAAGGCGGTTGATGCCCTTCTTCGGCCGCGAGAAAGCTAATTTTTGGTAAAAAAATCACGGCGAAGGTTTCAGTCCAATCGGAGTTACGGATCTCCATATATATACGGAACGGTGAAAGGGCACCAGACGAGAACGCAGAAACAGAGAGACAGATCCAATCTCGGAGGGGCTCTCGCCCCTCCCACGCCATGGAGGCCAAGGACCAGAGGGGAAACCCTTCTCCCATCTAGGGAGGAGGTCAAGGAAGAAGAAGACGAAGGGGCCCCCTCTCCCCTTCTCTTCTGGTGGCGCCGGAACGCCGCCGTGGACATCATCATCACCGCAATCTTCACCAACAACTTCACTGCCATCATCACCAACTCTTCCCCCCTCTATGCAGCGGTGTAACCTCTCTCTTACCCGCTGTAATCTCTACTTAAACATGGTGCTCAATCTATATATTATTTCCCAATGATGTATGGCTATCCTATGATGTTTGAGTAGATCCGTTTTGTCCTATGGGCTATTTGATGATCAAGATTGGTTTGAGTTGCATGTCTTATTATTGGTGTTGTCCTATGGTGCTCTCCGTGTCGCGCGAGCGTGAGGGATTCCCGCTGTAGGGTTTGCAATATGTTCATGATTTGCTTATGGTGGGTGGCGTGAGTGACAGAAGCACAGACCCGAGTAAGTAGGTTGTTTGCGTATGGGATAAAGAGGACTTGATACTTTAATGCTATGGTTGGGTTTTACCTTAATGATCTTTAGTAGTTGCGGATGCTTGCTAGAATTCCAATCATAAGTGCATATGATCCAAGTAGAGAAAGTATGTTAGCTTATGCCTCTCCCTCAAATAAAATTGCAATAATGATTACCGGTCTAGTTATCGATTGCCTAGGGACAAATAACTTTCTCGTGACAAAAAGCTCTTTACTAAAACTAATTTAGTTGTGTCTTTATCTAAACAGTCCCTAGCTTTTATTTACGTGCTCTTTATTTTCTTGCAAACCTATCCACAACACCTACAAGGTACTTCTAGTTTCATACTTGTTTCCGGTAAAGTGAACGTCGAGTGTGCGTAGAGTTGTATCGGTGGTCGATAGAACTTGCGGGAATATTTGTTCTACCTTTAGCTCCTCGTTGGGTTCGACACTCTTACTTATTGAAAGAGGCTACCATTGATCCCCTATACTTGTGGGTTATCAGTAGCGCTAGTATCTTTTCATAATGATGACTTTTTTTTCCAGAGCTTCCTAGATTTTGAGAAGCTGGGGCATTGCCGGCTGGGGGGAAATTTGATCGAAACTAATAACAACTAGTCACGATTAGGGACAAAGCTCAGCTAGTATACGTAATGTGTTCAAGGCGCATTTCCTCCAACAACTAGACTAAAGAAAATAAGGGCGGAAGGATTTACTTAAACGTTCTTGCATGAGCGGCTTCTAAATGAGTGGTTGATGATTCACTTTCTGATTATTACCCGCTAGCTATTGAAGCGGCAGTGTGACGTCGGCCCACTGCGGAATGGGTGCCACTTAACTATGATTCGGTGAAGGTTCCACCTTCCTTCCACAGATATAGTTATAGTAGTTCCACTCGATGTGGATCGCGCCCATGCTTTCTCAGCTCCAGGATCATAAATAAGTCATCTGGTCTATGTTGTTGGAGTTCCGCATGACGCCTTAATCCCACCTCTGTGTCTAAGGAATAGCCTTTTCTTCTTTTCTTTATTGTTCGTGGGAACATGTAAGACTAGCAATGGAAATTTAGCTACAGTCGTCCCTTCCTCAAGCAAACAACGCAAGACTTAGTTAACGAAACAGGAACTCCATCCCTTCACACTAATTTCTGATACAGAAGTGGAATCGAAAAAATGCGGGAAAAATGCACATTCAATATTGAGAAAATGTTGCGTAACTGCCCTTGCCTCAAGGTCTTGAGAAACCAGAAACTAGTGTTCGATGGCCCAACAAATCCTATTGGTTTTCGCAGGGGATGTCATTTTTACAAGCTTTCGCATGCTGAGCGTGACTATGGATTTTATATAGTTATGGAATAACCTTCTTATTCGCGAGTTCTTCGGCCAAAGATTCTTGATATCGCTTTTTGGGCCCTTGATTCCGAAGTACCAGTACCGAAGGCAGACTTGAATGCATTAGGTTGGGAAGCGGCCTAGAAGGTGCTTAAAGATAGGTGACAGTTGTGAAAGTTTAGTCGACTTGTCGGCAGCAACTGACCTTTCTTTCATCAAAAGTAGGAATGAAAGCTGGCATGCAGATAAGGAAATCTCTTTTCTTCTCTTCTACTCGGCTACGGACCTTCTAAAAGGAGAAGCAATAAATACAAAAGTTCTAGGTTTGGATTTGAGTGAGATCCCGGATCGGTAGCTTCAGATATCCCCTCAGACTGGAATGAGAATTTCGATAGATTTCTTTGCTTTAAAGCATAGTTGCAGGTAGGTTATGCTCCTTTGCTTCATCCCTATAGTCTAAGGATTGCCAATCAAACAGTAGCAGTAGACTAGCCATATTCATGTTCTACAATCTCCTGTTTCCCCCTATTTAAAATGGTCAGCCTGCGCAGCAGAAAAAAGGCGCTCTAATCGTACTCGAGCCCTTAATCCCCCAATAGGGCTTACTTACCCAAGTCAATTCTTTCCTTCCTGTGCGAAAGCAAGGCCTCTTTCTCGACTTTACTTGAATGCCATTTACTGAGCTATCTTCTTTTTTCTTCTTCTGGCGAAAGCACATTTTATTATTTTACGGAAGCAAGACGAAAGGTCATTTCGCCAATCTGGGGAAGAACAGTGAAAGCAATCGATCGGAGAAGCCCCCCTAGTATTGAGAATGAAAAAGTGGATTCATTCCCCAGGCGTGTGTGTGTGCTTTCCACGGGCCTGATCTCGATTTCTTCTTAAGCTGTTATGTCCTCCGAAGTGAAGTGGATTGGTCGGAAGCTAGACTCCAACAGCATCGATACTCAAATAACCGGCTCTGATACATGGCTTAGAACCTTCAATCTTTAGCCATTATTCCCAGTTCAGGTGGTTAGGTACCAAAAGTTATAAATAGGCCCAATTTCTCCTTTTATACTAGATTTCCTTAACAAGGGCATCCAATTCTTGAAACAAATCACGCTCCCTTCTCTTTCCACTTTCACTTTCATGCCCAGTTCTTTTTCGACTTGGCAATCGTAGCAATTTATGTAAAGCCTCCTGATCCGGATAAACATGCTCGATACATTCTAGTGAACTACGAAGAGAAGCTAGAACGGTGGAAGCCTGAATCCAGTGAGTGCCCATTCTTAATAAACTTGGGAATAGTAGCTCCTATGGTTTCTAGAGCGAGTGAATGAAATGCTATCTTCTTATGAGCGGAGATAGAGCTATGTCACAATCAATAAGTGAGATGCTGTGGGCGCGGAATCTTCTGTCACAATAGAGGTCTTCTTTTCGAATTTAAGTGGGACTAGCTTCTTCCTCAATTGATATTACTGACAATCTAGCAATTCCATCCTTTAGAAGAAGATAAGTAAACCATTTCTTTGAATTGCATGATTGAGTGATGGATGTGGACAATCACAAGCCTACTTTGTTTATAGAAAAGAGCGTATAACCCCCGATCCCTACCTGTTGTAGAGAATCTATTGTCTAAACTCTTCTGTGCCATTTGCCGCCTAATACACTATTTTAGTATAATGTTGTTTGCTGGTGCATATCTCTTGATTGACTATTTATTGGTTATTAAGCATTAGTGAGCTGACCTATGTACAAGTTCTGAGTCAACCCCCAGATCTGTATCTCCTTGCCTTGTAATCTCTCATCATCTATTTATGTGCATGCTTTAGCGAAGTCTCCAGCCCCATAAATATTAGTTAATGCATGATGCGTAAATCAATAACTAAAACTAAAGTGCCGATCATCCCATGCTACCACAGGATTTTTCAACAACATGACATATTGAGAAAAATCTATGTTAGAGCCGCCATTTCTTTACGGTTACATTAGTGTGGATTGTTCTTCTGATTCTTATAGGCCTGGCACCCTAGCTTCGATAGATTTATTTGATTTTGCAAGCTATGGCACAGGAATGTGATATGGGTCGTATCCCGCACCTCCCTTGATTCCGTGTGAAATCCATCCTAAAAAGCACGAGTTGGATCGGCGTAAAGAACAAGACGAACGTGGTATTATCTCTATTAGGACGGTTATGAGGCTCTGCTCTTTTTTTTTCTTTATTCAATATCTATTCTTTGCTTCTTATATTCCGCTAATTGTTATCTTGAATGTATCTTTATGCTTAATAGATAACTGGTGATGCTAGAGCTGTCAAGAAGGCATTGTTTGCAGTATCAACCGTCATCTACAAATGCCCATCAAAAGAGACCATTTCTCTTGAAACTTCTGTCCCTCCAAGCATTGTACATCCTTCAGAGCTTCCTGTCTATCCTGCTAGTAACTTCTACTCAGTGTCAGATGCAGCTATACCTTGTGGAATGGACATCCAAATCTAGCTATCTTAGCAAAGGAAGTGGCATTCAAATCTACAGGTTTTTCTTCTTTAGCCTTTTCGCCCAGCGTTGTCATTATTGACACGTTTTTGCGATCCCTGTTTTTGAGATCCTCAATGACTACCACCAGAAAGGGAATGTGACCACCATTCTTATTTGAGAAAAGTGTCTCCACTATAGCACTAACGATCCTAGACAGCAGAGAAAGCTTGATTGGAGCTAAGAACTATTTCTAAAGGATCCCTTCCACTCTTGTGTGGAAAGATCTTTCTTCGTTCAATCCAGTCTGATTTAAAACGTGTTGTCTACTATTATAGGGGCTGTCATTAGGGTCACTCCTTCTTATGCCGGGAGATGGCAGTTATCTATATTTAGAAATAATAAAGAATATGGGTGTGATTGTCATCACAATGGAGTGATCGAGTAATCAGCCCTGTAGGTTCCTCTCTATTTAGATAGACCCCATCTACATGGCCATTCCCTTCTCCTGGTAGCAAAAACCCATTAGAGGTTTGATTCTCAAAAGAAAACAGACCAGACACTCGAAACTATTCCTACTCGCCAGGTGGCTTTATCAATTTGAGTTTAAAAATAGGAAAAAAAGGGTGTCAAAAGTAGAAGTATCATATCTTCTTAAGGAGCCCAACTCTAGCTAGAGAATAAGAGGATTAGGTTTTGGCAGGATGCGAGGTGCCAACTTATTAAGCACGAGAGTCGTAAGATCCTGGTTATAGAAGAAGAGTAGGCCAATCCCAATCTTAGGCTGCAACAAACAAGGAAATTCCTGTCATCAAATCGGCCTAATCCCCAAAAGGAAATCGCAATCCAAAATCCCTATATACGATATACGATAGATTCCGGGCACCTTGCTACATGACACTTGTCTCGCATTGCATTACTGACTGCTTCTTCTTCTGATTTCTTTGCTTTGATGATGCCCTTGTCCCAAAGAGAGTTCTTCAGCTGAAGAGTACTTTGGCACCCTAGAACACATCTCCCTCTGGATGAAGCCAACAGGTCTCAGACAAGAGTAGTATCTGTGGCTTCATCGAAAACTATCAGCCAAAATCTAAATAAAATGCATCATAGACCCAGCATCATCCTTCATTGGGAACTACAAAAGCAACATCCAACTTCAACCTGGCGGCCTCTGCAGACAAAACCTCCGATATATCAGAAAAGAAAACCTTTTTTTACAGTATGGGAATTTGGCCCAATAGTCCCTCCAATTTGAAGTGATCAAGCCACCACTGGTACCAGTAGAGAACAGGTACTACCACCACCTCCAGCTCTAGCTGAGCTCTCCAGTTCTTCTCCATCAGTGAGTTGCAATGGGAGCATCTCAACATCCTCTAGTAGAATCTGTGCAATCCAAGCCTTCTGGGACATCATCCACCCGCAACTGCTTTCTCTCTTGCAGCTCTTTCATAGCAATGGCCTTTATGTTTGGAGGCTAACCCAGGCATCCATCACTCTCCTCCCAAAGAAAAAAGATGCCAACACCGTCGAGCATTTCAGGCCAATCAGTATCATCTCGAGATTCATGAAAATCGTTTCAAAGAAGAGGAACAAACATTGTCTTTAACAACACTCATCCACTTATTGACATTGACACGTATCAATCGGCGTTTATCAAGGGTCG